>NC_050456.1:78855616-79155616 GCF_903995425.1 Onychomys torridus | reverse complement strand
AGGTATGATGACCAAGGAGTCCATCAGCTTGGACTGAGCTCTATGTGCCAGCACAGACATGTCCTTCACAGCTGCTCCAGCTGCCAGGCATGCTCAGAGCACCCAAGCAACAGGGCAGGTTCCGGGATCACTAAAGTGATGGCAACCCCCAGCTGCCAATCCAGATGTCTAATAGAAAAGCAAAGCAGAAATGCCACTGGCTGCAGAGGGAGGCAAAGCTCTCAGTGTAAGGGGAGACAAAGCCTGGGGCATCTGTGTGAGGCAGCACAAGGGTCAAGGCTATGAGTGACAGGCCTCCGAGTGACGGGAAGGAGGGGAGGAGAGGAGAGGGGAGGGAAGGGCAGAGAAGAGCACCCAGAGAACTGACAGGCTTTGTGCTGCTGGACATGGACGCGCAAGGACAAACCATGGGCACACTGTCGACCGAAACAGGAAACATGCTAGGGTGACCCTCCTGCTCTTGGGGATGCTGGGGACCACGGGCCTTGGAGAGTGGGCCTTTCTCTGAATATGCACATCCTTTAACTGGAGTTAGTGCCCAGGGGAAATCCCCCCATGTCTCTGCATATTTTGCAGCATTAATTCTTAATGCAGCAAGCACTGCTACCTTCTGAACCCGCCAGCCTGGGCTGGAACTCTGCTGCCCGTCAGATGAGTCGGGGGCTCTCAGAGGGTCCATTACCCCAGGCAAACACTCTAGGCTCACTGGGAGAACTAGATGCACTAACATATTCTCTAGTTTGGGGTAAATAAATAAGAAAAGCAGTTTTAACTCTTAGCAAGACAAACTATGAAGTCACTACTTTTCTACTGAGAGGCCAGGTGTGTGGCAGTCTAGGGGCACAGATGCTGTGCACAAATTCCAGAAAATGGCTAGCTCTGTTCAAATTGACTGTACCAAGAGCTTCAGGACAAAACTAAAGAGAAATATTTCAACACAGCCCAGTCATATGCTGCTGGAGATCTGAACAAGCTGTGCTCTGTGGGGGACTACTAGAGACAAACCATAGTTGTGTGGTTTTGGTTTGGGTTTTGGTTTTGGTTTTTTGAGACAGCATCTCTCTGTGTAGCCCTGGCTGTCCTGGAACTCGCTCTGTAGTGAAACAGGATCTCATTTTGTTCTGGCTGAGGCCTGGAACTCACTGTCCAGGGCTTTGCCTGCCTCTGCTACCTGAGCACTGGGTTCAAAGGCTTTTGTACCACACCTAGCCCAATTAGTCTTAGGGAAGGAAGAACTTCTCTGAAGAAAGCCGGGCCAGCTTGTCTCTCAGTTTCCTTTCCCTCTGAAGATAATGGAAACAAAGGGCCCCTGCATGCCTGTCTGATCTGTGACGCTGGAATGACTAGGGTCTAAGTGTTCCAGTGCAGGCCCTTAGGAGTGCAAGGGTAAAGGTGTGGACGCCTCAGTGTGTACAGCATATAACCCAAGTCACTGAGAAACATCAGCACTGAATGTGGACTTGTACCTCACATCATGTCTGGCTGCTAAGGGGCCACAACATTCACACCACCCCACTCCATCAGGCCTGGCCACACACTGCTGCTGGTTATCAGCACGGTAAGCCATAGGAAGACAGGGAAAAGAGGAAGATTCCAAGCACTCTCTCCTGAGCAGGGCATTCCAGAACTGACTTCACACTAAGAGTTTCAGTCTCCCTTTGGAACAGAACCACCGCTCAGATGGGTGGCCCAGGCCGGGCTTGGGGGTGCAGACCTACACTCCCAGCTACTCAGGAGGCTGAGACAGGAGGATCACAAATCCAAGGCCTGCCTTGGCTACAGAGTCAGTCCCTGCCTCAAAATTAAAATAAAAGGCTGGCCAGCTGTGTTAGGTCTCAGGGTGTCCATATGTCTAGAAGGAGCTCAAGCTGGACTATGGAAGGATTTCTGGCCATTAGACAAAAGGCAGCATTCTTCGGGAACTTGAGAAGCTGGTTCCCATTGACCAAAAGGAGTCATTTCTCTTACTTCTGGCTGAAGTGATGCCTGTGAGCAAGCTTATCAAAGCCCATGCTAGTCTCCAGGCTCCCTCAGGATCAGCACTAGTCTCCTCTCTGCCCCCCCCCACTCATCCTCCTTACGATAAACATGATTTGCCCACCACTGGAACCCTCTCTCTGTCTCTTGCTGTCCCACCATTCTTTCCTCTCCCGATTTCTCAGTCCTGGCCATGTCCAGTCTGCTTTCTTTTCTCTCTGCTCTGGATTCTTCCAGATGCCTCTGGTTTTTTTTCTCTCTCATTCACAATAAAAATCTTCCCCCTATGAATGTAGCAGTCAAATCAGCAGTTTCTTTGCCACAGCCCCGCACATACAAGCTCACCAATGGGCATTTGCCCAGCATAAGTGTGACCCCAGATTCTACTCTAGTACTCTGGCCAGCCTGAGAGAAGCAGACTGGCAGCCACCAAGCCCCTCTCAATGCTGGAAGAAAGGCAAGTGTTTAACCCTCAAACTTCACACACACACTGCCTTGCTGACTCTACGGATGTCGACAAGCTTGGGATAATCAGGGCCCTTCATCCCAGACGCAGCTGGCACGGTCTCCCTCACAGGCAGAGACCAACACAAGGCAGTCTGCCCCACAGACTTCCAGTGTTCAGACAATGGATCTTGCAGGTAGTCACGATGTCGTGAATGCCTCAGACCTCTACGGATGCAGCTGGTCAGCACACTACTAAGAAGAAAAACCAGAGTGCGCCTCCTGCCTCAGGCCCACCTGTCTCCCAATCCACTATGAACCCAAAGAGACTTCCAGAGGAACAGTGGCCAAGAGTGTAACACACGCACAAGACAGGCTGCACCCATCATAGCCCAATGCCCAGCCGAGGGGCCAGGCAGGGAGCCCGGTCTGGATCCTAATCTAAGGACAGCGAAAGTGAAAGTGGACACTTTCAGAAGGCAAAAAAACAGCAGGGCAGTTTGGAAAACACAGCTTTAGTTCCAAAGGCCTCTGTAGACGCACAGCCCAGAGTCCTGACCCACAGCACTCATATGGGAAGCTTTTAAAGCTACATTTCTAAGCATTTCTACATGGTAGGTTTGATCCCGGAAGTCGGGGATACAGAAAATGGCTGACAAGGCTCCAGAGAATGTCCCCAAATGTGGGCAGCTGGCACCACAAAGAGACAAGGCATGGGTAGCTTGTCACAGAACAGCAGAAGTCCAAGGAGTCCTATGTGTAAGCCACCTTTTAGAAAATCCCTTTGACAATGCGAACACCACTGCTCAGTCCTGTGACTTACATATCTTTCCTTATGGGCTTTCCTGGGAAGCCCAGAGTTTTGGAAAGCTATGGACACCCTTATAACAAAATCACAAGACCTCACTAAAAACCATCCTTTTTCCCATAACCCCTGCCTGAGTTAATGTGATTACTGCTTCCATCTCAGAAGGTGAGTTTTAAAGAGGTTAAGTCAACGTTGACACAGAAAGAAATGATACTGTGTGCTACATCTGCCGGCTTGGTGCCTTTTGTAGGCTCTGTGTGTGTGTGTGTGTGTGTGTGTGTGTGTGTGTGTGTGTGTGTGTGTGTGTATACATCCTTGTGCCATGAAACGTGTGTGGGGGTCAGAGGACAAGTTGTGGGAGGCAGTTCTCTCCTACCATATGGATCCTGAGGGTTGCCAGGCCTGGTGGCAGGCACCCTTAACCCCTAATCCATTTCACAGGCCCCCATTTTTACTTTTTGAGACAGAGTCTCACTGTACCCTGTGCTGGCCTCTAAAATGCCGAGATTACAGACGTGAACCACCAGGCCTGGCTCACTCGTCACCAGGAGGCTTTCCCTGAACAGAATTGAGGGACTCCACCAGCCCCCTTTGAGCCCTACCAGCCAGCTTCCCCGCTGCTTCTCAGCCTGCCCTGGAAAACCATAAGCAGAGTATCGAACCCTCCGGCCCAACTCTGAGCCCCAGGGAGACTACTCTGCGGCTGTGACGCAGTACCCCGTGCTGGTAGGAAGAGGGCGCTGGAGATAGTTACCCAGGGTTCCTTGGCTCACTGTCCCGTGCACTTCCTCCCTTCAGCTTCCTAACCAGCTTCTCACTGCTGCGTCTAATGGAAGCCCGGAGTTTGCTAAAGGAGCCACTGCGCCTTAAAGATCCAGTACCATCCTGAAAAACAGGTGAACAAGTGTGAAGTGTGGGTGCCCCTCTGCCCCGCTCAGCCCAAACCCCAACTGCTGCCAGGCACTGGCTGACAAGTGAGTCCCTGCTGAAGCCACCAGACTGCAGTGTGCATGACTATGTTAAAAACAACCCAGGACCAGGAATCCTCTGAACATGAAGAATCCCAGCAGAAGCAGCCACGTCACCACAGGGGAGTGAGCCCACCACTGTCTCAGGACAAAGACAGCAGAGTCACGAGAACCCAGGCAGACCCAGGACGGTCAGCCAAGTGTAACTCCACGGTGCAGGAGCAGGTGTGCGCCGGGGTGCAAAGCAGCCAGGACGCCAGGCCTCACCTAGACAGTGTCCTCCTAACAACTCACCTACACAGGGCTTAGATGTGTCTCCAGCAAATATAAATGTCAATGCTAAATGTAGCTGCAAGTTTTTAATAAAATGCTCATTTCTATACAAATACTAAAAGTCCCGAGATACCGGTAGGGCGTGAAAAGGCAACCAGCTGTCCCCATAACCAAGGAGACACTACAGAGACACCTGGCGGAGCTCG
Source organism: Onychomys torridus (assembly GCF_903995425.1). NCBI lineage: Eukaryota > Metazoa > Chordata > Mammalia > Rodentia > Cricetidae > Onychomys > Onychomys torridus. The sequence continues at coordinate 79,150,940 of NC_050456.1, read as the reverse complement.
GGCATGAAGTCAAATGCAGAGTGGAAACCCTGTGCACAGCAGCGTTTATCTCAGAACGGCCCCTCAGGGAATTTCAGAAACCCGCTGCTAGAGACCACGCAGCATTGCATCCCAGAAGACTGAGGAATGTACAGAGCAGACAGACGCAAGACACAGGTCAGTTGGAGTGAGTTTATTAGAAGTTAGAAAGACACAAATACACACATCACAGAGCACTTAAAGATTAGTAGAGAAAAGCAGAAATGCCAAAATTCCACACCAAGACTACACAGCGAATCTACTTCAGTGTGTCCTGGGGAGGCCCTGTGCAGGGCACCGGCCAGGTCTGTAAGTAGGACAGGGACGTGCAGCACATGCCTCACTCCTAGCTCAGTGACTGCACAGGTCATTGTCATGCCACTGTGATAAACCTGCGTGACACTAATACCTGTCTGTCACGGGCGAACAGCTACTCTCTCTTAACTGTTAAACTTGAGTGTTACACAGTAAATGGGTTTATTAACACAGGTGATATTTCTAAGTACATATCTGGCAAAGCTACATGTATCCAGAAATCAAGACCCCAAAAGGACAGCAGCACCGAAAGGAATGGCCAGTCCCAGAGGTGCGGCTGACAAGCTCCTAGGGCTGCTAGACACAGCGGGCAGGCTGGAGGGCCGGAGGAGGCGCTGCCCGTCATGCAGGAGCAGTGCGGGAGGCACCGGCGGCTAGGCCTGTCAGACAGAAAGAGAGAAGCAGGTGAGGCCCGAGGAGCATGGCGCGGCAGGCCCCACCCCGCAGCCTGTGCTACAGTATTTCTAGGTCACAGATCTCGGTGGCATTATGCTCAGCGACCCAGACCCTCCCGGCTCTACCAGGCTGGCACAGCAGGTGCTGGGCCCAGGGCACGTGAGGGAATTGAGGCCAGCTTTCTGGTAACTATCAAGAGTGAAAGGCAACATTTTTCAAGCACAGACTGGCACTGTGTTCGAAATCTCCTCAGTACTTACTACTATGGAGAGATTCACAAGTTATTGGACATGAGGGAGATTTGGTGGTGAGGGACAGGAAAGGCCGAATGTGCAGACGCCATTTAAACTTCTCCTGCCTTGCTGCTTTCTCTAGACAGTCACGGAATCGCCGCAGTCCGATGACTGTCAGTCTCTTAAAAACGCTAACCCTAGACATCTCAAAAACTTTCAGACCCAGGGACTTTAAAAGTTGACAGCATATTTGAAACATGCAGTTGATGATCCAAATAAACCCGTCTCCACAGGCAGCAATGCCTCCTGGGTCTACCAAAATCTCAAAAGCTGCACAGACAGCTGGGCCTGGCCCGCCCGCTCAGACTCACCATGGACGCTGAGCAACTCATTTAACCAGCCCGAGCTTCATCTTTCTCATCTTTAAAATGGAAAAATAAAACTTGTTACCAATGCCTCACAAATGCCAGGGGACAAGAAAACATCAGTTCCCACTGTTTGTCATGAGAAGGATGCTAATGTTACACAGCTCCCCACACAGCAAAACCCTCCTGCCCACGAGGTCCTGTGCCCCCTCGCAAGATGCTCGCCTCCCTCCCCGGGTTCAAATGGATGACAGTGAACTCTTTCTCAGCCACCCCACCTTGTTCACTGAAGTGGCAGGCATGTCTACTCCTCAGGCTCACTCTGTCCTATCCCATGTATGACCTGAGCACCTGCATCCTAGGTGGGTGGATAATGCTGTGTAAACTCAAGCAGACAAATACCCACGAGCTGGCTCAGGGTTTGGAGGTTCATTGTGTTCTGATGCTCCTTTATGCAGCCACAATAATTCATATTGCATAAACCCTTTTTAAATTACATTTGGGCTGTGTGTGTGTGTGTGTGTGTGTGTGTGTGTGTGTGTGTGTGTGTGTTTTCACATGGAAAGTGCATATGTGGAGTTCAGATGATAACTTGTCCACCATGTGGGACCTGAGGAGTAAATTCAGGTCACTTGAGTGGCAAGTGTCTTTACCCACTGAGTGGTTTTACAAGCTCTCAAAATGGGTTTCTGAACAGAAATAAATCACAGAATATACTGATTTTAGTATTATTATCTCTGTACAACAGAATTGTAGGTGTGGCACTTTTATAACTTATAGTATGTTCTAGTTGTCTTCTTAGCATAACTTCTCATAAATAAAAATCTACTCTGAATTAACAGTTATCTCATTCCTTAATAACCTTCACTAAGAATTTAGTGCAGCAAAACTTGTGGAAGTCAAGCCAAGCCTGGTGGCACGGGAGTCAGAGGCAGGCAGAACTCTGCCAGTTCCAGCCAGCCATAGCTACACTGTAAAACCCTGTCTCAAAAACCAACAAAACAGATGGTGCACACCTTTAATCCCAGCACTCGGGAGGCAGAAGCAGGTGAATCTGTGAGTTCGAAGCCAGCCTGGTCTACCACATAGTGAGTTCCAGGACAGCCAGGGCTATTTAGAGAGACCCTGTCTCAAAAACAAACAAACAACCTATAGAAGCCAGGCACAGGTCTATAATCCCTGGAAATCTAACACAGGAAGAGCATGAATCTGAGACCAGCCAGGGCTACACAGTAGCACCCTGTCTCAAACAAAACAGTGAAACAGGCAGGGATACAGTTCAGTCACAGATTCCTTCCTTTCCATTCGGATCGTTTAGTCCCCAGTAATGAGCAGCTCACACGAACACACACACACACACACACACACACACACACACACACACACACACAAGAACAATGTGAAATAAGAGGCGATGGGCAAGAGGCTGCTTCTGAGGGACCCAGGAAAAAGGGCAGCAAAGATGGAGGCTGTCCTTGGGCACTCAGGGTACACAGAGAACTAAGTCATATGGAGCTGCATGTGTGACCATCATGACAATTGTCAGCAGGGTGACTATACACAAGACAGCCCAGAGGTGCTCCACATTGGCTGGGACCCAGTACCCATGACCGACATACACTTCACAACACTCAGAGAGTCGCATGGACAGACGCTAAAATAAGGAAACTCCCTTTTACCTAGAAAAGGGCGCATGGCCACGACACGCCTACTTTCCCGTGATGCACCCTCCTAGGAGGACCTGCTATGGCAGTGTCTGCTAGAGCCTGAGGGAGGCCTGTTTTCCTGAGATGTCGTCACCATCACCACGACGCACGCTGAGGACGAAGACCTGTCCTCCCAGACAGGTGCCCTGCAAGGTCCTGAGAACCCTAGTGACTCCATGCCCTGGCTCTCCCGCTCCGCTAGCACACAGGCCAGCACCTGCAGAGCCATGGCTAATACCTAGCAAGCCTTGTCTTAAATGCTATTTGGGAATGCTGAGGAAGATCTCCCTGTCACTCAGTCAACCACCATGTTGTTCCTGGGAACATACACCCAAGAGAACAAAGGACGGAGCAAGTCAGCATTTTAAAGAGCACTGGAATCTCTTCTTTAAAACTCCCAATTTCAGCCAGGTGGTGGTGGCACACACCTTTAATCCCAGCACTCGGAAGGCAGAGGCAGGCAGATCTCTGTGAGTTTGAGGCTAGCCTGGTCTGGAGTTCCAGGAAAGGCACAAAGCTACACAGAGAAACCCTGTCTCGAAAAACCAAAAAAACAAAACAAACAAACAAAAAATTTCCAATTTTAGCCTGGAGGTGGTGGTGCAAACTTTTATTGCCAGCATTTGGGAGGCAGAGGCCGGCCAATCTCTGAGATCAAGGCCAAACCCGTCTATACAGCAAATTTCAGGCCAGCCAGGGTTACATTAAAAAATGAATGGCTATGGGAAGGCTATGATCCAGCTCAGTGGAAGGGGCTTGCCTAGCATATGTAAGGCCCTATACTCAATACCCAGTAGCATAAAACTTTTTTAAAAAGTATGATTTTAGTATGTTGTTTATATCTGTATTGTCAGCACCCAGAAGGTTGAAGCAGGAGGATTCCAAATTCAAGGACAACTTGGGCTGTATATTAAAATTCAAAATAAGTAAATAAGTAAGGCTATGGACATAGTTCAGTGATAGAGCATTTGCCTAATACTCATGAAGCCCTGAGTACAATCACATACACAAACACACACACATACACACACACACACACACACACACACACACACACACACCACACCACACCACACCACACCACACCACACCACACAGCAGGGACAGGAACATGAGGAAGCAGAGTCCACTCCGAGAGGAACACTGCTCCACCACAGCCTGGTGGGAAAATTTGCAAGTGTCCTCCCCTTCAGGGAAAAGCATTACCACTTCCTTCCTGTGTGTCCTCAGGGCAGGTGTGGGACTCTGGGCTGTTGACATTGTCACTGGCAACATACATACAGACCTAGAAATACTGTCTCAAGAGAGAGCTCCCCCAGAACTTCACTCAAGAGTATTCAAATCCATAAGCAAGCCACTGGCCCCCAAGCAGGACAGGCCCTCTAGACAAAGCATGCAGGAACTGGAGCCAACAGTGGAGTACAGTACACAGTTCCGACAGGACAGGCATGGGCAGGCATCCCCAGGCCTCTGCTGCAGTTTGGGACCACTGCCCAACAAGGCTCAATAGTCGCAGTGGATGCTGATTGGCTGTCTTGGCACAGGAAAATCCCAAATGAGAAAGCTGCTACACAGAGATGGAGACTGTCCCTCCCGAGATCCGGCTACGAACACTGGCATATGATGTATGATCAAGATGCTGGCTCCTCCCAAACTGCTACAGCTAAGCACATTCTAAAAACTCAGTCAATCCAAGGAGGAGGACAGACTATAAGAAAGTCCCAAGCTACAATTTGACAAAACCACACAATGACAGCTAGCTAACCATACCACCATTGCAACTTGAGGACATCAGTGATATCCCCAACGGGCTAAATCGCTTACACTCTTGAAGAAAGGTCCAAAGACACCAGTTCCCTAGACGGGTTTTCACCCACATTACAGAAACCCACTTGAAGGCCACATGCTTCTCTCAGCCCCAGGCAGAAAGCAGTGGTAAGGATGTCCAAGGGAAGGCTGGGCGCAGGCCCACACACCCTGGGACATCTGCTTGTTTCATGCACCACTGAGGCAGAGTGGAGAGCAGCTCTCTAAACAGCACCTCTCACTAGACAGCACCTCCCCAACAGCTCTCTAGCACCTCAGGGCGGCCTCCTCAGTGGCATCAAGAACACTGAGTTAGCAAGGAGCCGGGCAGGTTAGGAAGCTAGTTAGTCGTCAGCCACACCCGTCCCTAGGTTACAGGAAACCGGAGTATGGACTAGGTTTACACAGCCAGGATGCTCAATCAGCATGCACACATGCTCTACAAGAGACCAGTCGGCGCTCATGGATCCTAAAGGTAAGTACTGCAAGCAGCAGAGCTTCAGTATTAGCAGAAGTTAGGAACTTACAGAAAGCTTCCCTGAGGCTTAAGTGCCAAAGTGGAGCTCTAGCGTGAGACAGGACAGCCAGCAAGAGCTGTGGGGCAGGCCGACAGTCCCCGAGTGCAGCCGCCTGTGGATGTACTTACCCCATTCCACTCTACGCTCATACTCACTTCCTCCCCTCCGTCAGGGCCACTCTCGTACTTGACCACGTCCACGTTGAGACTCTCCCGGCTCCTCCGCTTCTCCATGTTCTCAGGGTCATTTAGCACTTCAGCCACTCTCTGTTTGTGAACAGTGTCAAGACCCTGTGAGCCAGGCAGGGGAGAACGGCGTGACCCGTTAGCACTTACATCTCAGAAGACTTCTCAGACTGGGACAAAGAATCAACTCCTTTACTTATTCATTGTTGTTATGACTGGAGGCATGCCTGCCACAGAGCCACGCGGAAGAGGTCAAAGGTCATCACTGAGTTAGTCAGGTCTCCTTCACCCTCACGTAGGTTTATGGGGAACAGAATCCGGGCTGGCAGACTTGCAGAGCAAGCACCGTTACCACCAAGCTATCTTATCTCACTGGCCCCAAAGATACCAATTCTTAAGTCACCAGGGCAGACTCAGACCGGTGGTTCCTGGGGATGGGATCTGGGCTTTCCAGGGCCACAGGGAGGGGTGTGAGTTATGTATCACCAAGACTCAGGAGCATATACACAGGACTGTACTCCACATAAGCAAGCTCGTACAATGGCACACCTTTAATTTCAGCACTTAAAAAGCAGCCATAGGAGGATGACAAGTTCAAGGCCAGCCTGGCTACATAAGGCCCGTATTTAAATCAAAACAAATGCCGTAAGCAAATACTGAGCTCCAGGTAATGATGGACACACCAGAATGTCTGTGCTGGAGATGCAGCTAAGTGCTCACCCAGCATGCACACTGGGTCCTATCACCAATATCACACACACAGCAGCCCAATGGGAGGGGCCAGCAGAAGAGCAGAGGCTCAAGGTGACCCCTGCTGGAGTTTGAGGCCAGCCTAGGAAACCAGACTCTCAAATAACAACAAATGACCCTGGCACACTCATAGCTCTCCCTGCTATGTGTGACAAGAGGCTCCTATGGACTCGTCCAGAACTCTGTGACAGGAAGCATCCTCAGGAGGGCACTCACACCCTTTCTCTGGACCTCACGACCCCTGCCGCTCCTCTTGCTAAAATCCAGCCTGGAATCTAGAGCCAGGGCTGACTGCAGGCCCTGCTCCTGGGAAGACAGACACAAGCCACATACTGCCTGACCTGCCCCCAGGGCCACAGAGGCAGCACCAAGGGACAACTCAGAGTCCTTCACATCAACTGAGCCACGTGTGGGCAGCGCCCTTTTGATTTATCTTTGTAGTTGTTGACACAAGGTCTCCTATAAACTAGGCTGGCCTCAAATGTTCAATCTGTCTGCCTCAGCCTCCTGAGTACTCAGATTACAGGCTGCCATTCCTGGCCCCTTTGAACATTTTAGAGAAGTAATTATGTTGCTAAAAATACTTAATATGAGAGGGTGATGAAGGGCGTGCAATCAAAACACGTGACACCTGTGCTTTCCTTTTGTTTTGTCCAGACAGGGTCTCTCCACGTAGCCCAGGCTATGCTGGATTCACTACGTAGGACAAGGCTGTCCTCAAACTCACTGCCAGGTGCTGGGATGAAGGTATATGACACCCCACACCCAGCTGGGATGAAGGTGTGGGACACCCCACACCCAGCAAACCATGTGCTTTTGTTGTTTCTGTAGCTTCTTTTGGGTCCATTTTTTTGTTTTGTTTTGTCTTTGAGACTTAGTCTCTCTATGTAGCCCTGACTGGCCTAGAACTCACTATTTGGACCAGGCTATCCATAAACTCAGAGATCCTCCTGCTTCTGCCACCAAAATCCTGGGATTAAAGGTTTGCGCTACCATGCCTAGACCCCAGACCCAGATTTTTTTACATTTAATTTTTTTTATTTGTGTGGTATATGTATGACCAGCCAGGGTTACAAAGCAAAACCCTGTCTTCAAAATAAATACATAAATGGATGGATGGATGGATGGATGGATGATTGATAGATAGATAGATAGATAGAATGAGATAGAATGATTGACTGACTGATAGATAAATAGGTAAGATAGATAAATGATAGATGGTAGACAGATATAGACAGATAGATAGATGATAGATGGATGATAAATATAGGTGACAGTTATTAGATGGACAGATGATAGACAGAGCTTTTTCCTGCAGTGCTTGGGGTCAAGTCCATAGTACTGTGCATGTGACAAGTGTCCCTCCAGAGCCTAAGCCAAAATCAAGCTTTCAACCACAGCCACTCCAAAGGCCACCACAGTCCCAACAGAGCTGCCCGCAGAAGAGTCAAGCACACCTGCTTCCGGGACCTCATGGCAGCTTCTTCCAACGTTTCTGCAGCTTCAAACTTGCCCTGGCGTCGGTACAGTGCCCCCAGGTTTTTCAGAGTTGTTGTGACAGTCGGGCTGCAAGAATGCACGAGACAGGGCTATGACCTGAGTCCCAGACAGCCACCCGCAGCACGTCCCACCCGGTGCTCAGTGAAAATGTGCTGACTCTGCAGGGTCTGGCGGCACAGCCAGACAGTGGGCTGGACCATAGTTTGCTCTGGTGGAGAACACTGAGGACGGTGCTACAACATTCTAACGTTTTAGATGACGTTTTCCACTCAAGCAGCCTGATGCTCAGCACTGTTAGCCCCTACAGCTCTCCACAGAAACCCCAAGGCATTCTGTCCCGGAGCCTGGCAACTCACAGACTCCTGGCACTGCCACAGAAGCATGTGGCTAGTCCACCCAGAGGTCAGCACATTCCCCTGCAGGCAAAACTTGGTCTGTGCTTGTCGGACCTCGTGTCTCACCAGAGCCTCCTGACCTGACAGCTATGGTAGACGCTCCGTTAAGGAAACAAAGGGCTGGGGACAGGACGGGAGAGTGGCCACATTACATCAGACAGACAAGTCCTGCTGCTCAGGTTGAAATATGGGGCTGGGAGATGCTCAGTGGGTCAAGAGCTGCACCAGCATGAGGACTGAGTGTGGGTCCCCAATGTTCACCTAGAGCCAAGCATGGAGGTGCATGCCCATAACCACAACAATAGTGGAGTGGAGACAGCCTTGGGTCCTCAGTGCTTACCTAAGAGCCAAACAGGTAGGCTGGTTGTTGGTGGTGCACGCATCTAATCCCAGCACTTGGGAGGCAGAGCCAGGCGGATCTCTGTGAGTTCGAGGCCAGCCTGGTCTACAGAGCAAGATCCAAGACAGGCACTAAAACTACACAGAGAAACCTTGTCTTGGGGAAAAAAAAAAAAAAAGAGCCAAGCATGGAGGTGCACGCCTATAACCACAACACTGGTGGAGTGGAGACAGGTAGGTACCACTCCGTGGCCAGCCAGTCTAGCCAAAATGACATGCTCCAGGTTCAGGGAGAGACCCTGTTCCAAAAACTTACATGGAGTAATAAAAGATCTAAAAGTCAACGTTGCTCTGGCCTCCACATGTACCAACACAGGAAAGTGCACCCATACACACATGCATACATGTGCACATACACAAGGTCAGCCTGGTGTAATGGTGTGCCTGTGTAATCTTAGCACTCTGGACGCTGAGACAAGAAGAACAAGAGCTTAAGGTCAGCCTGGGTTACACAGCAAGACCCCGTCGCACAATAAAATACAGAGTTAGAAATAACCTAGACTTGCTTTGGTACAGATCTGTATCTGAGAGGTATTTTCCTCTTGCTGATGACAGGCATTTCTTTCCATTACAGAAATAAAGGTGGCACCCAGCATGTACCTCAGTCAAGTGCACGTGAGAGAAGGAAAGATGAATTTTATCCACTGCAGTGAGTGCAAAGGGACCCAAAGGAGGAATCTGTGACAAACTGGGGTCTAGTTTTCCTGGTACAGATGAGTAGGAAGCCAAGACTAGGGAACCTTAGCAGCTTTCTAGGCCAGCAGCAGGCGTGGGGCACATGGAACACAGTCCATAGCAGCAGCAAGGGTGTGTCCACATCTCCCCGTGCAGACGGAAGGCTGGCTGGGCCCACATGTGTTTGACCCCTGCACAGCTGCTGACGGCTCAGTGAATGTCCGTAGATAAAGAACGCTCGCTGATGGCCAGCACCACCCTGCTGTACTGAGTGGATGCAGAGGTGATGTAAATGATCTCACTGACCACATGGGTTTTACGGTATTTTTTTTTTTTTAGGCAGGGTCTCACTATGCAGCCCTGGATAGCCTGAAACTCCCTATATTAACCTCAAACTCACAAAGACCCTCCTGCATCTGCCTCTCATGTACTGGGATTAGAGGAATGCGTCACCATGCCTGGTTGCTTTGTTTAACTTTATTTTACTAATTATTACTATTATTATTAGCATGTGTAATACATGTGTGTAGGCACACATGAGCATAAACCGCCTGTGGAAGTCAGAGGACAAGCCTGTGCTCCTGTTGGCTCCCAGGATTAAACTCAAGTCACGGCTCTTATGGCGACCTCATTTACCTGCTGAGCCTTCTCACCAGCTCGACGGCCAGGCTCTTAACTAGAATTGGGGAAAACGGGACCATGTGACTGGACTGCTAACACCTGGTCCAGCCTTGTCATTCCGTGTCTGGAGTTTGGCTGGCAGCCTTACCTATCCACTTTGCAGGCTTTGTACCAGCCACCGTACTCTCCAAAGGATGTCCCGTCCTTCTGCTTCCCCTAGTGCAACAGAGAACGGAATGAGTGAAGGCTGACTGCAGGATGCCGCTTCAGCAGCCCTCGCAGCAGCCCAGCCTTCCTTACTTTGCACTCTTCTCTCTCTTCCGCGTGCATCCAGATGGGCTTGTTTTCATCTAGGGAAGAACAACGGCCTCCGTAAGGTGAGGAACAAGGAACCGGGAGCCGGGTGTGGCGGCACACATCTTTAATCCCAGCACTTGGGAAGCAGAGGCAGGCAGAAGGTGGAGTTCTAGGACAGCCAAGGCTACATAGTCACCACCAAGCAGATGGCCTCTAAGGCTGTCAGGGATTGCAAGAGTTGATCTTGTTTTCATGAGCCTTCTCAGGAATTTTTTTTCTATTTTTTCGTGTGTGTATACATGTACGATGTACATGTGTATGCATATACATGTTTTGCATGTATGTGGTCACACATATGTGGGGTGAGCATGCACACGTGTGAACATGCACATGGGGTCCCAGGTTGGTGTCTGGAGCCCTCCTACCACTCTTTCTGACTTATTCAATCTGACAACAAACCCAGAACTCACTGCTACAGCTTGTCTCTCTAGCCAGCCTGCTCTAGAGACTGTCTCTGCTTCTGAGGCCGCCACACCCACCTGTCATCTCCATGGGGCCTGAGAATCTCAACGTGGCAAGCACTGCACCCCTCATCCTCTCCCTGGACTAATTCTGACAGGTCAAGTTCACCCTGGAGGAAAGCCCTACCCAGATACCGAAGGAGACAGCTATGAATGTCTCGCACCGAGGATGTCAGATGAGGAACGCATCCTCACCAGACAGACGTGAGACTGTAAAACATCCATACACATAAAAGTAATTTTTAAAATAAATAAATAATAAATGCTTAAGTGAATAAAAACCACATGTGTGCATGTAATAATTATCAGAATCTCCCTTTGGCTCCATCTTGTGAACTTTCCTGCCTTGCACACTAATAATTGCCATCTGAATGTTTCATGTGATACTTTGTAAAAGAAATATTTAACACAAAAATGTTTTTGAGGGGCTGGAGAGATGGCTCAGCAGTTAAGAGCACTGACTACTCTTCCAAAGGTCCTGAGTTCAATTCCCAGCAACAACATGGTGGCTCACAACCTTCTATAATGGGATCTGATGCCCTCTTCTGGCCTGTGGGCATACATGCAGTCAGAACACTGTATACATAATAAATAAATAAATCTTTTTTAAAAAGTAATACTTTAAAAGGATGTTTTTGATTCAGCAATTTAAGTTTATTTATGTATTTATGTACATGGTGCTCTGTCGGCATGTATATCTGCACTCCAGAAGAGGGAATCTGACCCCATTATAGGTAGTTGTGAGCTGCCACATGAGTGCAGGGAATTGAACTCAGGACTTCTAAAAGAACAGCCAGTGCCCTTAACTGCTAAGTCATCTCTCAGGCTTTGATTCAGCAATTTACATTCTATAAAATATGTATTTCACTGCACGTCCTTCAGTGGCACGGGCAGAGGGTCAGCAAAGCAAGCAGGACTCCACCCGGTTTCCTGAGGCGCAGACTGGCACAGCACACCAACACTTTCTCCTCACACTGGGCCTTGAACACCTGTGGTGTCTGACCAGGGGGGGGGGGGGGGGGGGGGGTGTCAAGTGGGCGGGGCCTTGTCTCCTGGGACAAGCAACATGGTGGCCAGTCCAGGGCACAGTGGGGACTCTGCACTTGTCACAGGTTCCCAGGGTGTCAGCACACTAGACATGATGAATGGCTCTACGCAAAGATTCGGGAGTTGATGGCTCAGGCCATGTCTGAAGCAACCCCGGGCTCTGTAGAAACGCACCATGAGAGGAGGGGGCTTGACTGAGCTGCTGACAGCCCCCGGGCATGCTGCACTCAGGACCCCTCGCTAATGTTCATTCCCTGAGACCTGAAGCTGCAAGCACACTCCCAGCAGCATGCTTTCCTTATAAACTGTCTGGGTCATGGTCTCTTCACAGCAACGGCACAGTAACTAAGACAACATAAAACAATAAAGTCTTGGAAGAGGGGTGAGAATGCTGTGGGGACTAGGGCATCCTGCCAATTCAAGTGGGAAACCACTCTGTTTAATACAATGAACACAGTTCCTTAGACCAGTGCTTACCGTCCACAGAACCGAACTCCCGTTCATGTGCCCGGGTGAGAATCTCCTTGTACAGCGTTTCTGCTTGTTTGAACTTCCCTTGCTTCAGATAACAGGAGGCCTTCAAATAAACACAGCATTCAGTTCCTTCTCACACAAACACAGCTGCACTTGTATCTGCAGGGCTCACGGCCGTCTGGAACATACCAGGTTATTCTTCGTCTTGGCCACGTTGGGGTCATCGGGTCCTAGCTTTGTCTGGTAAATCTCCAGGGCCCTCTGGTAGTAATACTCCACCTCCTCATACTTGCCCTGGTTCTGGCACAGTAAGGCCAAGTTATTCAACTGCTTGGCAACATCCGGATGATCCTTTCCCAGCACCTGGGGTTAAAAACAGTGAATCAGAAACACCACCATCCACTCCATCGGCTGCCTCCCGCAGGGGCTCTTCTGAAGGCAGACTGGAAACTCTTACAGGACTCTCACCCCACATCACAACAGGGTGCTTGGAGTCTGACCTCAGCCAGAGGGAAGGGAAGGGTGCTACACTCACATCCTTGGTGCCTTTATTCTCGGGTGGGAAAACACATGCTGGAACAAGGTCTCGTGACCCCAGGCTGGGCTCACACTCACTATGTAGCCAGGGTGACCTAGAACTTTAGATTCTCCTGCCTCTGCCCACCAAGTGCTGGGATAGCAGGCCTGAGCCACCATAATACCTGGCTGTTTAGCCTTTTGTTTTGTTTGTTTGGGTTTTTGTTTTGTTCAGAGGAGAGAGTGTGTGTGGGAGGGGGTCCTCTCTCTGTGATGCCGGCTAGCCTGGAACTCACTATTGAACCCAGGCTAGTTTTGAACTCTTGGATGTGGGGATTACAGGTCTAAGTTTCCATACCCTTTAGCTGCTCTGTCTACTTCATGGCAGGTGCCACATGGAGCTAAGGAAAGCTGGGTTCATGAAGGCTTGGATTACAGGAGTTAAATGCACCGTCCAGGTTGAGTGCCCTTCTCCAGCCAGCCCCTTAACTATGGCATCATCACCCAGGACCTCAGTGGGGGCATCCCTACATCGAATGCCAAGGACTCTTCCCATCTTCCCCTGGCTGCCTCATAAGCACACCTGCTTTCTTTTTTGGCAAGTCTCGCTGCCAAAAATTACCTTGCTAACCCTTTCCTTGTCTAACCCTCCCCTAGAATAAAAACTCAGGTGTACAAGGGCTCTGTGTCTTCCCCACCTCAGCATCCTCCCTAGAGGCACACGAGAAAGAACAAACTTACACTTAACCCCCAGACCCTGGTCAAGAACCAGGTGTGGCCCACGCCTTTAGTCCCAGCCCTCAGGAGGCACAGGCAGGTGAATCTCTGAGTTCAAGGCCAGCCTGGTCTACAGAGTGCATTCCAGGACAGCCAGGGCTACACAGAGACACCCTGTCTCAAAAGACCAAAAACAAGACAGGTCAACAAGCACTGGTCTCGGTGCTGTGCCTTACTCCTGCACACTGCTAACACCTTTCCACGGGCACTGTTTCTCCCTGCCTCAGAAACTGTGAAGTCAGCGAGCCAAGATTCAGTTCAAACATCAAGCCTCCCTGGAAAGTTGACTCAACACTCCAAGCCCCAGGCTGGAGGAGTCCCTGCTCCCTCCTCTCCTGTGGTTCCCTCTGACATCCTGGGCCCTGAACAGTCAAGGGACTATGTTCCTGCTAAGCAAGAAGTTCTACATGATGCAGTTTGTACATTTCTTACCTTTCTGTCTTCTCTCTCTCTCTCTCTCTCTCTCTCTCTCTCTCTGTCTCTCTCTCTCTCTCTGTCTGTCTCTGTCTCTCTCTCTCTCTCTGTCTCTCTCCTCTCTGTCTGCCTGTCTCTGTCTGTCTCTCCTCTCTCTGTCTCTGTCTCTCTCTATCTGTCTCTGTCTGTCTGTCTGTCTGTCTCTCTCTCTGACAGGACTTTGCTGTTTTCTCCAGACTAGTATCGGGCTTCTTAATTTAATAAAGAACTCAGACCACAGTTATATGCCAGGTGCCTACTGAATTGGCAGATCACCTTCCAGGTCTTCTAATCCTTGACCCACCTGTGCTGATCCTGCTTCTAACCCCGGGCCACACAAATCTGACACTTCCATTTAATAAGTATGCAGGTGACTGAACAATAAAATATTATCTAAGCAGACCAGAGACTCAGTGGTTAAGAGCACTTGATGCAGGGGATCCAATGCCATCTTCTGACCTCTGAGGGTACTATACATGCATGTGGTGCACAGCCATATATGCAGACAAAATACTCACACATAAAATAAAGTGAATAAATCTAATAAATTGAAATATTATCTATGTATTTGATAATCCTTGTCATATGGCTCAAAATTAAATGATCACTCCCCAGGATCACTGATAAACAACTCAAGAAACACCAAGCTTGGGCTGGAGAGATGGCTCAGTGGTTAGGAGCATCGGCTAGAGGACCAGTCAGTTCCCAGCATCCACATGGCAGTTCATAACTGTCTGGGAACTCCAGTTTCCAAGGGATCTGGTTGGTGCCCTCTTCTGGCCTCAGTTGACAGTAAGTGCATATCCAGTATACATACAGGCTTGTAGGCAAAACACTCATACACACAGAATAAAAGTAAATAAATCTTAAAAGGAAAGAAAACACCAAGTTGAACTGTGACGTTCAGGCCCCAGACTATTCACCCCGTCTAGGGCAGTGAACAGAGTCTGAGGACCTGTGACAAGTGCAGAGTCCCCACTGTGCCCTGGACTCGCTGTGTTGCCTGTCCCAGGAGACAAGGCCCCGCCCACATGATCCCCCCTTCCCCACCCAGACACCACAGGTGTTCAAGGCCCAGTGTGAGGAGAAAGTGTTGGTGTGCTGTGCCAGTCTGCGCCTCAGGGGACCGGGTGGAGTCCTGCTTGCTCTGCTGACCCTCTGCCCGTGCCACTGAAGGACGTGCAGTGAAACACACATAGTTATTTAAGATTTTATTTATTTGTATGAGTGCTTTGACTACATGTATGTCTCCACACCACATTCATACTTGGTGCCCACTGAAGCCAGATGAAAGCTTTGGATTCCCTAGAACTGGAGTTACAGACAACTGTAAGCCACCATGTGAACTTCACTGCTGAGCCCTCTCTCCAGCCCCAGTAAACTCACCCTTGTTTTAAAGACAGAGTCTCTCTATGTAGTCCTGACTGCCTAACTCTGTACACTAGGCTGACCTAGAACTCGCTCTGTAGACCAGGCTGGCCTTAAACTCACAGAGATCCACCTGCCTCTGCTTCTTTTTTCTTCTTCTTTTTTTGGTTTTTTGAGACAGGGTTTATCTATGTAACAGGCTTGGCTGTCCTAGAACTCACTTTGTAGACCAGGGTGGCCTTGAACTCACAGACATCTGCCTGCCTCTGCCTCACAAGTACTGGGATTACAGGCGTGTGCCACCACAGCCCAGCTGTAAACTTATTCTTAAACTGAAATATCTTTAATGACAAGTGCGTACCACCACTGAAACGCAGAGACGCGGCCCTGACCACTTGCCACTCAGAGCCTCATTCTGGTCAAGAGCAGGAAGAGCAGGGCTACCCACAGGAAGCTGCCACCTTTAACACAATCCCAGTGGCAGGCAGGCTTCGGTCTTAGCCCTCTGCCTTTCCACATGACTCAAGTGAACATAACGGCATCACGGTGCTCAGTTCTCACACCGTGAAGGGACCACCTCTCCCAAGACTCGATTCTGCAGACAGGACCCGCTGCTGCTTGTACCTTCTCTCTGATCTCCAGGGCTCGCTTACACAGCGGCTCGGCCTCCTTGTACTTCCCTCTTTTACCATACAGCACAGCTAGGTTGTTCAGGGTGGCGGCGACCTGCCGAGACAGAGGGCCACAGGAGCTGCTGAGGAGGGGCCACAGGCAGGGGAGCCCCAGACCCGCCCACACACACAGGAACACAGTCATCACATCAGAGGGATTCACTACAAAACAGATTGCTGAAGCAAAACAAAGCGACATGATCTTGATTTTTCAATTTTTCTCAAAGCCACAAAGCCAACCAGTACAGACCTCTGTGCAAATCTAACCAGACTGTAAAAAGACACCATGAATTCTTGAGACCGATCTAGAAAGGGACATGCGATTTGATTTTGGATCAAAGTGAAGTGAGCCAGTGATCTGAGGAGGTGACTTTATAGACCGAAGTGACCGGAGTGTTAGCATGTCACTACCTGAGCAGGCCCTACCGCTGCCATCTGGGACCAGGTGGCTCTCAGACCCTCCCTGTTGAACTCGACATTGGCATGAGCTGGACAAAAATGTATTGGGGAAGATAAAGTGTAAATGGCGGAAAGAGGCAGGGGTACACACCGCGGGGTGATCTCTGCCCAGGGTTTTCTCACGGATAGCCAGGGCGTCATTCAGGAGATTGGCTGCGTCTTTGTACTTGTTCTGATCCCTAAACCAAAACACATGTCAGTGTTCAGCTGGACATCACTAAACCCACCCGTCTAGTTAGTTAGCAAGCCACTTTTGATACTGAGGACTAAACCCCCAACGTTCAGGCATACTTAGCATTTACGCTACCACAGCCAGCCTGAACCTTTTTTAAATAATTTATCTTTATTTTATGTTCATTGGTGTTGTGCCTGCATGTATGTCTATGTGAGAGTGTCAGAAGCCCCGGAACTGGAGTTACAGACAGGTGTGAGCTGCCATGTGGGTGTTAGGAACTGAACCCAGGTCCTCTGGAAGAGCAGACAGTGTTCTTAGCCACTGAGCTATCTCTCCAGCCCAGAGCCTGAATCTTTTCAAAATGTAAATTTGAAACTCCCCTGTATTGCTGACCAAGAGAGGCAGTCCAAAGCAGTAGACAGAGCCTATGTGTAGATCAGACAGAATGTATTCTCTGCCAGTAGCAGTCAACCAAAGCCAGAGCTTGGTAGAGTCACATACCTGCCCTAGACCTGATCAGTCAGGAATTCAGGGATCAGCCACGCACAGTGAAACTGAAGTCTACCAGGAAATTCAGATTAAAAATGAAAAATTTGCCGGGCGGCAGTGGCACACGCCTTTAATCCCAGCACTCAGGAAGCAAAGCCAGGCGGATCTTTACAGTGCAAGATCTAGGCACCAAAACTACACAGAGAAACCTTGTCTCGAAAAACCAAAAAAAAAATTTATGGCCAGGCAGTGGTGGTGCACACTATAATCCCAGCACTCAGGAGGCAGAGGCAGGCAGATCTCTGTGTGTTCCAGCACAGCCCGGGAAGTTACACAATGAAACTCTATGTTGAAAAACCCAGTGTGTGTGTGTGTGTGTGTGTGTGTGTGTGTGTGTGTGTGTGTGTGTGTGTGTGTGTACTCAAAGAAATACATATTGAAACAATACCTGACAATACCAACAGGAAACGAGAAACACCCAGCACTGCCCACACAGAAGCACTGTGGCAGGGGCACATGGTTGTACCACACCTCTAAAAAGCAGTTGGGCAAAATGTACTAAGAACCGGAAAAGGTTTAAATGAGAATCTTAGGAGATTATCCTAAGGGGGAAAACAATCTGAATTTTTGGATGACACTTAGGGACATTCATTGGTATATTAAAGTGTCAGAAAATGTACTGGAAAGATTCAGTGGTTAAGAGCACTTGCTCTTGTAGAGGACCCAGGTTTGGTACCCAGCACCCACATGGCAGCTCACAACCATCTGTAACCCATTCCGGGAGACCTGATGGCCTCTTTTGACCTCCAAGGGCACTGCACACACAGTGCACAGATACATTCAGGCAAAACACTTACACATATAAAATAAAACAGATTTTAAAAAAGTCAAAAGTGGCTGAGGTGGTCAGTGCAGAGGGCTATTCAGGAAGCAGTGCCCAGTGGCTAATGGCAGCACCTTCTCTGGTCCTGTGAGACCCCCAGCCACAGAGCTAGCTGAATATTCTAGATTAACTGCTGGCTATATGAAGTGGATGAGAAGGCTGGAAAGCTGTCTCAGAGATGTTTATGAACACTCTGCAGAAAGCAGGATGGTTCAAAGCTGCCTCTCGGAAAGTCTAGCGCAGTAACCCAAGGACTAGCCTGTACACCAGGGCCAGGATGTTGAGCATGGTGGCCACATCGGGATGGTCATGGCCCGAAGTCTTCTCCAGGTCCTCCAGGGCCTGCTTGCAGAGGGGCACCGCCACCTCATAACGCCCCTGTGAAGCATACTGGATCACCAGGTTGTGGAGTGTGCGCAGCCTTGCCGGGATCTCATAGCCCCCCTGCTGGGCGGCGGCTGCAGCGCTGCTGTGTTGCTGCTGGACTGCATAGAGAAGGTACATGGCAAAGTGGTTAGGACACGGCTGTGGTTAGGACACACTTCATCCCACACCCTCATTCCAAGTTAGTGCATACCCAGGAAATTCAGACTTTCCTGGGCAATCCCTGAGCAAGCCAAAAGAGAAACAGCCTCTCGGTGACAGCGCACTGCAGAGTGACACCATGGGATTTCTCCAGCTGAGAAATTAAAGGAGGTAGGCAGCTCTGATTTCTTTAACCTTGCAAATAAAGACCCACAGGTCTACACACTGTTGTCTAGCCTCTATACTAATATCCCAGCACACACTAACTACTTTAAAGGTTGGGGAAACAAGCACTCTCCCAGGTATGGTGGCCCGCCTACAATCCCAGCATTGAGAATCTGAGAGATGCCTGAGTGGTTAAGAGCAGGTGCTTACTGTTCCTTCAAAGGACTAGAGTTCGGTTCCCAGCACCCACAGGGCAGCTCACAACCAGCTGTACGTCCATTCTAGGGGCTCTGCTACTACTCTCCTCTGACCTCCGTGGCTACCAGACACCCCATATGCATATAGAGACATGCAAATTAAACACTCATACACATAAAATAAATTTTTTTAATCTTAGAAAAGAGTCCCAGGGACTGAGCATGGTGGCACATGCCTTTAAATCCCAGCACTTGGGAGGCAGAGGCAGATGGATCTCTATGAGTTCAAGGCCAGCCTGGTCTACAGAGAATTCCAGGATAGCCAGGGCTATTACAACCCTGTCTTGGAAAAAAAAAAAAAAGGTTCCAGGCTAACCTGAACTATCATAGCGAGACCTTGCGTAAGTAAGTAGATAGCAGCAGTCCCACAGGCTAACCTGGGCTATCATAGTGAGACCTTGTGTAAGTAAGTAGATAGCAGTCCCACAGGCTATGTACAGGCTCTGCAATCTACGACAGGAATGTCCCCAGACAGAAAGCACCACCGCTACGCAGCATGTTCAGTGGCACAGCCACACATGTGCAACTCACTTCCTTGTCCTGGGTCATCTTCGTCATTCGGGAAGAGATCATCCAGTGGCTCTTTGGCAGAATCAGAGTCTTTGTCCTCCTACAAGAGACCCAGAGCATCCTTCACTCCACAGAACCCACATGCTACCTGGATATCCTTAACATAAAGTTTCTTTCTATTTACTACAGACCAGACAAGATAGCCAGTTTTGGTTTTTGTTTTTGTTTTTATTTATTTTTATTTTTATATTTTTATTTTTTCCCAGAGCTGAGGACCAAACCCAGGGCCTTGCGCTTACTAGACAAGTGCTTTACCACTGAGCTAAATCCCCAACCCCTATTTATTTTTTTTAGAATTAAATGTATGATCATCTGCAGCCTGGTTTATCTATCATTAGTAAAGAGCAGTAACTTTACTAAATTTGCCTACCTTGTACAAGGCCTAAGGCTAGATACCCACCCTCCCACCCCCCCAAAAAATAAATAAAAGGAGCAAAAGAGGATTTGCTAGACTAGACTAGAACTAAGGAACCTTAACTGCAGGCACAGTGTGACAAGACAGACCCTGACTGCATCTCTAGACCTTAGATTTCAGGTGAAGTTCTAGCAGAGAAGGAAAGTCTCCTGGAAATCAAAACTGCACAGACAGGAAGAAAAGGTGCGCATGTTCAAAGATACCAAGACCATGAGAAACAAGCAACTGGGATGTTCAAATGAGAGACGGCAGATGGGGCAAGAATCAGAGCCGCTGCTCAGTGGAAGAGCACCGGCTTATCATGGGCAAGGCCCCAGCTCCATCTCCATCACCGAAAACCAGATACCCACTCAGCAAAGCCAGAGTGCTGCTAACAAATCCCCAGCCAATGAAAAGAAGGTTAAAGGGAACAACACAGAAGCTCAGGCACGTCAATGGAAAGTGGAGTCCACAGACTGAGTACAAACTAAAACTGACCTGTAAGCATACTAACAGCAACTCCCTAGTTAGAAGCCAAGACTTTCTTTTATTACTCTGTTTTTTCCAGGCTCTTGCTATATAGTTCTGTCTAGCCTGGTACTCACTATGTAGATCAGGCTGGCCTTGAACTTGCAACAATTCTCCTGCCTGTGCCTCCCAAAGTGCTCAGATTACAGGCATGAGTCACCACACCTGGCCAAGACTTGCTTTTAGATTGCCTATTGGCACTTCCTGAGCACAGTGTGGGTACCACACTTGGCACGAGCCACTCACCGAGGGAGAGATGTCATCGTCGTACTTCTTCAGCTGGTTCATGAACTCCAGGTGTTTCTTCTCTTCCTCCAGCTGAGCCACAGACTGCTCACTCTTCTGTAGCTTCTGCTGTGTGTTGGCCAGCTCGTCACGCAGCCACTGGTTCTCCTGGCACAGGCGACGAACCTGAGCACGTAGCTTCTGTTTCTCTGACTCCACGGCATTCAGGTGATTGGACAGGGCCATCATCACCTGATCAAAAGAGATTTCCACACTGCAGCCTTTGGAGGAGAGCCCCAGGACACACATGTGGGTTAGCAGCTCCAACTCACATTCACAACAGTTTCTCTAGGTACGTGTACACAGGAGCTGTCATTTATTTCTCCTCTTACTCCCAACACAGATTACACACTGGAGTGTCAGCACCACAAGCTTGGAACATACACATGCCACCTTTCTGTAAGAGCACTTCAGTGGACTGGAAATGAACAGGTCTCCTCTTCTGGCCCATTCCACTTTCTATGGAGATCAGCCAGCCTAACTCTGCACAGGCCTGCTTCCACATAAGGGTCCATGTATCTGCTTAGAGTGCAGGCAGGTGAAGGGCCAGAGGAGGAGCTGGGGGGGTGGTTAACATGCAAACCATCCACCACTAAGGAAGGCAAGGGAAGAATCTCTGAAGCTACCACCAACTGCTGAAAATACCAGCCCAATCCTAGTCACACTAAGGCAAAACAAGGAAGAGGAAGCCAGGGGGCTTTGGCCTTGCCCTCTGCAGACCATGTATTTGCCTGTTCTGCTATAGCACAGTAACTGGGTAACCATCCCCCTAGGTATAAAATATGAAACACCATAAGGCAGGCTTTTTCTTATTTCCTTTAAAAAAAAAATCAATCAAACAAACAAACTATCATCTACCAAGCAAAAAACAAACAAACAAAAAAACATGTTCCTAACACCTTTCAACAACAGAACTTGAGGCTGGCAAGCAGGTAAAGGTGCTTGCCACCAAGCCTGATGACCTAAGTCCAATCCCTGAGCCCTACAAAGTAGACTCCAATGGATCATTCTCTAACCTGCATGTGCATGCCATGGCAGGAATATGCATGTATGCACAAAATAGATAAGCCTGGCCTAAGTGGTATATGCCTTCAAACCCAGCAGAGGTAGAGGCAGGCAGATCTCCTTGTATGCTTGAGACGGGTGAATTCCAGTGGCAACAGCTAATGGAGACCTGGTCTGCCAGGCACTTCTCAGCCTGGAAACCATCCAGAATTCATCTAGCTTCCTATACATGATTTCAGGATTGCATCTGAAACAGGTAACTGGGAACTAAGTTTGTGTATCCTGGATGTATTTAACAGAGGGTGGTCCTTTAACATCTTGGAGATCTGCTGCATATGACATTTAAAATGTTTAAGTTTTCTGCAGTGAACTGTAACCATTCCTGGCAGTGTCCTTTGAGGTCTCCAAGAAGATGATGGGGCCCTACAACGATGATGCCACCAAGACTATGGGGTAAGGCCACTACGCTGACAAACACCACCCAAAGATCAGTTTGGACTACAAACTGCTCAGGACAATTTCCAGGCAGTTAGCTAAGAAGGTCCAGCCTCACAGACTGCTCCAGCCAGGACGTCAGAGAAGCCCTGCACTTTCCCTCTACATTGAGTCTGGACAACAGCTAGTTCTCCCAGGACCTGACACTATCTCAATTTTCTCAGGGTCCCCCAAAGATGCTACTGTCTCCAGACAACAGGAAGTAATTTTTTTTTTCTGAATTGACTACAGGAAGTAATTTTAAGATCACGATGCCCACATTCCCAAGAGGTTTTTGGTCATTTGGTAGATTATGGATGTTTATCATCATTTGAGGGGGTAGATGCAAGTTGTTAATGGTCATGGTCAGGAAGGAAACTAAGCAAAGGAGGTTAGATTAAGGGAGCTGTTTCTTAAAAGATTTTTAAAAAGTGGGGGAGGGAGATAGCCGGGCGGTGGTGGCGCACACCTTTAACCCCAGCACTCGGGAGGCAGAGGCAGGCAGATCTCTGTGAGTTCGAGACCAACCTGGTCTACAGAGTGAGTTCCAGGACAGGCTACAAAGCTACAGAGAAACCCTGTCTTGAAAAAAAAACAAAAAAAGGTTGGGGATTTAGCTCAGTGGTAGAGCACTTGCCTAGCAAGCACAAGGCCCTGGGTTCGATCCTCAGCTCCACAAAAAAAAGGGGGGGCAGGAATGATAGGATAAAAGGGTTGATTATTGAATCTACTTTTAAACTAAAAAACAACCATTAATCTCAAATCTTTTACAATGTCATATTTTATATACTGATACAAATTTAAGGTTACTTTTGTTAGACCATACTGTATATACATTCCTACTCTTGTTTAAGAGATTTTTTTTGGATACTGATACAAATTTAATGTTATTTTTGTTATAACAAACTAAATATATGCTTTTACTGTTGTTTAAGGTATTGTACCTTATATGCATATATGTTTCTACTCTTGTTTAAGGTATTGCAGCTCATTTAAAAATGTAAAGTTCTAGTACTTGAAAGATATTATTACAAACTATTTAGGATAATAAAGAAATGCAAGTTAATAGTCATCTATAACAATCAAAGTTATAGTCATGTTAGATATGTTTTCAAGGTCAAACATATATTTTAGATAGATGGTCTTCAAACACTTCAGAGACCTACAGAATACAGCATTTAAGATGTTTTAATAATATAAGGCTTTTCATGACAATGAGACACATCTGCTCCTGGCAGCACCAGTCTACTTCAGAGATGATGATAGGCATTGGAAAACCTTCATATGGAGTTTGCTTTCATTTGTGGCAAAGTTAGCCACTGGGCAAGAAACTGCCCCTGCCTTGACTGCTGAGAGTATGCTGTCTAAATTTGACAAACAGTACACAAAAGGTGACTGCTGAACTTTGCCAAGACAATGCAGGACAGTCCTTCAAAATTCCTGATTCACAGCAAAGTCTGTCAGATGTTCTAGGCCTGTAGGCTGAAGATAGATGCTCCAATATTACAGATGAACTTGGGATGACTTCCAGGCAGCCAGCTGTCTCTGTCATTTATACAGTTTTGGAAACTGTTTGCTCTGCACTTCCTGTTTACTCAGGCAATATCTTATCCTACTTAAGTCTCTGATGGGGTTGAAGACTAGATGGAGTTTTATAGTTTTCTTTGTTACCAAATTCAGAAAACAAATGTACAAAAGAGATGTAAAGTTTATAAGGCTGAGAGACATAAAAGCTCAAGTTGTTTATCTAAGAAAATGTTTTAAGGTCTAAAATGGTATTTTTAGGTTGGTAATACAAGTTATGATAGAAAGTGGTTTAGGTATAAAACTCTGGACTCATCAAAATAGGATAGATAATAAAGTAATTTCTCCAAACTTGTCAAATACAAATGGACTAGACATTGTAAATGTAACTCTTACCTGATAATTATTCTTATTGTATATAGTTTTACTATTTTAGAGCTAAAACCTTTTTATTTAGACAAAAAGGGAGAAATGTTGAGGAATATTTGGTTGCACTGTGACACTCCAAGATTGTTAATAAAGTTAAACCTTGAATCAAGGGGCAGAGTCCACAACTAACTGACCAGAATTAGCCATAGAGATTTCAGAGGGCACAGATAGAGAGGAACAGGAAGAGATAGAAAGAGGCTTGGAGATTCATGGCCTTTTCGATATGGGAAGGGGGGTGGTCAGTGAATCATTCCTCTGTTGCTTTCTTGATCTATCAGGTTTGTACCTCAGTATCTGACTTCTGAGTGTGGTGATATATTGTGTACCCTAATAAAATTTGCCTGAAGATCAGAGAACATAACAAGCCTCTAGATTAAACATAGATGCCAGGCAGTGGTGGCACACACCTTTAATCTTAGCACTCAGAAGTCAGAGATCCATCTGGATCTCTGTGAGTTAGTTCAAAGCCACCCTGGACTACATGAGATTGATTCAGTCTAAGGAGAGAAAGAGAGCCAGGCAATGGTGGCACACACCTTTAATCCCAGTACTTGGGAATCACACACACCATTAAATCCCAGCATTAGGAAGGAAGTAATACAGCTGGCCAAAGAAAGGAATATAAGGCATGAGGAGACAGGAACTAAGCTTTTCAGCTGAGCCCTTTTCAGCTAGAAACTTGTTTGGCTGGAGCCCTTCCAGCTGAGGACTCAGAAGATTCATGGACACGGCAAGGTGAGAAGTGGCTCTGGCTTGTCCCTTTGTCTCTCTGATCTTTCAGCATTTACCCCAGTATCTGGCTCCGGGTTTTTTACTATAAGACAATTTTAGAATTTATGTAACACCTGAGTTTTTATTAATAACAGAACAATTTAGGTAAACACTTCACTAGGTGATGACTTTCTTTATTAAAGACAAAACTGGTGATCCTGAAGTCTGCCCCCTGTTCATTCACTAACCGCACAAGCAGAACACTAAGGAAGAAGCCACACCCCAGTGCACTGAATTTGAACCAGGTTTACTGACAGGGCCACAAGTCCTCAGGGGGACATGTGTGCTTCCACTGTCCTCATCTCTATGTCAGAGTTATTCAGACACTCAAAGCAATATGGCTCTGGGTTGCTGTGTGCTGACTGGGTACTGGTCCACCCTACTCTCTAAGCCCATTCACAACTACGTGTCCCCCACTGGTACCTGCGCCTCACTCAGGCCAAGTTCCAGCATCTCCAAGGACTTGCGGATCATGCTGGATTTCTCCTCCACCAGGTTGCTTTCATCATCCTTCTTCAAGCACTTCAGTGTCTCTAGCAAACTCTGCAGGATGGAATTGTGCTCATTCTTCAGAGCTTCCAGCCCCTGAATCACTTGCTTTGTCTTAGAAATGATTTCATCCTGCGTCAGCTTTTCCAACTTCTCTTCCTTTATGTACACCATTGTGGACATGTTGTCATACATTCTAGAATGGAGGGAAAAAGCAAACAGTTCATTATAGTCTATGTTGCTGTTACAACCTTAAACAGGGAACAGTGACAATTATAAATCACGTTTCACAGAGCTGGAGAGATGGCTCAGTGGTTAAGAACACTTGCTCTTAAAAAGGACCTAAGTTCAGTTCCCAGCACCACATGGCAGCTCATAACCATCTGTAACTCCAATTCTAAGGGATTCAACGCCCTCTTCTGGCCTCTGCAGGCACTGTACACAGACAGACAGACAGACAGACAGACACACACACACACACACACACACACACACACACACATATACAGGCAAAATACACATAAAATAAAATAAGTAGATCTTTTAAAACTGTAAACCAGTGGTGGTGGGCACACCTACACACACCTTTAATCTGGAACTCAAGCAGCAGAGTCAGGCAGATCTCCAAGTTCGAGTCCAGCCTGGTCTATATATAGAGTGAGTTCCAGGACAGCTAGGGCTATACAGAGAAACCCTGGGGGTGGGGGGCGCTAAAATTTTTAAATTATATTTTACATATGAAAATTTAAAATGTCCTTGTAGCTTTCATCTTGAATATTCTATGATGTAATGACTTCCTTCATAGACTTGAATTATTCTGATTTACATCTGAATATTTTTATAGGTGAATCAACAGTAACTAAAATTCATGCCAAATGTAAAGTTGCAAAATACTTCAGTGGACATGGCTTCTGAATGTTGGCAAGCTTTATTTCCACAATGAGATGTAGAATGGATACTAAACTAAACTCTTTGAACAGTTTTGTTTGCTTAAAATCAATCGCTGGGGGCTGGAGAGATGGATCAGAAGTTAGGAACATTCATTGACTGCTCTCCTAGAGGTCCTGAGTTCAATTCCCAGCAACCACATGGTAGCTCACAACCATCTATAATGAGATTTGATACCCTCTTCTGGCATGTAGGCAAACATGCAGACAGCACACTATACATAATAAATCTTTTTTAAAAATCACTGTAAAATTATTCACATGTGCCAGGCAGTGGTGCTACATGACTAATCCCAGCACTGGAAGGCAGAGGCAGGCAGATCTCTGTGAGTTCAAGGCCAGCCTGGTCTACAGAGTGAGATCCAGGACAGCCAGGACTACACAGAGAAACCCTGTTTGGGGGAAAAAAAGGAAAAAAAAGTCCTTACCAAGGCCTCATTCTTGTGTTTACTGTACGTTCATTTAGCATGTGGCTCCAGGCCATGTTCTTGTTAATGTGTTTACTGTGCGCTTATTTAGCATGTGGTTCCAAGGCCACTATTGTGAATTTGTTCTGTGTGACAAGGTAGGAAGAGAGTATGCTGGCCAGAAAATGACTGAAGCTCCCTGAAAGCAAGTGCATGTCCTTGTCCCGGGTCCTAGTCCTGGCACACAGGCTGTTCTGCTAAATGACTGGGGCCGTTTTTAGACCAGCTCAAACTGTAGGCGTAATCCGGTTCCCACGAGCAAAGAGGAGGGCAGAGCCCAGGACTAAAAGGCTGAAGGATATAAAATTCAGGTCTTATCCCTCATTCCCTACCCCTGCTAGCAAAGTATTTGCATACTATTTCCAATAATAAACATGTATGCTTGATTCTTCCCATTCAACAGGATTCAAGCATTATACCAAACTTACTCTCAGCTCAGCCCTAGAATATATACCATTTGGTAAGAACCTGCCCCCAGGGAAGCAGAGGCCACAGGGCAAGCTACACAAACAGCCCTGAGATGGTACTAGACAGGGAGCACAGTGGGCCAAAGAGAAGCAGCCAATCCCATGGGGGACCCAGTCTTATCACCGAGCAATTCATGACAGGACAATTTAGGGGCAACAGAAGCTGAGCCTGAGGCCTGACATAGGCTGCTGGAGAGCAGAGACCTCAGGCCTCCCTAGGCTCAGGCTGCACATCAAAGTCAAGCCAAGGTCTTTGGGGGGGGGGGGACGACAGACAGACAGACAGGAGAGGAATTCCAAAGTATCCAAATAAGTTTGGAGGCTATTGCTTTCCTGAGAAATGAGACAGGGGTGGTGACAGGACATGGGCTGTGACTCTAGGGAGACAGGCAGAGCCCTCTAGAGACTCAGCAGTCAGCAGACTCACTTGTGGGAATGTTAAGAGCATGGTCTCAGAGAAACCAGACACAGGAGTTCCTCAATAATGAGACCAATCTCCTACCCAGGAAAAAGAGCTGAGGCATGTCCTGTAAGCAACAGCCTGATTTTTGCAGACATACTTCCCAAAACTGGACATGCTACTTTGGAATACTTTCCTTGCCAGACTGCTCCAAAGTTTATTAGACGGCCATTTGTTCGTACAGAAAATCTGCCTCCTTGTAAACTCTACCCACTGAATTGATTTCATCCTTCTCAAATACACTATGGAGGAGGCACGGTGGGTCTAGCACACAAGAGGCTGAGGCAAGGTTACTGTGACTCTCAGGCCAGCCTGAACTATACAGAGTTTTTAACTTTGTCTAAATTAACCACAAGTCATTAATTAAAATAAAATGAACAAGAAATGTCTTCTGCTTAACACACATGACACATCAACTATTATTCTGCAGGGACAGGGTTCACTAAGGTTCCAAGCTCTCAGCTCACAGGACCCATAGGCATACCTTAGTCAGACTAGTTCCGTGTTTCATCCCAGTCACCACAGTAAAATGCAGACACACGTGTCACTGCAGAGAAAGAGAGAGGCATGTGGACTTAGATGCCCATCTCTCCATTCCTAAGCTTAGTAAGCCACTAGAAGCATTGCTAAGGCAGCTGTCTATTAGGAACTTAAGGTAAACTCCACCTTGAATACCCACGGAAATTCATTCATTCCAGAGGAATGAGGAAAGTAAATGTGGGCATTTTGTGTTTCTAGTGTTGAAAACAGAATCCAGGATCTTGTACATCCTTGGTAAACAGTTCCCCATACTAAATATACTGTGTGGTTTAATTTTCTGAGACATGGTCAAAAAACCCTTATGAGCATCCCTGCCCTCGGGCTGGCATTACAAGCATGCACCACTATGCTCAGCTTATGCAATGCTGCAATGTTGGGAATCGAACCCAGGGCTGCATGTGCTCTCTACCAACTGAAATACACATCCAGATCAAAGATGTTTTCTTAGCTTCATGCTCATTTCCTGACTGGAGATACCTCAAAGGCAACTCCTCATGCTGCATCCAGCAGCTTTCAGCTGCGTCCCTCACTCCTCCTGACGTGT
This sequence comes from Onychomys torridus, assembly GCF_903995425.1. Classification (NCBI taxonomy): domain Eukaryota; kingdom Metazoa; phylum Chordata; class Mammalia; order Rodentia; family Cricetidae; genus Onychomys; species Onychomys torridus. Next base: position 79,122,087 of record NC_050456.1, on the reverse strand, counting down.
CCTTTGGGGGGCTCAGCCAGGACTTTGTAGAGCACAACTAAGGTCAGCAGATCCATGATAAAATGTTGGTCCTGTGGCCTGGAAATCGTGTGGTTGGTAGTGCTAGCCTAGCAAACACAAAGTCTTGATCCTTAGAATTGCGGAAACAGGATATGGGGTTAATTCCAGCACTTGGGAGGTGGAGGCAGGGGAGTATGAAGTTCAAGGTCATCTTTGGCTACATAGCAAAGCTAGCCTGGGCTACATGAGCCTTTGTCTCACTCCGTAGTTAAAAGCACTTGCTCATACAGATGACTTGGGTTCAGTTCTACCAACCATCTCTAAGTCCAGTTTCATAGAATCCAACACCCTCTTCTGGCTTCCACTGGCATTGCATGCATGTGTACACATATACACGGGCAAATATTCATACACATAAAACAAAATGAATCTTTAAAAGTTAAAATACGGGCTGGAGAGATGGCTCAGAGGTTAAGAGCACTGACTGCTCTTCCAGAGGTCCTGAGTTCAATTCCCAGCGACCACATGGTGGCTCACAACCATCTGTAATGAGATCTGGCGCCCTCTTCTGGTCTGCAGGGACACATGTAGGCAGAACACTGCATAATTAATAAATAAATAAATAAATAAATAAATAAATAAATAAATAAATAAATCCTAAAGAAAAAAGTTAAAATACAAGCCGGGCGGTGGTGGCTCCCAGCACTTGGGAGGCAGAGGCAGGTGGATCTCTGTGAGTTTGAGGCCAGCCTGGGCTACAAATCGAGTTCCAGGAAAGGTGCAAAGCTACAGAGAAACCCTGGTCTCGAAAAACCAAAAACAAAACAAAACAAAAGTTCAAATACAGACCTACAAGGTTTCCAGTAGAACCCAACTACAGAACCATCTGTAACACTGGTGCCTTTTAGCCCTAGCTCAGCCAGCCAGGGAGTTCTTGTCCTCAAAAGTCAAGGCCAGCAGCCATAGCAGCCATGAGCAATTGAAAAATAGATCTCTACCTCAGTTCAATCCCTTAAGATTAAGGGATGGAGGCTCATGCTATGCAAGTCCGATGACTCGCCGGAGCACAACTCCCAGGATCTGCCCTCTTACCTGCACACTCACTAGTCACAACACGCGTGCATACACTTGTTCCACATAAACACACAGTCATGCACACATGCTCACACACATACACAAATAAAAAGATTAAGGCATGGAAATCCAACAGGGGAAACAAGGTAGGCTAGACAGGCAGAGGGGGAGGGCACATAAATAATGACAAAGGCTGGTATAACCACAGAACTACACCACAGCAGGACACCAGAAGCCACTCAAACAATAAAAATCAAAATCATACAGAAGGGCAGGGGTGGGGTGGAGATATGGAGAGCTATGGAGGGATGGTGGCTCAGCAGTAAAAAGCACTAGTTATTCTCCCAGAGGACCTGCGTTCGACTCCAAGCACTAACACAGCAATTCACAACTGTCTTTAACTCCAGTCTTAGAGAATCTGACACCCTCTTCTGGCCTCTGCAAGCACTGCACATGTGTGATGCACATACATACACCCTCTTCTGGCCTCTGCAAGCACTGCACACGTGTGATGCACATACATACACCCTCTTCTGGCCTCTGCAAGCACTGCACACGTGTGATGCACATACATACACCTTCTTCTGGCCTCTGCAAGCACTGTACACGTGTGATGCACATACATACACCCTCTTCTGGCCTCTGCAAGCACTGCACACGTGTGATGCACATACATACACCCTCTTCTGGCCTCTGCAAGCACTGCACACGTGTGATGCACATACATACACCTTCTTCTGGCCTCTGCAAGCACTGCACACGTGTGATGCACATACATACACCCTCTTCTGGCCTCTGTAAGCACTGTACACGTGTGGTGCACATACATACACCTTCTTCTGGCCTCTGCAAGCACTGTACACGTGTGGTGCACATACATACACCTTCTTCTGGCCTCTGCAAGCACTGTACACGTGTGATGCAAATACATACACCTTCTTCTGGCCTCTGCAAGCACTGTACACGTGTGGTGCACATACATACACCTTCTTCTGGCCTCTGCAAGCACTGTACACGTGTGGTGCACATACATACACCTTCTTCTGGCCTCTGCAAGCACTGTACATGTGTGATGCACATACATACATCTTCTTCTGGCCTCTGCAAGCACTGCTCACATGTAGTGTGCAGACATACACAACAGAAAATTTATACACATAAAATTAAAGGTTAAAAAAATTAAACATGTTTTAAAACAGATCACCCAGCTGGGCATGGTAGCACACACCTTTAACCTCAGCAGTTGGGAAGTAGAGGCAGGAGGATAGCTGAGTTTGAGGCCAGCCTGGTAGCCTGGTCTACAAAGAGAGTTCTAGGGCAGCCAGGGCTACAGAGAGAAATTGTTTAGGGGGATGGGTCGCCCAGAACACACTAAAGCCAACATGGCAGACAGAGCTTCACCAACTCTACTCTGCTACCCTGGGACTCTCCACATCATCAGCCACATGGGCAGACTGCTTCTCCCATCACCTAAGTGAGGCCACTACAGGCCTGCCTTTTTCTGGGGTGATCCCAACCCATTCCTGGGATCCCTGCTTGCATATCCTTTAACTCAAGATTTTGTCTTCCATTAAATGAGCTTCCAAGATCCCAATGATGTAATCTTCTCTAAAGAAGCCCACAGCTCCCCTTGGGTATGTTTTACTGCCCTTTGCTTGTTTTGGGTTTTTTTTTCTCTTTATGTATATGGGTATTTTGTCTCTAATATGTCTGTGCACCACACACATGCCACATCCTTGGAGGCCAGAATTGGGTAGCTAATCCCCTAGAACTGGAGTGGAGATGGTTGTTAGCCACAGAGGGGTATTCGGAATCAAACCAGGGTCCTCTGGAAAAGCCACAGTGCTCTAACCACTGAACCACCTCTCCAGCACTCACTACTCTTCTCCAAAGTGTGTCTCCCTCAATCCCTAAACTTACAGAAAAGCTTTTTTTTTTTTTTAACTTTGCTTCTTTAAAAAAATTTTTTTTCTTGAAAAAAAGCCTAAAATAGAGAAACTGCACATACTTCTGAGGACACATGATTTTTGTTTTATCACATTTTATTTGTTTTGTATGTGTGCATGTGTGTGGACACACAGAGGACCACCTACAGGAATCAGTTCTCATCTGCTACCATGTAGATCCCAGGATTCAAACTCTGATTGTCAGGGTTAGCAGTAGACACCTTTACCTGCTGAGCCATCTCACTGTGTAGTGGGTAGCCATCCCAGCATTGGCCTGGAAGTTCCAACCCCCACTGAGGCTTCAGTAATGGCCACGCCCACAAGGCGGGGTGGAGGAGGAAGCGGAAGACCCAGGATTGAGAGGAGCTCTCTCTCTCTTGGTTCTGAGACTGTGGACGCAGGAGGTAAACCAAGCAGAGTTCTCCAGAGAACACCACCAGACTGCACCACACCTTTGCCAGACCCTACAACCTATCCCTTCATTTGTAAGTTACCCCACAAAATAAACCTCCCTTTTAACTACGTGGAGTGGCCTTAATAATTTCACCAATATCACTGCCCTTGTTTTGAGACTGGATCTCACCATGTAGCCCTGGCTACCCTAGAACTCTCTATATAGACCAGGCTGGCCTTGACCTCACACAGAGATCTGCCTGCCTCTAACTCTCAAGTGCTGGTATTAAAGGGTGCACCACCATAACCAGCTCAGGAAATAGGATTTATACCACATCCCACTGAAGGTCTCAGAAGCAATGGGTTCCCACTTAAAGGTGGAACCAGCTGCTTTATGCAAGACAAACTCTCTAGAAGGCTAAGGTACTCCAACACTCCACTTGTAAGACTATAAACCATGGTACCCACATCTTCCAAGTCACACCCTGCAAGCTCTTGCAGGTGGGTCTGCACAAGGAACCAGCCAGAAGAGTGCATGAAGTATGTTCCATGCACAAAGAAACTACTGCAAGACCATGCAAGACCAGCACTAGCAACTGCTGAGTGCTGTTGGAGCCTCGGGGCATCATTCTCTTCCCAGCCTGAAACACTGGGAAGTAGACTCAAAACAACTACAATGTCTACTGAGCCGCCTCCCCAGGTCCACACATCACTTTTGTCTGATAAAAGAATTCAGTGTGTTCAGAAGTTCTATTCTTGGTCCAGTGTTACAGTAGTCTATTTTTATTATGGCAGCTGGGTCCTTTCTGTATCTAAGGGTTTAAAAGAAGCCTGTAGGTCTAGACTAGCCAGTTAGATGTTGGTCCCCACCTGTTGGAAAACAGTAAGCAGCATGAAGTGTGTGTTAACGTACTGGGTGTGTGTTCAGTGAAGCATGCTGAGAAGCTTTAGTCAGAGTGGAGGAAGCTCAGACTCTTGTCTTTTCTGTTGTGACTTGAGGTCATGTCAGCTTGTCTCAGCTGTTCACTGTAAGTGGGGACCACGTGAAATGACCTGCAGATTTATTATTGTCATAAAATGTAAATATGAAAATGCTCCAAAAACTATATAGCCCATGCTGGACTCCAACTTTACCCAGCTAAGGATGACTGTGAACTTCTTTACACACACACACACACACACACACACACACACACACACACACACAGGCCAGAGGACAACTGCCAGAGTTGGTTCTCTCCTACCTTCTACCATTGGTTGCAGGACTCACACTTCAGGTTTTCAGGCAAGCACTTTTATTAGGTGAGCCATCTTGCCTAGCCCTGGTCTTAGATTGCTGATCCTCCTACCTCTGGAGTGATAGGGTTACAGGTGGGTATCCCCACACCCAGTTTGTGAGGGGCTAGGATTGATCCCAGGGCTTCATGCAGGCTAGGCAAGTATTCTACCAACAGAGCTGCACTTTGAGCCCCGCCCCCACTCCTTTTGAGAGAGCATCTCTCTCTGTAGCCTAGAGGACTGAAATCCACTATGCTGTCATGGTAGTCTTCCTGATGCCTCAGCTTCCCAAGCATTGGGATCATACCTTTGCGTTTTAGGAGCTTAATTCAGATATTGGACTTGTCTTTAAAGTGGAGAGTTTTAGGTAATGTGATTGGCATCTCAACTAAAGAGAGGGAGAATGTGGTAGAAAAGTGACCAGGTCTGAGTGAGTACACAGCCAAGGGCAGCAAGGAAATGATACCCAAGAGGCCTGCAGTTCCTGGAGATTGGGTAAGGCCCAGCAAACACAGTGAGGGGACAGGCATGCTCTGGACAGGGCGATGGCAGAGCATGGAGGCTCTTGCCCAAGTCGATAGGAGCACACTTCATGGGAGATGTTCCCAAGAGCTCTGTATGTGTCCGGTGGACCCACCAGACATTAGGAGTACCTACCCAAGAGATGGTGAGCTCATAAACAGCCCATTGTTCTAGACACAGTACACACAGACAGTATCAGACACAAGTTGGAGGGTAGTCTGCAGGGAGCAGCCCATGCTGTGTGTTCAAAGAAACAAATACCCAGTTAGAACTAGATTACAGTGTGCTGTGGATGAGGTAAGTGTCAAAATTACAAAATTAAACAAAGACCTGGCAAGCCCATCTGATATACCCGACAGAGCTGAAAACTGTGTCCACACAAAAAAAGCTGCACACAGCTGCTCCAAAACATAAAGCAAGTGCTGGGCAGATCAAAAATAAACGCACAACTCCTAACAGCAGATGTGGGAAACAACTCAGTGTTCATCAATAAACAGGCAAACAAAATGTGATCCATTCCTACAGAGAAATATGCTCGTCTATAAAAAAGCAACAAGACAATTAGGTGATACACTGAGTTCAAGGCCAACAATGGCTACGTAGCAAGACTGTATCTCAAAACAATATCAAGAAATGTCAAAGGATAAATTGAAAATACAACTTGAAAATGGGCAAGACGTGTAAGGAAATGTAGCATGAGGAGTTTGGTGAGGCAAGAGGACAGGGGTAAGTAAGGAACACACAAAGCTTTGTTTTTCAAGACAGGATTTCTCTGTGTAGTCCTGGCTGTCCTGGAACTCTCTGTAGACCAGGCTGGCCTCGAACTCAGAGATCTGCCTCCCTAGTGCTGGGATTAAAGCATGCGACACCACTGCCTGGCTTACAGTTTTTAGAGATCTACTTATTTTGATTTTATGTGTAATAGTATTTTGCCTGTGTATATGTATCTGTGTATGTCTAAGCAATACACATACATGTACAGTATCTCCCGAGCACTGGGATCAAAGGCATGTGCAACCACTGCCCAGCATTTCTTTTTTTAAGGGTAGCCAGCCTAGGCTGGCCTCACCTGGACGGTCCTCCGGAATGCCTCTTCAGCATCCCTCCTCATGTGCACGTACCGCCACAACCAGCTGCCTACTCTTCCTTAAGACTCACCACAGCACTAGGAATGGAGCTCAGTGGTGAAGCACACCTAAAGTCCTGAGTTCACCCTCAGCATGGCTAAAAATAAATCAACCAGGCTGGAGAGATGGCTCAGCGGTTAAAAGCACTGGCTGTTCTTCCAGAGGTCCTGAGTTCAATTCCCAGCGCCCACATGGTGGTTCACAGCCATCTGTAATGAGATCTGATGCCTTCTGGCATGTAGGCAGAACACAGTATACATAATAAATAAATAAATCTTTTTAAAAAAATAAATCAATCAACCAATCCCTAAGGACTATAGAGGCAAGAGTGCTCCACCTTCATCCCAGAGGACCACCAGAAGAACCCTGCAGGTCCCTTCCTAGCCCTCACAGACAGCAGTTCCTCTATCTAACCTCTTTCTCTAATCTAATCTAACCTAATCCTTTAATCTCCTCTCCTAAACTTCAATCATAACAGTGAACTGAAGGAGCTTAGTAGATAGAGCTGCTTGCCTGGGTGCCTGGGTTCATACCACTGTATAAAACGGGTGAGGTGACAGGCCTGTAGCCCCAGTACTTGGGTGGTAAAGGAAGAAAGACCAGAAGTTCAAGATCATTCTTGGCTACACAGCAATTAAAAGGCAGCCTGGGTTACATGAGAATTGTCACAAACACACATTCATATTCTCTCTATATATATCCTCTCTCTCTCTCTCTATCCCCCCCTCTCTCCAGGAATTCATGCTGACCAAAAATACACAAAAACCTATAAAGTGAAGAGTGTATAAACAGAAGCCATTATGATTGTGTTTACATGCTAACAGCACAGACTGGTACAAAAGGATCATCTGTTTGCCTTCTGGGGTTTTTGTATAGACACAGTGCTACATACCTTTAGTCCCAGCACCTGGGAGGCAGAGGCAGGTAGATCTCTGAGTTCAAGGCCAGCCTGTCTCTGACAGCTAGAACTACATAAAGAGACCCTGTATAGGTGTTCATTCAAAGGAACCCCTGGTGGGGTTCCAGGCCCCAGGTCTCTGCTACAAGATCAACACTGGGTCCTCATTGGGACTCTTCCTGGGCATCCTCTTGTTGTCCTGTCACAGTCACAGAGATCCTGGAGCCCTGGGTCCGAAGGACCATAGTGTGTCCCCCATCCCACCCCAGAGGGCTCCAGCAGATCAAACTGGGTGGATGTTGGGGTAGGGTGGTGTCACACTGCAACTTTCATGACGAGATTTTCCCTTACTTCCTTTTTTATCTTCAATTTATTTTGTTCTATTTGGGGAGAGAGGTTGCAGAAGCAGAGGGTAGATGCAAGGGGACAGGATGAATGGGATTAAGATGCATGATGTGAAAGACACACAAAAATTGAAAATAAAGTTAAGAAAGACTCTGTAAAAAAGCAAAAGGGGAAAAAAAAAAGAAAAAAGAAAAAAGCCAGGTATGGTGGCTCAAGCCTTTAACCCCAGCACTGGGAGGCAGAGGTGGGTGACTCTCTGTGTGTTCAAGGCCAGCCAGATCTACATAATGAATTCCAGTACAGCCAGAGCTGCATAGTGAGACCTTGTCTCAAAAAAACCAAAAAAAAAAAAAAAAAAAACAAAACAAAAACAACCTATTGATTATCCAATAACAAGTAGTCAGCAACGAAATCATATACATACAAGTAGCAGTATATGGACTAATTAGGTTTTATTTATATATTTAGGAATACATTCACACATTAAAGAAATAGAAGCTATGGATTTGACAGCCATGGGGAGGTGCATAGGAAAGGCTCAAGGGAGGAAAGGGAAGGAAGAGAATGATACAATTGCAATTATATTTTAATTGGAAAAAAAAAAAAAAGGAGCCTGGTGGTGGTGGTGGTGGTGGTGGTGGTGGTGGTGGTGGTGGTGGTGGCGGCGGCGGCACACGCCTGTAATCCCAGCACCTCAGGAGGCAGATGGATCTCTGTGAGTTCAAGGCCAGCCTAGTCTACAAGCTAGTCTCAGGACAGCCTCCAAAGCTACAGAGAAATCCTGTCTTGAAAAAACCCAAAAATAAATTTTAAAAAAAATTTAAAAAGGGGGGCTGGAGAGATGGCTCAGAAGTTAAGAGCACTGGCTGTTCTTCCCAAGGTCCTGAGTCCAATTCCCAGCACCCACATGGTGGCTCACAACCATCAATAATGAGATCTGGTGCCCTCTTCTGGCCTGCAGGTATACACACAGGCAGAACATTGTATACATAATTAATAAATAAATCTTTTTTAAAAAAAAAGTTTTTGCAAGGCATGGTGGTACATGACTTTAATCCTAGCACTCAGGCGGCAGAGGCAGGCAGAGCTCTGTGAGTTTGAGGCTAGCCTGGTCTACAAGAGTGTGTTCTAGAACAGCCAGGGCTACACAGAGACTCTATGGGGGAAGGGGGGGAATCCTCTGAATGAACCTTGAAAACATATTACTGAGTGAAACGAACCACTCCTACCAGCTAAGGAAGTCAGAGCCACAGAAAGCAAAAGGAAAAGTTCCAGAGATACACAACAGGAACATCCTTACAACTGCAGTCGGCTGAATGGTAACTCTTTTAAGAATGTTAGGAGAGCCTTTAATCCCAGCACTTGGGAGGAAGAGGCAGGTGGATCTCTGAGTTCAGTGAGTTCTAGCACAGCCAAGGCTACACGGTGAGACCCTGTCTCGAAAAAAGGCTGACAGTAAAACAGATAAAAACAAACAAACAAAAAAAAAACACTGTAGGCTAAAGGTGACACGTGAGGCTGTGACTGAGCACAATGAGGTTCAAGGCTGACTTGGAAGCAGTGATGGAACTGCCCATACCCTGCTCTCTAGTAATCCTGCACTCCTGTGCCAGAAGGACAGAGGGTCCACACGAGCACCTGACCAGGAACAGCGTAGGAACAGTGACAGTACATTGCAGGACCTTGCAGATGGAGTGTCCACACCAGGCAGTGGGAGGCAGCAGACAACCCATGGCTTAAACTGGGGTAATGAGAGGCCAGCCTGGTGGCACACACCGTCAATTCCAGCACTCAAGAGGCAGAGGCAGGAAGATCTGTGAGTTCTAGGGCAGCCTCGGCTGCATAACTGAGTTGTAGGCCACCCAGGGCCACATACTGATACCCTGTCTTAAAACAAACAAACAAAAGAACCCTGAAATAATGGGAATATTTTAGAACCAAATAAATCATTTAATTTACATACATATAAAATTCCCTTTAAAAGTTTATTCCATTGTTATTCATTTTATAAATTAAAAAAACAAATAATTTTATCTACCTCCAAATATTAGTAAAAACAAAACCACAATTCAATTTTTAGACTTACTTTTTTTTTTTTTTTTGATGTTTTTAGAGTGGCATGCTGGAGACTGAACCTAGGCTTCATACATACTAGGCCATAATTCTACTACTGAACTACACACCCAGGCATCCTCAGTCTTTGAGACAGAGCCTTGCCATGTAAGCCAGGCTAGTCCTCTCCCTTGCGATCCTAAGGGCGGGAAGTGTGGGTGTGACACCACACCCTGGACCACAGTGCATTCTGGTCCATGAGTACTAACTAGTTTGTTTTCTTGTTTGTTTGTTCCTTTGCTTTTAAATAAAATCTCTCTACATATAGTCCTCCAGCTGTCCTGGAACTCACTCTGGAGACCAGGCTGTCCTGGAACTCAGAGAGATCCTCCTGCCTCTGCCTCCCGAGTGCTGGGATTAAAGGCGTGTGCCATCATGCCCAGCCCTCATTAGGAAGCTACAGGGGTAAGGATGCCCTGACAGCAAGAAGGCAGAGGGAAGGGGAGGAGCAGGGAGCTCCAGCGAAGACCTGAATAATCAGCAGTAACCTCCAAATCCAGAGGGTCTTTCAGTCCGACTGCTCTTGAGTGCTCCCCTTAGGTCTCAGATCACCATCCCCAGGCTCATCTTGGTCTTCACTTCAGACCTGTATCCTGAGCTAGTCCATGGGGCCTCCCACAAGCACCTGGAATTTATCAAATCCAAAAGTAAACATCATCTTGTCCTCTCCCCATTCTCCCTAACTGGTTGTCACCATCCAGTGAGTCACCCAAAGCAAAGGAGCTATTCTAACGCAATCTTTCAACAAGCGCAGTAAGTGCTGAGGGTGCAGCAGCATTGGCAGGAAGGAGGACAAGGATGAGATCCCACCCTCATGGAGATGAGCAATGCATGAGCAGACAGACATAAACAAGAAAATGATGATCAGGGAGTGGAGAGACAACTCAGCAGTTACGAGCATTTGCTGCTCACAAGCATTGGTAACTCCAGTTCCAGGGGATCCCGTGTCCTTTTCTGGTTGCCTCAGGCACCAGGCATGCATGCAGTGCACATACAGACACACAGGCAAACACTCAAACACATAAAAACAAATTAGCCTTTTGTTAAAAAATGATAAAACAGGGCTAGAGATGGCTCAGTGGTTAAAAGCAGACTGCTCTTCTAGAGGACCTGGGTTCAATTCCCAGCACCCACATGGCAGCTCACAACTGTCTGTAATTACAAGATCTGACACCCTTGTACAGACATACAAGCAGGCAAAACACCAATGCAAACAAAAATAAACTATTTTTAAGAATGATAAGGCCGCGCAGTGGTGGCGCATGCCTTTAATCCCAGCACTTGGGAGGCAGAAGCAGGCGGAACTCTGTGAATTCAAGGCTAGCCTGGGCTACAGCGTGAGTTCCAGGACAGGCTCCACAGAGAAACCCTGTCTCAAAAAACAGAAGAGAGAGAAAAAAAAAAAAAGAATGATAAGACAAAACAGTGATTTCAGTAGGGAAGTACTCCCAAGAGAAGTCAGGCAGGATGGGGCAGAACCATGGCTTATAACTCAGCACAGCAGGTACCTGGCTGTGCTTTAGTGGAGTCAAAGCAGCCAGAGCTGGGGCAGGGTGGGGACACGCTGGAACTTTAGTAGCTGACTGACATGGTCCACTGGCCACACTGGCCATGGTCTACACAGGCCCACTCTAAGGCAGTGCTGGAGTCTTGTCACCCTCCCCTCTGGCCCCTCCCCTCCCCAAGGCCGACTACTGCATTCTTGGTCCCACTGACAGCTGCTCCTCTGCAGCTCCAGCTGCTGTCGGAAATCACTCCCAAACCAGGGTGGACCCTCCCAGGACGCTCACCTGTCGGCAGCACCCACACCACCCTCACCTCCTCCATGCCACCTGGCTCCTCTCACCCTCCTCCAACCTCAGAGCAGGAACAGCCTTCCCTGGCACCTCCTACCACTGCACGCGCATTTCCTGCCTCACCTTGCCCTCCCCCACCCCACTGCGACAAGCCTCAACCACAGCCCACTCTCCGGCCTTATTTCCTCCCATCAGCACCACACGAGGCCAATCTGCACCTGCCCTTGCGTGTCCGGAAGAACTTCCTCACCGCTCATGCTGGGTCTAACCTCTTCGGGAACTGTCCTTGCCAGGATCCCTAATACTGTGCAGTGGATTTTCATCGGTCAACAGTCCCTCAAGCCCCTGCTTCCACAATCTCCATCGGATAGCTTTATTCTTTTTTTTACTTTGTTTGAGGCAGGATCTTGCTATGCAGCCCAAGGTGGCCTAGAAAACTCTGTCTCACCCTCCAGAGCCTGTGTCAGCATGCCTAGTTTTTAACACGTCACTCTACACTCTGAAACTTGGCACTGTCTTGCTCAGGATGGTCGTCATTTCTGTCACTTCTGACTTTGCTTGCTAATTGTTTTATGTCAATCATGTCTAAAGATTGTTTATGGCCCTTTAGAGACTTTCATTTTTTCCCCATCTAAAAATACATGCTTTAAAACGTTTACTTTTTAAGATTTATTATTTATGTGCACACCTGCATTATTTTTTTGTGCACCAGAGGTAAGAAGAGTCTTGGGTTGCCTGGAACTGGAGTTAGAGACAGTTATAACCCACCTGATCTGGGTGTTGGGAACCAAACCCGGGTCCCTCTAAAAGAACAGTAATTGCTCTTAACAATGGAGCCAACACTCTAGTCCCAAGAATGCATTAACTTTTAAAAATATAAACATTTAAATTGTGGGCAGTACTTCATTTGTTTGTTTTTGCACTGAGGAAACAGGACCTTTTGAATGCTAGGCTAGTACCCTACCATTGAGCAACATCTCCAGCCTCAAAGACTTTACTTTGGATTATTTAAGGCATGTGTACCTCACCTCTTCCATCTTTGCATTGAAAAATTCCCTGTCCACATTCCATTGATGTCTACACTCTTCCCGGTTTTGTTGAGGGTGCTGAGACACCCTCCTGCTGTCACCCCCTGCCAGGTGTTTGCTTTTACCATGCACGGCCAAGCAAGGTGAACATGTTGGAGGGTCAGCACCAGGTCCCACCCCTCCTGGTTCAACTACAGGGCCAAGGCTGGCCTGCAACAGGATACATCCTCTGATGATCTGGAGGGGGCCCACCCTCCCACACAGCTACACTCTCTGAAATCTTAAATAGAATCATTGCATTCTTACAAATACTTAGACACAGAACAGGAAGTCAAATTTCCTACAACTGGGCTAGTGGGCAGTCCATGAAAGATCACTAACTGTAGCAGATTTAGGAGACTCAAGGGTTGGTTCAATTTCCTAATGGTGTTTTCACAGTCCTATTAGAATGAATTCCAGGCTAATTCTGATCTAAGGCTTAGTCATGCTGTATAAAAAGCCTTGGAATTTAAGCAACGCAAAGAATCGAAAATGCAACTACTCCTCTACATAGCAGTTTAAATGGCATATAAAATTTTTTGTTCTCAATCTTCCCCCAAATCCTGTTTTTCTGTGTAGCCCTGACTGCCCTGGGACTCGCTCTGGAGATCCCCCGCTGGGATCAAAGGTTTTCACCACCACCTCCCCGGCCTCTCTTAAGACATCATTTTTACAAGTACACCAGATCACCACTTAATATGTAAATTCCCAACCTGTTTAAATAATAAAACGCTAGTAGGCAGTAACAATTCCATCACAATACACCTGGAAATGATCTGCAAACTTCGTTATAATGCCATCCACTCCATCACACACTAATATTACTTTTTTAACGCTTTAATTTTTTTTATGGGGAAGGGGCTCCACACGTAACAAGGAAAAGCACTCCAGGCTGGGCACGTTCAGGTCGCCGGGGAGAGGCCACTGAAAGAGACTGGCTGGCCCCGGGCCACGGACCACAGTATGACAGCACGCCGCCCAGGGCGGTGCCGAGGAGAGGTGGGGGCTGGAAGGGCGGGGTGGCCTAAGACAAAGCCAGCCGGCTGACCCCTAACACACACCCCGCCGCCGCCGCCGCCTCCCTGGGACCTCAGCAGCGAGGCTTTGGGACCCTAAGCCCACAGCTGCCATGGAAAGGCCGCCCCCACCCCTGGGCCTGAGTCAGGGCGGGGCTCCGAACACAGATGGGACAGAAGCCTCAGGGACACAAGAGAGGAACGGAGGAGAGCGCAAGGGGCAGGAACCCGAGCTAAAGTGCAGGCAGAGAGGACTGAGCCCCGAACCTGGAGGGTCAGGGGAGGAGAAGGGATGAGGACTTCAACCCAGAGAGGCACAGGCAGAGAAGGGACAGGTCCCGAACCAGGGCTGCGGGGAGAGAGCAAGAGCTTCAGCCTCAAGATGTGCAAGCAGAGAAATGACAAAGGCCCCACACAGGAGGGGCGCAGACAGAGACAGGGCAGGAACTCAAACCAGGGGCGCAGGTAGGCAGCGACAAGGACCGCATCCCAGAGGCGCTCAGAGAGGTGACAAGGGACCCGAACCTGCAAGGGAGCAAGCTGGACAGAAATCCAGCCTGGATGGGCACAGGCTGGCAGAGGACAAGGACCGCAGAGTGCAGGCGCACGGGCGGAGGTGACAGAGACCCGAGCGCCGAGAGGCGCAGGCAGGGCGGGGAGGGGACCGGGCGTGCAGACCCGGGTGAGAGGGCCGGGGCGGGGTCTGGGCCCGGGCGGAGGACCAGGATCGCAGGCTGGAAGGGCCGGGTGCAGATGCGGCGGTGGACGGGAAGGGACCGGGAGCCTCAGCCTGGCGGCTGCGGGCGGGAAGGGGTCGCGGCTGCGTCTGGAGCGCTGCGCACGAGCCGCTCGGAGCCCGGGGCGGGGCGGGGACCCGGCCGCGCACTCACCGTCCGATCGGGAGCGCCGCGCTCGTCGCGCTGTCACAGGCCTAGGCCGCGCAGAGCCCAGCCGCCTCAGCAGCAAGCAGCGCCTCCGCGGCCGCCCCGCAGCATCCTCACCCCGACCCGCGCTCCGCAGCCTCGCGCCACCGCTCCGCCGCCGAAAATGGCGTCGCCGGCGCCGCGCCCGCCCCACAATGCCGCGCGCCGTGACGTCACCCGCCCTCGCGCCGCCGGGCGGGGCTCGGGGGGGAAACTGAGGCCGGGGTCGGCGGTCCAGCTCTCTCCAGAAACCTCTAGTCCGCGTGCGGTCGTCTGTGACTCGGAGGCCTTGCCCGTCGCGCCTCAAGAGACAGCGGAGGGGAGGGATCCAGGCGGCAGGGCCCACCCCTCCGCGCCTCGCTCCTAGCCGCCGCTCTCGACCTCCAGCCTGGCCCGAAGGGCAGGCTTGCCAGCTCCGCTTGCTCCTGGGCCAGCTCTCTCAGCCGCCTGGCACCCCAGCTGCAGGCCTGACTCAGCAGCCGGCTGGAGGGCACGCTGAGTCAGTGGCAAGGCCGAGCTTGCGGGCACCGGCTTGGGAACTCGCCAGGTGCCTGCAGACGTCCCCAGAGCGGCCGGGTGGCATTACTAAGGGGTAGGAGTTGCGAGTGCCAGCCTCCCCACCTTGGGAACCGCGGCCCTCTTCTGATGGCATTGCCCAGCACCTGCTGCCGTCTTCCGCCGGGCAGTTACACCTGTCACCATCAGGGAGGCAGGTGCTTTGGGGCTTAACAGGCAGATCCAGTTACTTTGACCTCCAAATAGATGATAGGTAGATAGATAGATAGATAGATAGACAGATAGATAGATAGATAGATAGGTAGGTAGATGATAGATAGATAGATGATAGGTAGGTAGATAGGTAGGTAGGTAGGTAGGTAGATAGATAGATAGAGATAGATAGATATAGATGATAGATAGATGATAGGTAGATAGATGATAGATAGATAGATAGAGATGATAGATAGACAGAGATGATAGATAGATAGATAGATAGATAAATAGATAGATAGAGATGATAGATAGACAGAGATGATAGATAGATAGATGGATGATAGGTAGGTAGGTAGATAGAGATAGACTGATAGAGATGATAGATAGATGATAGATAGAGATGATAGATAGATAGATATGGATAGATAGATAGATAGATAGATAGATATAGATGATAGATAGATAGATGATAGATAGATATAGATGATAGATAGATAGATAAAAGACTGACTTATAAGGGACAGCTCCTGTAGAGAACATAGCAGCTCAGACTGGCCTAAAGAGAGGCGGTCAAGTAAAGCCCCAGCACACAAACTGCTGCTTGGATGTTGGGTCACCATTTCTTCAGTCAATACATCTGCTCCTGGCCAGGTGCTTATCTAAAAGAGTAGGCTAAGCAGGAGCCGGTTTCCATCCCGCAGGTCAATCTCTGCCCCCTCAGAGCCCTGTGCACACTTTTCAGTGAAGGGCGAAAACTACCTCCTTTTAAAAAATCTGTCCCTTGCCATCACTTTTCCTGGTTTAGCATCTCGTTCTTTTGCCCCTTCAACTGATGTCCACTAAACTCCCCCAGTCCTCATGGGAAGACCCAGGTGCATAAAGTGGCAGATGTCTGCTCCCATTGCAGTGAGGATGCAGCAAGACTTGCTGAAACAGAACAAGAGGCAGGTGAAGGGGAAGGGTATACAACCCAATTCCAAGGTCAGAGAGGCGTGCTGACACCGAAAATATAGGAAGGAATGGACCCACAAAGCCAGCCTAGAGTGCTCCAGCAAAGTCGTGAGGGAGCATCCCCTTGTGTTACGGGGAAGAAAAGACAAGCAAGTTTGGGAAGTGGTGGCGCACGCCTTTAATCCCAGCAGAGGCAGTCAAATCTCTGAGTTTGAGGCCAGCCTGGGCTACAAAGCAGATTTCAGGACAACCAGAGATGTTACACAGAGAAACCCTGTCTTGAAAAACCAAAACTACAAAAAAAAAAAAAAAAAAAAAAAAAAATTAAAGGAAAGAAAAGACGAAGTTAATCCACACTGCCACAGCCACACGTCCCTATCAGCACCAGGGTAAAAGTCCTTAGCTTGGTCTGTGGTTGACAAGGCCCACAGGACCTGGTTGTGCTAACCTCCTAGCACCCTGTCCCTGGCTGCCTTCATCTGTCCCCGAGTTTGCTGCGACACACTAAGTTTGGTGTCCACTTGCCTAGAATGTTGTGTGAATTCCTGGGGAGACAGAGAAATCTGTTCAGGGCCTGGAGAGAAAAGGCTAAATAGTTTAGAATGTTTGCTGTTCTTTCAGAGGACTAGAGTTCTGTTTCCCACATGGGGAAATGCTCACAGTTGCCTGTAACTCCAGCTCCAGAGCATGTGGCCCTCTTCTGGTCTCTGACATCTGCACACATGGCCACACACCCACACATACACATAAATGAATGTGAATCTTTGAAAAAAAATATATAAATATCTGTTCACCCCCAATTAGGATATCCACAGACCAAAGAAAGAATTACACCCTAGTCCAGCTGAGTCAAAGAGCTTTTTGGGGTTATTTACAGAAGCAAGGGTGACTCATGAATAGCTATACCACCCAAAGGTCACCCAGCATGTGTGACAGTTCACAAAAGCTGCATTGCTGGAGTCCCATCCTCAGTTAACTTATCACCTCAATACACACAGTACCTCTCAAGACCATGGACAACTAGGTGGCAGGAAGGAGTGGCCACAGGACTCTTGGGTGAGGGTCTGGTACCTCTCCTGGGAGTGGTTAACAGTTCCTTCCCATGAATCTAGCCAGCACTGTATGATATTGCTTCTTTCATTACCATGCCTGCAGAGCCAAGGTATTCTGTAGGTCCTCATAGCAGTCTCTGCTCCACCATGGCAATGGTCATGTTATTCCCACGGGAATAGTTAGACACAACATATGTTCTTCTTTGTCCCTCAGTACTCCAAGACTCAGGCAAGAGTCATTCCTCAAAGAAGCCTTCTCTGACCATGCCAGCCCGGCCAGAGCCTCCCCCAAGCTTCCACCTGTCCCTTCCTCTGCTGTACAGTGTGGTCAGTTGACAGCTGTTTGTCCCCTGGCCTGGCATCGTCAGAGCAGGAGGGCCTCACAACACTGCCTGGCACCTGCCACGGAGCAGCAGTGTATGCCACTGGGGCCAATGGAAGAGAGGAGGTCAAGCTGACCCTTGGCCTCACGCCCTCTGATGGAAGAGACTCAAGCCCCTTGAGTCCTCGACTTCTGTCTTTGACTCCAGAATTCCTGACAGTTCTTGGAGCCATTAGTGGCTGAAGTTACTCCCCCGAGGGAGGGACTGACCAAGGCTCCGCTGTCCAAATACTTGGGAGGACAGCTGCCTGGAGGCTGGGTGAAGCAAAGGAGTGTCTACAGTCAGCCTCACCCATCCTTGCTTGAATACCTTGTTTTGTTTTGAGATAGGGTCTCCTATATCCCAAGTAGACCTCAAACTCATTATGAACTGAGGATGATCTTGAACTTATGAACCCCTTGCCTCCATCTCCCAAATGTCAGAATTACAGGCATGCATCACCACACCCAATTTACACAGTGCTAGGGATTAAAGACTGGGTTTTATGCATACTAGGCAAGCACTCTACAAACTGAGCTACATCTCCTGCCTGGTACCGTCTCTGGTGGTCCTCTGACCCTCAATGCTTCTGACTTGGAGGATGGCAGAACCATGAAGTTATGTCCCACAGGAGCTCGGCGTTGGCAGTGAGAGGCCTCACTTAGAGCAACGGGGCCCTGGGAATAAACAGAGGGTCCCAGGGCAGAGCCTTAACACCTGATTGTGGAGATCTGTGTGGCCTCTGAGCATCCCTGGGACCAGCTGAAGGGTTGTGGGGCTGGGACATCAAGGGACCTGGCCCTCCCTGCTCCCTATATGTTGCTCCCCACTAGGGTTGTTCAGGCTGTCTCAGTGAAGGCGAGTGTGGGTCTTGGGTACTCTTCTGTCCAGTAAGGGCAGCCAGCATGATGGTGCTACCAGTCTGCTTCTCCATCCTCTTCCCTTCCTAGATGGAAATGTGTGGTCCTCTGCCCTCATTCCTTCCATCTCCTTCAGCTTCTGGACCTGCTGCCCCCTCCCTACCTGGACAGATCAATAAGCTGCCTGGAAATGTAACCAAAGCTGGGGTTCAGCTTGTGGGTTTGATTTTTGTTCCAATTAGGATTACTATTGCTGTGATAAACAGCATGACCAAAAGCAAATTGAGGAGGAAAAGGTTTGTTTGGCTTACACTTCCATGTTATGGGTCACCACTGGAGGAAGTCAGAACAGGAACTCAAGCAGGGCAGGAACCTGGAGGCAGGAGCCAATGCAGAGGACATGGAGGAGTGCTGCTTATTGGCTTGCTCCCCATAGCTTGCTCAGCCCACCTTCTTATAGAATCCAGGGCCAATAACTTAGGGGTGGCACCACCCACCATGGCCTGGGCTCTCCCTCATCAATCACTAATTAAGAAAATGCGCTGAAGGGTTGGGGATTTAGCTCAGTGGTAGAGCGCTTGCCTAGCAAGCACAAGGCCCTGGGTTCGATCCTCAGCTCAAAAAAAAAAAAAAAAAGAAAGAAAAGAAAATGCACCAAGCCGGGCAATGGTGGCACACACCTTTAGTTCCAGCACTCAGGAGGCAGAGGCAGGCGGATCTCTGTGAGTTCAAGGCCTGGGCTACCAAATGAGTTCCAGGAAAGGTGCAAAGCTACACAGAGAAACCCTGTCTTGGAAAAAAAAAAAAAGAAAGAAAGAAAGAAAGGAAATGCCCTACAGTCTTGCCAACATCCCAATCTTATAGAGGTGTTTTCTCAGTTGAGGTGCCCTCTTCCTCGATGACTACACCTTGTGCCAAGTTGGCAAAATTAACCAGCACAGTGTCCTTTGGTTTGTTTTTGAAACAAGGTCTCAAGTAGCCCAGGCTGGCCTCAAAGTCACTGTAGTCAGGGTGACCTTGAACTTCTGTTTCTCTGGCCTCAGTCTCCTGAGAGCTGGGGTGACAGGCATAGACCAAAAAGACCATCCTGGTGGTGGTGGTGGTTGTTTTTAAGACAAAGTCTCATTGGGATTGCAGAATTGGAGGTAGCCTGTAACAGGTGCTGAGGTGAAGCAGAAATCTCTGGTTAAAGAATGACGGAAACCAGACAGGGTGGCGCACGCCTTAGATCCTAGCACTCTGGAGGCAGAGTGCTCTCTGTGAGTTCAAGGTCAGCCTGGTCTACAGAGTGAGTTCCAGGACAGCCAGGGCTGCACAGTGAGACCCTGTCTTGAAGAAGGAAGGAGGAGAAGGAAGAAGAGAATGAGAAAGAATAAATAGAACTTCCAAGTAGAAATAGATCAGGTTACTATTTTTGTTTTAAAAAATCATCTTTTTAATGTAAATATGGATGGGCATCTGTCTTAAGAGGCAGGAGGCTGAGGTTGTCCACAAATGCCCAAGTAGAGAAGGAAAGAGAGAAAGCAGGGGAGAGAAGGAAGGAGAAGAAGAGAGGAAGAGGGTGGAGAAGGAAGAAACCACAGGGAGAAGAAACCGGGGGTGTCCGCAGAGGGGATGTCCACCTGGAATGCAGTGCTTAAGGACGGGCCTCTGGAGCTGGAGGGCAGAGTGAGTGGCAGGAGCCAGCTGGAGGCACCTGGACTCCCCCTCAGAAGCCTGTAGTCTCCTCCTGACCTAGGCAGCATTGCTGTGTGCCAGGCTCAGGGAAGAGTCACTGGGCACACCCATCCTGGTATCTGGCCCTGGGGCTAATCCAGCTCCTGCAGATCACACCCTTTCTGGTCTAAGACCTTAATTTTAAAAAAATGTAATTTCCAAGCAGTTTTTCCTTTGCAGATTCTGACTGCCCAGCACAAAGCTCCAGGGCAGAATGGCAGTGCTGGGCTGAGAACCAAGCACAGTGAGGGAGGGGCTTCCACGGGAGGCGGCCTGGCCATCTCCACCCTTCACATTCTCCTGTGGGGACAGAGACCTCGGCCTGTGTGGACAATCCAACTTCTTCAGTGAGTGCCGGCACGCTTTGAGAGAATGGTACCTAAGGTTCCCCGCAAGCTCTGCGGGCCACCACATCACTTCCTACCAACACAATCGAGACTGTTGTGTAGCTCTTCTCCTCACACGACTCTGGAAACACAGGCCCTCGTGCTTTCCTGGAGGCCTGTCTGAGCACAGCTGGAAGAGAAGCCCCAAACCTTAAGACAGCTACTACCAGCCGAGTGTGGTGGTGCCCACCTTTAGCCCCAGCACTCAGGAGGCAGAAGCAGACAGGTCTAAGGTGTGCGCCCCACACCTGACTGGCGTTTCCTTTCAAGCTCTAATCAACTACCCTCCAGCTTCTGCTTCGGCCCATTCTCTGTCCTCGAGCTTCCTTCTGTGTTCATTCTCTCTTTGGTTTCCTGTGCAGCCCTGACTGGCCTGGAACTTGTTCCGTAGACCAGGCTGGCCTTGAACTCAGAGATCTGCCTGCCTCTGCCACCACTGCCCAGCTCACTAACTAGCTTTTACAACATTCTACAGTGCTCTTCACGTTGCCACATGACTGTGGTGTTTACCTGTACTCTTGCATGTCTTGCTCCTTTTGCATCTGACTGGCAGGCCCACCCTTCTTCCCAGAGTTCTCTCTGTCTGGCTCTCCTGCCTATGCCTCCTCCTGCCTAGCTATAGGCCATTTAGCTCTTTATTAAACCAATGAACACAACACATCTTCATAGTGTACAAAAAAGATTATTCTACAACACCTTGTGTTCATTCTTAACTTATTTTTTATTTTTTGTTTGTTGTGTTTTAAGACAAAGTCTGACTTTGTCTCAAACATAGCTCTGACTTCTGTTATTTATGAGGTAGACCAGATCGACCTCAGACTCATGGAGATCTTCCTGTCTCTGCCTGAGTCCTGGGATTAAAGGGATATACCATCATGCTAGCAAATTCTTTTACTAATGAGACTGAAAACCTCAAGAGGGGCCCCCAGATTCCCAGGTACATCAACTCCATTGGGACTCTCCAAAATTTCTAGCAACACACTTCTTTCCTGCGGTCTAAGTCTCTAGTGGCAGAGAAATTAAACCCATTCTTACACCCTGGACAGGGCCAGAACTCAGAGACATCCAACTGCCTCTGCCTCCACGAGCTGGAATTAAAGGCTTGTACCACCACACCTGGCTTTTCTGAGGTTTTGTTTATTTGTGTGTTAAGATGACATTTCATTCTGTAGCCCAAGTTGATCTCAAACTCATGACAATCCTCCTGCCTCAGCCTTCCTAGCGGTTGGGATCACAGCTTTGTGTCATCAGACCCATCATTATTATGCTATGTATCCTGCAGGTCTTGCCACATAGCCAGAGACCTGAAGAGTTCTGAGGAAACATCAGCTGTGTAACCAAAAGCCCTACCAAGGAACGGCATTCCCCTTGCATCCTGACATGCTCCCACAGGCCCTGTGGTCGGTTTCTTTGCATTTTATCTGTTCGCTCCGCCTTTGCTGAAACTGTATCAGTGGGATGGTGAGGTAGTGGCACTGTCATCTCTTTCATAGTGACATTCACCCACATTACTCCTCCCTGGAGTCACCATCTGCCTGTAGTTAGAGACTGGGCCTGCTCCATTTGAGTAAATGTGGTGTCTCGGAGTATTTCGGTTTTGTGTTGTCACAACTTGAACCCAGGGCCTTGTGCATGTGGGCAAAGGCTCTGAGCCAGACCCAGGCCCCTCTTTGCCGTCTAAAGTTGCATTTTCTCTGGGACTGTCGTGCTGAAAATGCCGCATGCTTGCTGCACATTCACACGCCGACCTTTGGGCTTGTTTGTGAAACTCGGGGTCTCATGTAGCCAAGTTTTGGCCTCCAAGTCACTACGTAGCCAAG
Organism: Onychomys torridus; assembly: GCF_903995425.1. NCBI lineage: Eukaryota > Metazoa > Chordata > Mammalia > Rodentia > Cricetidae > Onychomys > Onychomys torridus. Next base: position 79,099,732 of record NC_050456.1, on the reverse strand, counting down.
AGTGACCTTGAACAACTTCTTGACTGCATGCCCATTTTATAGGTGGTGGAAACAGAACTCAGGGCTTTCATGCATGCTAGGCAGGCACTCTAGGAGCTAAGCCACATCCTCAGCCCACATATCTATCTTGTGAAACACATATTCAAATCTTTGCCTTGTTTTATTAGGGGGGTCTTTTTGCTTTTGTTTTTGGGGTTCATTATATAACCCAAGGTCATGATCTTCCTGCCTCAACCTCCTGAGCACTAGAATTGCAAGCCTCACCAAAATGCCTGGCTTCGGCTGTCTCATTATGGAGTTCTAAGACTCTTTTCTATGGACTGGATGCTAGATCTTAGTCAGAAACATGTTTGGGGTTATCTTCCTCCAGAGTCTGACACTTGCATATCTTTCCCCCTCTTTTTTTTGCAGAGGGCTTCACCCAGTGTTCAGTTTACCATCTAAATCATTATGAACATTTAGCATTATTCAACACATTAACAATTTATAACCACCACCATCATCTGTCTCCCTGATCCTTCTCATCTTGTCAGGCTGACTGTGAAGGCTGAGGGTGTGGCTCTGTGACAGAACATTTGCCAGCGTGTCCAAAGCCCTGGGTCCCATGACCAGCACTGAAAAAGAAAATTGGAATGTTAAGGTCTCAACAACAGAGGATGTGAAGACAGACTGATCCTGGAGACTACAAGATTTATTTAATGCTATGGACAGAAAGACAAACAGCAGCATCACAGAGGCTCCAAGGAGAGGAAATCAGGCCCACAGTAGAGGGGGTCTCTTCTACCTTCTTGAGGATGATGAGGTGTCACAACACAAGCCTGCAGCCAGGCTGGTTTTCCAGGCAGGAGTCAGGGAGGAGGGAAGGAAGAGGGTGTGTGGTCACCAGTTTCCCTTTTGATATAGATTCACTTCTCCAGGTGAGAGACCCTGAGGCCTGGGAGTCTGCTAGAGACCAGTGATGCGTCAGGATTTCTTGGTAGGGTGTCTAGTACGGAGCAAGTTCCTATGTGCAGCAGGGAGAACCCGCTGCAGAGCACTGGGCCTGAGGAGTGGCTGGGTTCTACATGACACTCCCAGAACTCTGTGAAGGGTGTCCCAGAACTCTGTGAAGGGTGTCCAGGACTCTGTGAAGGGTGTCCAGGACTCTGTGAAGGGTGTCCAGGACTCTGTGAAGGGTGTCCTGGACTCTATGAAGGGTGTCCCAGGACTCTGTGAAGGGCATCCAGGACTCTGTGAAGGGTGTCCCAGAACTCTGTGAAGGGTGTCCAGAACTCTGGCACCTCATTCTGCTGTTGTCACTATGACTGGATGACTCTCAGTGTCTCATATGCATGGAACCACACAGCTTTGTGTGTTGCTGGGATTGAACCCAGGCCTTGTGCGTGCTGGACAATTCCCCAGCCCTGAGTATCACCCCCAGCCCCTAATTAGCATTTCCACTTCCTCAAATAGTTCTCTTTTCTATGCCTTGGGAAAACAGACTCTGGACTCTTCTCTTTGGGTTTGTTGCTTCACAGGTTGAACCTAGAGCCTCCTGCCTCCTTAGCCACCCTCTTGTGTGACAGAACACCAGAACGCCCTAATCCAAGCTCCAGGAACTGAATGTATACTGGCACAAGTTGAAAATATCATTTGGAATTTGGGGGTTTAGACACTCAGTTCAGCTCCCAACACCACACGTGTGTGGACACAGACACACAATGAGGCTGAAATCGCGATGCCACATGTGTTTTTACTGCAAGGAAGAATTCAACAGCAGAGCTGGGTGTGGGTCTCTGGTGGTTCAGCATCCCTGCGCTGTGCATCCACTCCCACAATGACCAGCACACCCACAGGCCTGTAGGAGTCTCCAGTGTGAGTCTCCCGCATGCCTACACCTCCACGCCATGACTGGTCTCCTGTGTCTGGCAGCAGCTTGCCCCTCCTCCAGTGCAGCTGCTGACAGCTGAGGACAGATTTCCAGGTCCCCATATACTAGGTACACTCACGTGGACTTGGAGAAGAGGACCATAAACCTCCTCTGGATGAGTTCATACCAAGAGGCCCAGCAGGACTACAGCGGTCTGGAAAAAATGGTATTGGACAGGATGTGGTGGCAAACACTTGTAATACCAGAAAATCAGGATATCAAGTTATCCTCAGCTATACAGCAAAGCCGGCCTGGGCTACATCAGACCCTGCCTCAAAAACCAAATGGAGAAAGGCAGCAGGTGCAGGTGGCTACAGGTAGGATGGAGGACCCCAACACACACGTACCTCCGGCCTCTGCCACCCAGGCACAGGGGAGGCTCAGACCTGTGCAGATGGAGGAGACAGGCCACCTACTCAGAGATATAGTCAAATTCCATGGACCAGCTGGATGGCTCAACTGTCTGGCCCTGCAGGACAGAACCTGACCTCTGTCAGGAGGATGTAGCACACATTGAGTAGTAGTAACCTTGAGGTTGGTTCTACACAGGCTAACGTGGTGCCCACTGAAAAGAGTGGACACTAGTTTTCACAGGGGAACTACTGTGGCCTGGCCCAGGGTGTATCTGGGGTTTTCCTGTGCAGCAGGGCAGGCCCAGCGCTCCAGCCCTCAGGACCCCCTCAGCGAACCTCCCCTCAGCACCCACAGCATGGCGCCTGTGCTGGTCCAGAGTCCCACATTCTCATTTCTCAGAGTGTCAGCCAGAGCAGAGAACAGTGCCCCATTTACAAGTGGAGAAACTGAGGCTTCAAGGACACTGGTGATAGTAAGCCCTCAACTCAGATCTTATCCTTGGACCCTGGAGATTGCCATGTTACCCCAGGGATGTAAGCCCAAAGCTTCCAGAGTTTGGGGCCAAGTGGTGTTGAGCAACTTTTTCTGGCCATCTAGTCCATCTTGTCCCGAAGTTGCTGCGCATGCAGGCTCTGTTCCCACCACCTCACACAGGAAGCTCCACCTTTCTCTGGTCCAGCACCATCTGTCCTCTAGCACATGTCCGAGCCCTCTTCTTGGCTGACTCTGCCAATTATGGAAATATATGTCCTGGGGCTGGAGAGCCAAACACTACAATCCCCACAGCTGAGGACAGCAGGGGCCTCTCTTTCACGTTCGGGGGCAAAGGATCATCACCAAGGGACTGGGAAATGGGGTCCTCTGAAGCAAGGCTCACCCTCTTCTCATATTCCCTTCCTAAGCTTTTGTTGATGTTTGAAACAGGGTCCCACTATGTAGCCCTAGAACTCACTCTGTAGGCCAGCCTGGCCTTGAACTCACAGATCTACCTGCCTCTGCCTCCTGAGTGCTGGGATTATAGTTGTGTGCCACATCTGTCTTTAATTTTATTTCCTTATTCATTTGGGTATGTGTGGCCATCTCACTCTATGTCATGCATGTGGAGGTCAGAGGGCAACTTGCAGGAGTTTTTCCTTCCACCCCTTGGATTCTGGGGATAGAATGCAAGTCGCCAGGCTAGGTGACCAATACATTCACCCACCGAGTCCCCCACCAGCCCTCAATCTTTTTCACAGTTGTTTAATAATATATTCTGGGCAGGGCACGGTTACACAGGACTCAGAGGGCAGAGCCTCTCTGGGGCTTACCACTTTGTCCTTGCTTTCTGGAAGCATGGCCAGGTCATGACTCTCAGATGCCCAGACCCCCAGTAATTCCCAAAGCCCCTGGGATGCCAGCTTAACCACCTGCCTATCCACAAGGGCCTCTCTCCTCCCACATCTCACCACCCATAACACAATGGCCACCCTGCCCCAGGCGGCTGCAGGATACAGCAGCTATACCTACCAGTCACGGTGTCCTCTGGAGCACCCTGCCCTTGCCATCTGCTGGCCCCACACTCCCTAGCCAAGTTGCTGTTTTCCACAGCACTTAACATCTTGCAGCAATCTGTATAATTTACATCTCTGCTGCAAACACTGCTCCCCCCGCCCCTCACCCTCCCACACCTCCCCACCCCCACCCCAGTTCCCCGTCACCATCATCTCCTGCCTGCTCTGCCCCCCAGCACCTGTTGCAGTGACTCAGCCTGCTTGTCCTCTTGGCTTGCACCAGACAGCAGCCAAGGCCACAAGCAGCCACATTTGTAACAGCAGGGCTCTAATTCCAAAGTACCCCAGGGCATAGCCTAGGCTGAGTCCTGAGACCAATTCCTGCCTTACTGCTCTGAAGGTCACCCAGGACTCCTCCCAGCTCGGCTTGGAGGATGCCATGATTCACATGAATGAAATTCTGCTGACCCCGACAAGTTCTCAGGGTCCAAGTGCTGTCATGCCACCAGACATGCACGTTTGTTGAAGGTAGCAAGCAGCAACAGAGGAACAGGTTGGGGACCAAGATGGTCCTGGTTCTGCCCTGGGAAAGGTTGTTCCTTCATGACAAGATGGTCAGATTCTGATGGCCACAGCCAGATGTGTTTCCAAGATGCCCCACTGACTGGATAGAAATAAGGCTAGCCACAGTGTGGGAGCTGGCTGTGTGCAGGTGGCACCAAATTCTGTCAGAGCGGACACAGCATGCTAGACTCAGGCTGCTAGGATGGCTTGACCATGGGGACAGGCTTGGAAGCTCAAAGGATAAGTGTGGTGATATATTTGTAATCCAAGAAATAAAGCTCGCCTGAGGATCAGAGGACAGAGCCAGCCAGAGAGTTAAACATAGAGGTCAGACAGTGGTGGCACACACCTTTAATATTAGCACTCGGGAGGCAGAGATCCCTCTGGATCTCTGAGTTTAAGGCCACACCAAGCTACGTGAGATTGATCCAGTCTAGGAGGGAAACAGAGCCAGGCAGTGGTGGTACACACCTTTAACCCCAGTATTATTTGGGAAGCACACGCCTTTAACCCCAGTATTTGGGAGCACACACCCCATTAATCCCAGTACTAGGAAGGTTGAGACAGGAAGTGAAATGGCTGGGCGGAGGAAGGCGTATAAGGTGTGAGGAGACAGGAACTAGAGAGTTTTTGACTGAGGAGGACTCAGGGGCATCAGTCAGAGGATTCTTGGAGACAGGCTCTTCTCTTTCCCGCTGAGGAGTTAGCGAGGTCAGAAGTGGCTGTGGCTTGTTACCTCTGACCTTTTAGCCTTCACCCTGATACCTGGCTCTGGGTTTTTGTTATTAGACCAATTAGGACTCGTGCAACAGACATGTGGGACACAATTTTGCTTAAAAACAAAAGTAAAGGTTCCTTCACCTAGGACTGTACCCCCAGTGAAGGTCCTCCCCAGACCAGCCCCTTGGCTGCATAGGCTCCTTGGCACAGATGTGGGGGATGGGCGGGACAAGAGCAAAGTGAGGCCCTTTCCCGGGGCCTCTGTCAACATTTAGGCTCGCTTTGGGTTCCTCTGTTTACCCCACAGCAGGCTGGAGCCTGTTTCAGTGGGCAGCTCCTCCCTGGGTACCAGCGTGTTCTTGGGGCAGTGGGGCTGTCAGCCAGGCCCAGGAAAAGTCTACTCTGGCCACCTCCTCGCTTTGTTTGTCCATTTCATGATCCTCCAGCTGCAGCCCTTGTTCTTTTCCACAGAGGACTGAGTCAGGACCAAGTGGAGCCAATTACAGCAATCAATGGAGAGCAGTTGGAAGCAGCCAGAATGTCTCTAGACGATCGATTCATTTTTGACAACATAAAAGTAAAGAAATAACATTCTTGGCAAATGACCAGTCAGTAGCAACTTCCCGAGCAGCTGCAGGACCTAGGGGCAAGGACAAGGGTCACTGGGGCCCAAGGTTTGTCTCTTCTGGTTCTGTGAGTGCCCCAGCTCTTCTCAGTGCCTCGTAGGGAGCCATCACACACTGAGTATCACTGCTTTCGGGCTCTGGTGGTCAGCTATAAGCATCCACCTCCTCACTACATCATGGAGGGGACTTGAGAACACTGGATGGTGAGGTCAGACAGTCTCAGAAACTGGACAGTGTCGGGCTCCGTGTCCATGAGGTCTCTGGAACCATCAGATTCATAGGACCGAGGCAGGGGCAGAATGGGGCTGCCAGGGCTGACTGACAGGCAAGGAAGTGGAATTCAGGAAAGACAGCTTGATTTGGAGCAAGTGAACAAGATCTAGAGATGGTGGCACATGATGCTGGAGTTCACAGCATGCGTGCACAGTGCCTCTGAACCATGTCTTTCGTGAATTAGCCGGTGAAGGCAGGACAATCAAGAGTTTGTCACCTGACACCTTTGATCCCGGACTGGGAGGCAGAGACACACAGATCTCTGGGAGTTTGGGGCCCGCCTAGTCTACATGGTGAGTTCTAGGACAGCCAGAGCTACATAGTATCACCTTGTCTCAAACAAACAAAGAGTTCAAGGTCATCCGTGGGTTATAGGCTGAGTCAAATCCAGCCTGGACTACATAAGACTTGATTTCAAAACAGAAAGTTGGACAAGTGCTTAGGGTCATTTCATTTTCTCCTTAAAAAAAAGTACTGTTACTGTGTGTGAGGGGGCAGTGCACACAAGCCTGCCTGCCTCAGCACAGGTATGAAGGAGAAAGGACAACTTTGGAAGTCAGTGCTCTCCAAACACCACGAGGCAGGTTCTATCTGGCTGCTTCTGCCTTGCTGTGCACGCTAGGCGTACCTGGCCTGTGAGCTTCCGCCTGCCTTCCCTGTCTTCATCCCCTCTCAGCCTCCTAACATCTGAGGTGTTCCCATCACCCTGGAGGCAGATGAGATGAAGCATCAAGCTTTGTGGAGGCGCTGGGGAAGGGACTTCTTTCAGGACAGCCAGAAAGGGCTGACGAGAGCAGCCCTTGAAGAGGTCCTGGCCTGTGTCAGGCTGTAGCCAGACTGGTGGGTAGACCCTGGACGCCCCCTGGGGCACTCCCAGTGTCCTGCACAGCTGGCGCAGTAGCTAGAGCACCCGCTGTGGAGATGGAGACAGCAGCTGACAAGAAGGTCATCGGGGGCTGGAGGGACGACTCTAAATAAGAGAGCTGGCTGCTTGGACCTGGGTTTGATTCCCAGCACCCACATGGCAGCTCGCAAATTGTCAGCAACGTCAGTTCCAAGAGATCTGATGCCCTCCCTCTTCTGGCTTCCACAGGCACGAGGCATGCACGTGGTATGCAGACATACATGCAAGCAAAACATCCATACACATAGAAAAGTTATATATATATATTGGTTTTTCGAGACAGGGTTTCTCGGTGTAGCTTTGCGCCTTTCCTGGATCTTGCTCGGTAGACCAGGCTGGCCTCAAACTCACAAAGATCCGCCTGCCTCTGTCTCCCGGGTTGGGGATTTAGCTCAGTGGTAGAGCGCTTGCCTAGCAAGCGCAAGGCCCTAGGTTCGATCTTCAGCTCACAAAAAAACAAAACAAACAAACAAACAAAAACAAACAAAAAAAACTTGTTTCCAGAATTATTCTAAAATAATATTTTTTAAAAGCTCATCTGGGGCTGGAGAGATGGCTTAGTGGTTAAGAGCACTGGCTGCTCTTCCAGAGGTCCTGAGTTCAATTCCTAGCATCCATATGGTGGCTCACAACCATCTGTATTGAGATCTGGCATGCAGGCAGAACTGTATACATAATACACAATAAATAAATCTTAAAAAAAAATAGGGTTGGGGATTTAGTTCAGTGGTAGAGCACTTGCTTAGCAAGCACAAGGCCCTGGGTTCGATCCTCAGCTCAAAAAAAAAAAAAAAAAAAAACTCAGTTGGGCTTGACAGATGGTTCAGAGGTTAAGAACACTGACTGCTCTTTCAGAGGTCCTGAGTTCAATTCCCAGCAAGCACATGGTGACTCACAACCATCCGTAATGAGATCTGGTGCCCTCTTCTGACCTAAAGGCATACATGCTGTATACATAAATAAATCTTTAAAAAAAAAAAAAAAGTCATCTGGCCGGGCGATGGTGGCACACACCTTTGATCCTAGCACTTGGGGGGCAGAGACAGGTGGATCTCTGTGAGTTTGAGGCCAGCCTGGTCTACAGAACAAGTTTCAGGACAGCTAGGACTGTTACACAGAGAAACTGTCTCAAAAAATAAAAAAAAAAAATGGTCATTTTGTAGATGAATTGCTAAACGGTCTTATTAAATAAAAAACATGGAGCCAGATATAGGGGTGAAAACCTGAGAGATCAGGGAATTAGGAAAAGCCACAAGCTAGCCTCACCTCACCGGCACCTCAGTCTCAGTCTCTAAAAAGAGCTACTTCCTGTCTACTCATGCCTATATGCCTTTCTGTTCTGTTCTCTGATTGGCTCGCTCAACCCAGCTACATCACTTCCTCTTCCTGCCCAGCTCTGTCATTTCCTGTCTGTCTGTATAGACCTCCAGACCTCTATGGTTAGTGCTGTCACCATGCCTGGCTCTGTTCCCAGTGTGAACTTGAATTTAGAGATCCAGACAGATCCTTACCTCCCAAGTAATAGGATTAAAGGCGTGTGTTACCATTGCCGGACTTCTATGTTTACTTTACTTTGGGTAGCTGGTTTTTTCCTCTGATCCTCAGATAAATTTTATTGGGGGATACAGTATATTGGAAGACACAATACATCACATCATCTGGGTGCCAGGCTGCAGATACAGCTATTGATGTCCAAGTTTGTGATGATTTTGGCGGCTGGCAAAGTGTGGGAGGCTGAAGGGAAGACAAGCCCTATAGGAGAGTGATATGATTCTGTCAGAGGCTTTGCCAGCCAAGGGAGAGCTGGGGTAGGAGCACCTGGGGTGATGGGCTAGGCATACACAGGGTTAGGGGATAGGCACACATAGGAACACAGGGCGGGATGAGGCTGGTGACATCCTTCGGGATATCTACACACAGACATAATTCTGGTTATAGATGAGGCTGGAAGCCGGAGAAAGGGATACAGGCTGGGCCCTTGACTGTGAGTTGATAAAAATTTCAACTGCATTCTCCAGAAATCATGAGTCTGTGAGTTGATAAAAGTTTCAATTGGCCAGGCGGTGGTGGCGCACGCAGAGGCAGGTGGATCTCTGTGAGTTCAAGGCCAGCCTGGTCTCCAAAGCGAGTTCCAGGAAAGGCACAAAGCTACACAGAAAAACCATGTCTCGGAAAAAAGAAAAGAAAAGAAAAGAAAAAGAAAAAAGAAACTGTCAGAAGGTGGGGGTGTTTTATATTCCTGGTTTAAGAAGTGAACTGTAGGGTTGGGGATTTAGCTTAGTGTTAGAGCGCTTGCCTAGCAAGCGCAAGGCCCTGGGTTCAATCCTCAGCTCAAAAAAAAAAAAAAAAAAAAAAGCAAATAAGAAGTGAACTGTAGCAAAATATATTGGCAAACCCAAAACTTGGTCATACCACTTCCCACATGACTTCCCCATTAACAGGAAGTCCAAGATCTCTGTTGCAAGTTTACAGGAACCATCAAGGACGGCAGATGGGACTGTGCCTGGCTGTTCTTCTTGGGGTTGGAAGCTTCAGTGTCTCAGAACCAGTCCCTTCTCACACAGGTCTTGGCTTTCAGGACGGTGGGAAGATGTGGCTTGATCTCAGGGACAAAGGGTTAAGGTTCAGAACAATGAGAAAATCCTTGGTGCAAGGCTTCTCTGCAAGGCTTCTCTGCATCCGGTCATAGGACTAGGAGTGTCCCTGAAGGGCATGCCAGAGACCTGTCACTCCACAGACAGCTGCCTAAAATCCTCCAGCCTCAGCTCTTCCAGCCAGCAGAGGTCTTTTTGGAAGACATCACTATTAGTCACTGGAGTTTCAGCATTCTGGAAGAGCCTAGAGCCACCCTGAGGCCACCCGAGGCCCTGCAGCCTGTGTACTGTTCTGGTCAAATGCTCTGAGGTCTAGAGGCAGAAGAACCAGGCTTCCTGCAAAGCACCACTATCAAGTAAAGGCCTGTGACCAGTTCCTGTTATGACTTATGGAAGCCAGCGGGCTCCTGTGTTTCTGAGGACCACACCAGTCCCCTTCCTGGGAGACTATGAGCAGATGAAGTGCCATGTCTTGAAGCACAACCCACACAGAGGAGAGTCAATGCTATGTTTTTGAGACTGCTGTTGTTTTAAGTATGTAAGTATTTTCCTTGCATGTATGTCTGTGCACTGTGCATGCCTAGTACCCTCAGAGGTCAGAAGAGTGCTTCAGATCCCCAGAATCAGAGTTCGAGGTGGTTGTGAGTGATGATGTGAGTGCTGGGAATTGAACCCAGGTCCTCTGGAAGAGCAGCCAATGTTCTTAACCACTGAGCCATCTCCAGCCCCCTTCTGAGACTTTCTAAGGCCACCACACAATCTAAATATAAAAAAATACAAATTGAGATTTATCAAGGAAGTGTCTTGTAGGGAGATCATTATTAAGCATGTTGCTGAGACAGCCTGTATGTTATAGATATGTACAAGTCCACAAGCTGGGGTAGAAGCCTACAATCCCAGCATTCTGGAGACAGAGGTGACAGGCGAGACATAAGAATGAGGACAGTCTGGGCTGCATATTAAGCTGGAGGCCCACCAGAGCCACACAGAAAGACTGTTTCAAAAAGCTAATGCTTCAGTCTGGGGAGATGACCCGGCAGGTAACGTACTTTGCCACTGGATGCAGTGGTATGCATCTGTAACCCTTACTCCTACAGCAAGACGGAAGATGGAAACACAAGAATCAGCTGGGTGGGGGGAGGAGAGTATGGCGTGTGGTGCAGCAGCAGAAACAGGAGAAACCCAGCCTCAACAAGAAAGAAGCAACTTTCGAAAGTTGCCCTCTGACCTTCACACAAAGGCCATGATGTAAGGCCTGCACCCTCCCACATCAAACACACACACACACACACACACACACACACACACACACACACACACAAAATAAATTAAAACTTTTTAAAAGACCACCCTAAACAAAAAAAGCTCTACAGTAATACTTTATTAGAATGTGGCTACGAAAGAGACTCACCTTGACATGACATTTAAAAAATAAATTTTATAGCCAAAACAACTGCAATTACAATTTCTTTGCAAGTATTTGTGATCTCAGGAGGCAGAGGCAGGTGGATCTCTGTGAGTTTGAGGCCAGACACTAAGTTTCTTTCTTCCTTTTTTTTTTTTTTTTTTTGTTCTTGTTTTTGTTTTTGAGACAGGTATATAATAGTTTTTGAGACAGCTGTATAATAGCTCTGGCTGTCCTGGAACTCACTCTGTAGTCCAGGCTGTCCTTGAACTTACAGAGATCTGCCTGGCTCTGCCTCTCAAGTGCTGGGATTAAAGGTGTGCACCACCACCCAAGTGTGTAGTGTTTCTTATCATGCACTCAGTGTGCATCTAGGATCAAGCTGAACTCTGGCTATGAATAAGCACAGGACAGTAGATGGGCTTTCGAGACAAGCCTCACAGTTTCAGTTGCTAGAACTAGCTACCCTGTAATCCTGGAGCATGCACTATCACATGGCCCACACCGGGACAATCTCAGAAGACCACTACGGGACACACTAGGAGACTAGTGTGTGCTCTTCACACAAACTCCTGCTCCATAGTTCCTAGGACTAACAGCTTTCCTCACAAAGCCAGCCAGGCCTCAGCCTGAGGAAGGGCACGTGTTCACTTCTGCTCCGCTCCTGTGATCCTTCTCTTACATAACTGTGAGAACATCTGACAAAAATGATTTATTCTGGCTCAGGCTTTCAGAGGGTTCACACCACATGGGGGCGGGCACGGCACTGCAGAGAAGGGCACACCACAGTGACAGGAAACACACCACAGTGACAGGAAACACACCCTCCTCAAGGATCCGCCCTCAGTGACCTACTTCCTGCCTCATCTTCCAAAGTTTCCAAACCCCCCCAATAGTGCCAGCAGCGGGGACCAAGGATCTGCTCACTGTTCTGAGGTCAGACCTAAGATCAAGGCTGACGATGCCTTCCCAACAGCCTCGGCCCTCTGTGAAAGTGGCTGTCTCTAAGCTTCATGCTAACATCAGCCAGGGAGGCCACTGCCGCCGTGGTCACAGATTAGCTTGGGCTTCCTGTCTGTCTCCCGGGAAACCACTCTTCACCGCAGTCCAGGGTGAAGGTCCTCAGCAGCAGGTTCTCACCACAACACTGACCTGAGCGCAGTCTGGGCCCACGGGTGGGAGAAGAGAACAATCGAAAGCTTTCCTTTGTTAAACACTCACACGCTCACACACACTCACACACACGCTCACACGCTCACACACACACACTCACACACGCTCACACACACTCACACCACACACACACTCACACTCACGCTCACACACACGCTCACACACACACTCACACACACGCTCACACACACACCACACACACGCTCACACACACACCACACACACACTCACACCACACACACACACACCACACACACTCACACTACACACACACACCACACACTCACACACACTCTCACACACTCACACTCACCACACACACTCACACACACACCACACACCACACACACCACACACACACACACTCACTCACACACACTCACCACACACACACCACACATACTCACCACACACACCACTCACTCTCACACACTCACACACACACACACACACACACACTAATAAACAACTATTAAAAGGAGGAGGGGATGGTAGCTCTGGCCTTCAACCTGAGATGCTGGGGTGATGAGTCACCTGCTGAGTCCTGTGCTTGTAGTGACGACCAGATGACACCCGACAGATGACGACCAGACAAGGTGCCGCCATGCATGAAGCCAGCAGTTTCTCTGGAGGTAGCTGCTGACTTGGGCAAGTGGCACAGCCCTGGCCCTCGGCTGTAGGGACTGGGGTCTGTTTCCAAAGGCTCTAACACTACCTGCCCTACCTGACTCTAGCCTGCTTTAGTTTCTCTTCCTGAAACAAGAAGCTGGGTTCCCGGAGCCCTGAGGACCAGTGCCACCCTCTGGCAGTGTGTCCACTTGGGCGAGTCACTGAACCACCCACCGAGGGAGCCCATTTGTTCAACATGGCAACATCCCTGTTTCCGAGTGACAATTCTGGGGATGTGGGGTCTGCGTAGGGTTCCAAGACCCATCAGTAGCAGCACACAGGGCGACAACGTTAGCTTCTTGCTGCTGACAAACTTCTGGAGACATCAACGTAGGGTAGGAAAGGGAACGGTCTCACAGTTCCGGCGGCTTCAGTTCAGGTCACCTGGCCACAGCCTTTGGGTTTCTGGGGAAGGGCCACCTCATGTCAAGGCAGGGGCTGTTTACCTTGTGGCAGCCAAGGAGAGAGAGAAAGAAGGGGCTGGACTCCTCCTGGCCCCCTTGAGGGTATGCCCTTTGACCTGCTACCTTCAACTAGGCTCCAACAGGTTCCACCACCTCCCACAGTGCGGTCAGCAGGGAACTAAGTCTTCAGCACCTAAGCTTTGGGAGCCATTCAATGGGAGCCATCACATCAGCCCACAATCACCACATTCCAATGTTCTCTCTGACTGTGGTGATAATGACTGTTACACAGTGTCTTTGGAAGCTGAGGGGTCACCTCACTCTAAAATGATGACATCAGGGCTGGAGAGATGGATGGCTCTGTTACGCAGTGTCTTTGGAAGCTGAGGGGTCACCTCACTCTAAAATGATGACATCAGGGCTGGAGAGATGGATGGCTCAGTGGTTAGGAGCACCTACTGCTCTTCCAGAGGTCCTGAGTTCAATTCCCAGCAACCACATGGTGCCTCTCAACCAACCATACCTAAAGAGTTCTGGTGCCCTCTTCTGGCCTGCAGGCATACATGCAGACAGAACACTATACATTAAAAAATAAATAAAAATAAAAATTAAAAAAATGATGACATCACTCTGTGATCAGCAGTCTCTCACACAAAGATGCTGCATCTGCTTGTGTTTGACTTGACTGTGTCGGGGCTTGGATCCGGGGCTCCCACCACCACCACCACAGCCAGCTGAAGAGGTCACTCCCAACTTGCACTGGTCTAATTGTTTCAGTGAAACTTTATTCATATTTTGACACAGCCATATTCTGAATTGATATAATTCAAGACACAGTCAACAAATATACAGTATACCGTCGAGAATAAGCCAGCTGGGGATGCAGAGTCAGGAAAGCCCTCTTAAATGGAAGCTGGGTGCTGGCGGGGCAGGCCCAGGCGGGCTGCTAGCTGCTCATCTTCTGCTTCCGCCTCAACTTGCCCCACATCCTCTCCAGCGCCACTTTCCCCATGAAGAACGTGATGGCAAGATTACGCTTGTACCAGTCTCTACAGGGAAAGAGAGGCACCCCAGTCAACCACAAGGACAGCGCCTGACCAAATAGCATCTCCCCTGGAGTCACCTGACTCCCTACCTCCCCCAGTTGGCCATACACATATATAGCCAATTTCCCTATGTATGGAGGGCTCTAATCTTCCTCTGGCCTTTACTAAAAGATTCATACAATCCTCTCTGAACCCAGCAACATTCTAGATAGACACTGTGGAGAGGTAACAATGGAACACAGCCTGGCAGCTTCCTGGGGACCAGAGGGGTGTCCTGCCTTGGTCTAATTTGCGTGAGAAGTGCCCGGCACAGTGCTCCCCACTAGGAAGCTGACTGGCCACCTGCTCTACCCACCTCTCCTGGGCAACAGGTCTCAGAGCCTGGTGGAATCCATACAAGGAAAATGCTGCCTAAAAGTCATTCAATGAAGCCTACCGCTGGTGGCAGTTTCGAACCCAACGGTGAAGTCTGGAGAGCTTACTGGATAGAAGAAAGGCTCATCTTAGCCCCGGTGCAAGCCCGTGGCAGCCCCAAAGCCACCAGCACCAGGCATTCCAGGCCCCCGAGCTCCCGAAGCCCTTCCACTCGGGCTGGATCCTGAGTCCCTGGATCTCAGTACAGAGAAGAACCAGAGCCCTAAGGAGTGATAACACAGCCACAGTGGAAGCCCTAAACTCCACTACACCAACTTCACCACTCACTAGCTGAGGCGGCACTCCCCTGACAAGCAGTAGCCTGAGTAAAGAGGGAAAGCTTGAGAGCGCGAGGGCACCCCACCAGGTCCCAGGCCAAGGAGAGCCGCACTGCTCTCCTGATGTGGACGAGCTGATCTGGTCATGTAGGTGGGAAAGCCAGCAAAGCATCCTGGTTCTGTGCTGAGCAGCATCCTGCGAGCAGACACACAGAGCCTGAGAGGCAGCTGGGCAGTATGACAGGCTCCTGTGGCTGAATGACGAACTAGGTCAGGGTAAGGCACACCAGACAAGGACGCAGATGCTCATCCAGCCTCCCGTCACCCTGACATCTTGCCGCTCTGGCCACACCCAGTCCCATCATTGCTATATTTTAGAGCAAATCTCAAGTTGCATCTTAACTTTTACCAGATATAACCAAAAGCTAAGATGATTATTTAAAAATCAGATTTATCAGGCCAAGCATGGTGGCCCACACCTTTAATCTCAGCACCTGGGAAGTGAAGGTAGGCAGACTCTCTGAGTTCGAGGCCAGCATGGTCTACACAGTGAGTGAGTGTTCTGGTGTGGCACAGGGCAGGGAAGTTTATATCCTTTACATTGTTCCACACGTGGCCTTACACAGCCAGAAGAGACCCAGGAGCTTTTGTGGGTATAAGTGTGCACTGACATTTTTGCTGTCCAATATACGTACTTTTGGGGGGAGGCTGTCTGACTCTACATTAGGTTACAAGTTCCTAATGGTCCTTGCATGGCTCTCCTGTGGCCTTTGATCTCTGCTGACCTCCTTGTTTCCACACAGGAAAGACACTTAAGGAAGTCTTCAGGACCTACTCACTGACCTAAGGCCTAGGAGCACAGTAGGTGCTGTGCACACAAGGGAGGCTGACAAGTTCAGCTAAAATGGCAACAAAAGTGAAGATCACAAAATCATGCGCCCTCCACCACTGTTGAAAACATGAAAGCTTTAAACTAAGGTAAGAAAATAAGCAAATGTGGATGTGCTAACTAAACTTCAGGGAAGATGCAAACACTTACCGATTATAACACATGTGCTTCTGAAAATTCTTACTCAGAAACTCCTTATAAAAGTCAGCCATTTCCTCTGCATCCAATGCTGTTCTTTGACCTGGAAGTAGATTACAACTTAACATAAGACTCGAAGAGAAGCTGTTTGTGGTGGTGCACATTTATAACCCAGACCACAGGTAGAGGTTGAAGTGTCAGAAGTTTGAGGTCAGCCTTGGTTACCTGTGACATGGATCGTTGGGTAAAGGCACTTGCTGCCAAGTCTGAAGAACTAAGTTGATTGAATTTCTGGGACCCAGAAGGTAAAAGGAGAAAACTGCCATTCATTAACTGACCTCTGACCTCCTCAGGCACACTATGGCACATGCACCCCCCCAAAGTAAAATAAGATTCTATTTTTTTTTAAAGATTTATTTATTTATTATGTATACCGTGTTCTGTCTGAATACACATCTGAAGGCCAGAAGAGGGCACCAGATCTAATTGCAGGTGGTTGTGAGCCACCATGTGGTTGCTTGGGAATTGAACTCAGGACCTCTGGAACAGCAGCCAATGCTCTTAACCTCTGAGCCATCTCTCCAGCCCCTCTACTTTATTTTTTAAACTATGTACATGTGTGTCTATTTGTAGGTCTGTGCACAGTGGGTAGGTAGAGTATCTGCACAGGCCAGTAGGTGTCAGATGCCCTGGGCTAGAGTCACAGGCAGCTGTGAGCCACGTGACATGGCTGCTGAAAACCAAACTGGGTCTTCTACTTGCAGAAATTTGGAGGTCCAGTCTCTTAATTTTCTTCCTAGGGGACCCCAGAGAGACACTAACAACAGTGCGGGAGTGAATGACACCAAGCTCATTGTTCGTTTACTTTATTCCTCTGACAAAACTCTACCCACACAGCTTCAGCCCCGTCCTCACACTCGGCTCCTCTCTGTGCCCACTTTCCCTGTCCTCATAGTTTTAGTAAGCTCCTGTGCTTTTGACCTCATCTTCGTCCTCTGTTCCTTCATCCTGCATCTTTCTCTCCTTTCTCCTGGCTCTGAGAAAACTCTACAAGAGATCTGTCTGCCTCACCCTCTATAGAATCGGTCTTCCTCTCTTCTCTCTGGCCATGTGGTTCTGTCTACCATCTACAGAGACACTGCCTTGTTCTTCTCCTCACCACTCAACTCTCTGCTGCCAGGACTTCTGTCTCACTCTTTACTCCACCTGGATATGCAAAAACCTTTGTTTTCAGTCAATTGCTCTGGAAAGCCACTAGGCCTGAAGGTAAAGGAAGGTCTGAGCTTCACCTGCACAAAAACCAAAGCTATGCATCTAGGAGCCAGGTTGCCTTAAAAGGACGTTTTACCTTAGTTCAGGGGCTTCAGGTGCCTAGCAGGTGGTCTGGTAGCTATTCTGCTCCTGCTTGTCCTTCAGTGCTTTGTTTGGAGCTGGCTGTGTCTTTGGATGTATCCCCTTCTAGATAGTCACAAAAGGCAGATACCCAATTCAAATGCTGAAAAGCGAGCAGGGAGCTCAGAGGCAGAAGACTCTGCCCACGTGACCTTATCCAAGTACTGCCCCGGGCAGGATGCTCACACATACATGTTCTATGGGAATTATGAGCACAAAAAATTCATAACGAGGAGCAGCTGAATATTAAAGCTGAATAACACCAAATATTCCATGATAAATGGCTTCCCACTAGAAAAATGCCTTGAAATTTTTAGGTATAGCTTCTTTTTTTCAATATTTACTTACTTTTTATTTTTCTATTATCAGCTTGACACAGTACAAATTCTTATCCTAATAGTGAAATGTTTAACTTACGCTTGCCCAGTGATTAATACCAAAACATTGTAAGTCACAGTCATCTTAGGGTCCCCCCACCCCTGCTATGTAGCCTCCCTGGTTCTGTGGGTGGCAGTCTGATTGTTCTTTGCTTTATATCTAGTATCCACTTATGAGTGAGTACATACCACCATGTTTGTCCTTCTGGGTTTGGGTGACCTCACTCAGGATGATACTTTCTAGTTCCATCCATTTGCCTGCAAATATGCTGTCATTGTTTTTCTCTGCTGAGTAGTACTCCACTGTGTATATGTACCACATTTTCCTTATCCATTCTTCAGTTGATGGGCATCTAGGTTGTTTCCAGATTCTGGCTATTACAAATAGTGCTGCTATGAACATAGTTGGGCATGTATCTTTGTGGTATGATTGAGCATTCCTTGAGTGGTATGGCTGGGTCTTGAGGTAGATGGATTCCCAATTTTCTGAGAAACCGCCACACTGACTTCCACAGTGGTTGTACAAGTTTGCACTCCCCCCAACAGTGGGGGAGTGTTCCCTTTGCTCCACTTTAATACACAGCCGAATCTCTATAATATATTCTTGTGGCCGCAGACTCTACTAGAACAGTGAGAGCTTGACCACTGAAGCCATCACCCCAGTTACTTCCTGTGTTTATTTTATGTGTATGGGTGT
Source organism: Onychomys torridus (assembly GCF_903995425.1). Taxonomy (NCBI): domain Eukaryota; kingdom Metazoa; phylum Chordata; class Mammalia; order Rodentia; family Cricetidae; genus Onychomys; species Onychomys torridus. The sequence continues at coordinate 79,081,416 of NC_050456.1, read as the reverse complement.
TTGTCTACACTGTATGTTTGTGCATCACTTGTACACCTGATGTCCACAGAAACCAGAAGAAGGGTCCTGGGCCCCTGCAGGTAGAGGCCCAGCTGGTTGTAAATCTCCATGTGGGTGCTGAGAATGGAGTCCAGGTCCTCCATGAGAGCAGCTAGTGCTCTAACTGCCAAACCACTTCTCCAACAGTTTTCACTGCTATTGTTTGTTTTTTAATATTAAAAAAAAAGGAAGAAAGAAAAGAAAAAGTAAGACTGGGATTGGCTCAGCTGGCAGAGTGCTTCCCCAAAGCCTTTGGTCTGAGCCCCAGAGTTACATAAACCAGGGATGGAGGCAGGAAAATCATAAAATGAAGATCATTTTGGGATCAAAAACAAAAAACAAAATGAAGGCTGAGCAGTGGTGGAGCACACGCCTTTAATCCCAGCACTCAGGAGGCAGAGGCAGGAGGATCTCAGTGAGTTCTGGGCCAGCCTGATCTACAGAGCAAGATAAACGCTGTCTTAAAAAAACGGGGGGGGGGGGGGGGAGGTCTGGTGGGGGCTGGAGAGATGGCTCAGAGGTGAAGAGCACTGACTGCTCTTCCAGAGGTTCTGAGTTCAATTCCCAGCAACCACATGGTGGCTCACAACCATCTGTGATGAGATCTGGTGCCCTCTTCTGGTCTTCAGGGACACATGCAGACAGAACACTGTATACATAATCAATAAATAAATCTTTAAAAAGCAGCTCCAGAACTGCCTGGAGGCATCTGGCAAAGGCCACACTCTTTGGGAGGGGTGCCACCCATCCAGCAGAGAACATGTCTGACAGTGAGGTGGGGATACCAAAAGGGGGAAGTGAACACTGAGAAATGCACACAGTCATCACAGCATGACAGAACAAAGAGGACCCTCCTCCGGGCCTACCCCTGCCTGGACAGCCCTACACGCTGAGGACAGCTCTCAAGACTGGTTCAACTCCTCAGCTGCACTTGGGGGTTCAACCATAGCCTGTCTCTTACCAGGCAGGTGTGGATGATCTTCTGTGCCTGTGTACTGCCCGATGCAGGCAATTGTATGTGTGCTAACACACAGAGGAAGGGGCAAGTCCTCATGAGCTCAGTTGTGGTATCCATGTGCAACCCGCACAGAACTCTATTCACATTGCTTGTTTCTGGCTCAGCCTTCCTGCTGTCCCCTCCACCTAAAGGACTCTTCTGAGAGCATCCCCGCCATACACACCCCCCACACAAACATGCACACATGCACACTGACAGGTGCCTACCCTCCTCCCAAATTCTCTGCTAGTTTTCTCCAAGGGTTCACACGCTATGTCCACAGCATACACCCACCTGTATGCTGACCCTGCTCTGTGGGCTTGTTAGCTCCCAAGGGCAGGACTGAAGTTCTGCTCCACCTACCCTATCCCAGTGGCCAGTGGCATGCCTCTGTGAAGACAGACGCTGCTCACAGGAAGTGAAGAGAGAAGGGAGGCCAAAGGTTCCAGGGAAGGTGATACATAAGCTGTCTCAAAGGACAGACACAGGCAGCCGGGAAAAGGAGGACCAGAATGGAGGGCACCAGGATGAAGCCCAGTGCAGAGACACTTTCGGGGTGGCAGTCTTAGCTGATCTTAGAGAAGGGTGTGCCCTCTCCTCCAGCAGCATCTCTGGGCCTTTGACAGGGAGAGGGGCTGTCAAAACAGGAAAGCTGTTCCCTAGCAACAGCAGTACCAGCTGCGTAACTGGAGGGATAGGCACTCGCAGATGCGAATGAACTGTGTCTTCCCTTCGCCTTTTCCTCACCTCGGCAAATCACAGCACAGCCTCTCACAGGTGTCTGTCTCTGCGGCTTGGCAGCAGTGGAGAGGTGAGGGGGGTCTAGGTGGGCTTGTCATTGCTGCATTCAGGGCACACAGGGAAGGGTCATCTGCAGGGTGGAGGCAGGCAGAGCTGCCCACACCTGATACTTCCCCCCAGGGGCTCTCAGACCTAGGGTCTCACCTCACCCCAACACTTCAGGCCTATGATCAGACAGAGGAACCTCATGAATGCTTGCCAAGTCATTTTTGCTCCACCCCCACCATCTCTGCCTCTTGTTATTGAACATAAAGAACACTGGAGCAGGAAAAAGGGTAAAGAGAAGGGCTGGGAACAGGGAGGGGGAGGAGGAAGGGAGCCAGAATGGAGGGATGGAGAAGGAGAAAAATTAATTCATTGCATCATTACTGAAAATGCGTGGGTGTCTCACAAATGCCAGCTAACAAAGTGGTCTGTCTCCATGGCTCCCTCTTTTCTGGATGCACCAACACTTGCGCAGTCAAGGGAAGGGGAGAAAGAACTCTTTCCTGACCACTGTCAACAACTGAAATCAGGGCTTTCTGCTTCCTGCACTTGCAGTCAGTCGGTGAATTTCCCACACAGCAGCCCAATTTGCAGAGCACTCAGCCAGCAGGTGGCCAGCTGTCTACCTAGTCTGCAATCACTGGGCATCTAGACATCCCCACTTTGCAATTAAACAAAGCCTGTTAGGAACACTTGCTGAACTCACTCTTTGCCCCGTAAGGACTTCTCAGAGATGGCTCATGGCTACTGCTTGCTTTCTTCTTCGTATGTCATAATAGGTACAGCTAGATCCTAGAAAAGGGCTAGGGACTTGAAGCTGCCAGCGGCCACCAAAGCAACTCTACCAGGCCTGAGTGAAAACTTCCCTATGAATTCAGAAAGCACAGACTGCCTCCCTGCAGCTTGGAGGCACTATTGGTTCACAGCTAGCAGCTCCCTCTTTGCACACTCAGTCACTTGTCCATAGGTGTTCTTATTAAGGGAAATTTGTTGCAGTCTGTTTAAAAGTCCAAAGGCCCATGTCATCTTGGCTACAAATACCACCCATCTGCCATTCATGGTGAACTGTGTGTGTTTCCTGGACACTGACCCCTTTGTCTGGCCCCCCTCTAGTCCCTGTTTCCATGGCAGCAGCCAGGCTCACTCAACACAATCCCATCTCTGTCTGTTGATCCAAGGCGCAGCATGGCTGAAAGCTGGGGTTTGGCATCACTGGACAGAAGAGTAAACAGGGGGCAGAACGCCAGAGCACACCAAGCAAAGGGCAAGACAGCTCAGGAGAGGGGTTTTAGGAAGGGGTCCTAGGATGGCCCTGCTCCCCATGCCCAGGTCCTCAACATCCACTGCGCCTGCTCAGCCAGCGCCTGCCGGAAAGTGCCCCCACAGGAGCCCCAGCTGGTCAGATGCTCTCAGGCCCCATGCTGCTGATGTTTGGGTCTAAAATGTCTCCTGTGTCCTCAGATGAAGATGGTATAATCTTTAGGATGTGCAGATGAGTAGGAGGCTCCTGGATCACTGCTGTGTGCTTTCAAAGGGGACTCTGGGACCTAGGTCTCATGCACTGAAAAACTGAGTCCTTTTTTTTTTTTTTTTTTTTAAATATATACAATTTATTTTTACTTTGTTTCCTGATATTTTGCCTGCATGTACATCTGTGTGAGGGTGTCAGAAACCCTGGAACTGGAATTACAAACAGTTGTGAGATGTCATGTAGGTGCTGGGAATTGAACCCAGGTCCCCTTAAACACGGAGTCATCTCTCTAGCTCCATGATTTTTTATTTGTTTGTTTTTCAAAACAGGGTTTCTCTGTGCAACCCTGAATGTCCTGCTTTGTAGACCAGGATGGCCTCGAGCTCACAGACATTTGCCTGCCTCTCCCAAGCATGTGCCACCATTGTCTGGCTCAACTTGACTTTCTATCACTAGAAATGCTAGATTTAGCTCTGAAGTCTATCAGAAACTGATACCCAATACTTCAAAAAAAATATTTGGAATATGTATTCTAAGAGGAATAAATCTAGGGGTTTTTTTTTCTTTTATGTCAAAAGCAGTTCATTTTTCCAATATAACTTACTAGACAAACCTCTGTTGCCTTCAGCTCCAGGGAGCCTCTAAAGAGCCCATGTGTTAAGTATTTCTCAGCCTAAGTGTGTTCTGGATAGCTGAGTTACCTTCCCTACTGTGCCCCTGCCCCCATTTCAACTGCTGCAGCTGCTAACTCTTGTTTAGCCTTGACAGAACACAGTGTTTTTAAGTATGTATACATTATGGAGTGGCTAGATACAGCCAGCTGACGTGAATCTCCCCAGAGCTGTCATTGCAGTGAGGAACTTGACATCCATGCTCAGCAGTTTCAAGAAACACCTTATTAACCATGTTGTTCCCACCCAACTGGGATTATATATGCTCCACGTGACTCTGAATATTGCCAGAATGGTGATTTTGTACTGCCCCTTTCCACAGACAGTCCGTCCTTTTTCATTGCCAAATTAATTATAAATGTTACTTAAGACCATTCTTTCAGTACACCGCAGAGTCACTAATAAGACTGTCATGTTCCTGTGGCTTATAATAAGTTTTGGTTTTACTCAATTACTGAGCAAGCCTCAATGAAACACTTCACTATTAAGATAAGAATTTATACTATATCAAGCTGATAACAGAAAAATAAATAAATTAGTTTAAAATAAATATTAAATAAAAAGAAAACAAATTTTGAACTATTAAAAAAAAACATTTTGCCGGGCAGTGGTGGCGCATGCCTGTAATCCCAGCACTCGGAAGGCAGAGGCAAGTAGATCTCTGTGAGTTCGAGGCCAGCCTGGTCTACAAAATGAGTTCCAGGACAGCCTCCAAAGCTACAGAGAAACCATCTCGAAAAACAAAAAAACCCCATATTTTTCTAAAGTAAAAAGCGGGGAGCTAGGGGCTCATCATTCCTCTCCACATTTTATTCTTTCCCTTGTTTTATATATTTTACATTTTTTATCGGTGGATTCTGCTGGAGTGTCCGCTGCAGACAAGCACTGGAGGGCTCCTGTTGCAAATCACCCTCTGGAGCAAAGGAAGGATCTTTTCTACTGGCACTTGTTGGGCCCCTGATCTGGTGTTGGTGTGGGCCCAGGGTTCTGTTTGTGTCTTTTCTCAGGACAATGAGATTCCTCATTGGGTTCCTGAGTGCTGTGTGCGCCCTGTGGCTGCTGCTGAAACCCAACATGGCAGAGACCTATTGGGCCTTCGTGAAATACTCTCCCCTTCTGAGGCCAATGTGGGTTAAGAGTCCAATACAGCCAGCCTTGGCAAGCATTAATGTAAGCCTAGGAACTACAGCCATGTGGTTGAATTCTCCAGAAGGTAATGTATGGTAACTGCTTTTTCAAGTATGTTTGAGAACGTGTCACCCAGACACCTTGGAGATTAAGAATAACCCTGAAGGTCACTGACCTCCATTTGTTAACAGTAGCATGCCAGCTAAGTGTTTCCATGTTCACAATCCTATTCAAACTAGTGTAGTACCTACTTTTCAGGAGTGGCTCTGAGTAACATTTATTGGCCCCCTGAAATTCATTTAGCCCCCTTTGAAGATACCTTAAAATTTGTGAGTCTGAATGTAGCCATTATGAGACCATTAGTTCTGCTCCTTTTGAGCTGCCTGTTTTTTTCTCTATGGTTCTTAGTTGTTCTTTTGCAGAGATGCCAGCTTAAGTCGTACTGGGATCAAGAAAAATGGGCCTCGCTGGTTCGTATCCCTGGAGTTGTGTCCATGCCAGTGGATGCCCACACGCTCCAGAAGAGAATTTGACATCACTGCTGCCATTGTTGCTGTTGTTATAACAGTGACAACTGTTCCTGGGATTGCCATTTCACAACTGGTTACTACAGCTAACACAGTGGAGACCCTGGCACCAAAAGTAGCTACCATAGTTAGTTAATCTTTCATTCTACTGGGCATGACAAATTTAATTCAAGTTATATACATTTTGATTGGCTTTGAAAGTTATAAATTTATAAACTCAAGTTCCATTTGCTTTTGGGATACCACCTTACAAGGACTCCAGTTTGCAGTAGGGCTCATTAAGGAAGGGAATGGCTCAGTTGCCTTTAGCCTACTGGCTATGGGTGGGTTAGGACTTCTGTTGGTCTTTTCTGTGTCGAACACACAGATTGCAAGCCCAGGGCCACTTAGAGATCTTTGGCAACAGTTAACTCTGCAGCTCTCACATGATTGAGCCTGTATGGTAATGAGTATTCAGAGACGGGTAATACCTGGGGGGTGCTCACCAACCTAAGACAGAATGCCTGTGTGGCCTGGGCAGGTGTCTCCAAGACACGTAAGGTGATCTGCTGATGTCCCACGCAACCTAAGTCAGAAGCTCATGTTTTAGTAAAAGGGGGGACCTGTAGGTCCCTGGCCCCCGTTTTGGGTAACTGTTGCCTTGCCTGCTGAATGCTTAAGGGAAGTTCCTTGTCTGTGCATCCTGCATATTGGGTGTTAACAGCTTAGATGCAAGATTGTAAAACATCGGGGTTCTCCCATTTTGCTGTAAGCCTGTATTTAAGGCCTCCTCCCTCCTTCAATAAACGACATTCAGCATTTTGCTGAGGTGAATGAAAAAAAAAAAAGTGAGACCCTGCTTCAAAAAACAAAGCAAACAGCTTTTTCCTCTGGCGGCAGCCATCAGGTGAGCCAAGATGGGCATACAAATACATCCAGGAGCTATGGAGGAAGAAGCAGTCCAACGTGATGCGCTTTCTCCTGAGGGTCCGCTGCTGGCAGTACCGCCAGCTCTTGGTGCTGCACAGGGCTCCCCACCCCACCCAGCCTGATAAAGCTCGAAGGCTGGGATACAAGGCCAAGCAAGGTTATGTCATATACAGGATTTGTGTCCGCCGTCCGCAAACGCCCAGTTAAGGGTTCAACTTATGGCAAGCCCGTCCACCATGGTGTTAACCAGCTAAAGTTTGCCCGAAGCCTTCAGTCTGTTGCTGAGGAGAGAGCTGGACACCATTGTGGGGCTCTGAGTCCTGAATTCTTACTGGGTTGGCCAAGATTCCACATATAAATTCTTTGAGGTCATCCTCATTGATCCATTCCATAAAGCTATCAGAAGAAACCCTGACACCCAATGGATCACCAAACCAGTCCACGAGCACAGAGAGATGTGTGAGCTGACATCTGCTGGCCGAAAGAGCCGTGGCCTTGGAAAGGGCCACAAGTTCCACCACACTATTGGTGGCTCTCACCATGCAGCCTGGAGAAGGCGTAATACTCTGCAGCTCCACTGTTACTGCTAATACATGTAATGTTTGTAAAATTCATACCCAATAAACAATTTAGGACCGTATTAAAAAAAAAAAAAAAAAAAGCAAACAAACAAACAAAAAGATCGGAAGCTAGGGAAAACTGAGAAGCTGCAATGGACAGAGAATTAACAGGGGCCTGAACTTCAACAATGGTTACAAGACAGGGATGCAAAAGTGCTGGGAAACACAGTTCCACCGGCCTGATTCAGAGGAAGGCTATGAGACAGCTCTCTGCTTTCTGGCTTGAAAACAGACTCAGGAATCTAGGAAGAGCTGGGAAGATGGGAGGGTTGGGAGATTACAGAGGCCTCATGACCTTAGTCTGAGGTCACTCATCAGAATGACAAAGGGCTGTGCAGCCCAATGGCTGGGTGCTTACCTACAATGCTCAAGGCCCTGGCTTCCATCCTACCACCATACAGAAGAAAGAACATCAAATGAGAAGGGAAGACCTAAGCTCTGAGAGGCTGTGATGTCACCTGAAGGTTCTTCTTGAGAGAAGAGGGAGCCGGGAGCTGGTGGGGACCCTGATGGTACACATAGGTGCACATGCACACAGGAAAGGACATTTCCAAAGGCAAGTAAGACAGCAAGTAAAGGACACAGAAGCTGTCTGCCCTGTTTCCCCATTAGTTGGAACCTCCAGTTCACCTCTGCATGATCCAGAAAGCCTCACTCCTGTCTCTCTCCAAACCCCACCCACACAGAGAATCTCTGAACAAAGGAAAGGCACCAAAAAGCCCAGTTCTGCATTCTTGGGGGCTACGTGAAGTTGCCAGGCACTCAAGTCCCCACCTAAAGCATTCAGCTTTTGACTATACTTGGGCACAAACCCAGCTTGTAGCAGACATGTCTACAACCTATATAACCTCCCTGCTTTAGTTCAGGTGCGTGGCTTCTGCAGCCTCTCCCTGGGACTGGAGAACTCACCCGGCAGGTGCTTTGCTCAAATAAACCTGTTGTCATACTTTTTCAGTTTCACTTGGTCTGGCTTACTGCACAGGCAGGGAAACCTATTATGCCCCTTCTTTCAACAGCGACGCAGCACAAACGTACTAACCTGATGCAGTTCGCAGGACTGAGCCTTTAGCTTGCAGTCTTGAGCAAATGAATTCTTCTTTTTCCTGAAAGATGACCATCAAAACTCTCTTAGCCAGGTGCTTAGTACATGCCTGAACTCCCTAAACTTGGGGAGTGGAGATAAGGGGATCAGGTCGAGGTCATCCTGAACTACAAGATTGAGCCCCCATGCCTACATGAGACCCTGTCTCAAAAAAAATCAAAATAAGAAAAAAAATTAGCCGGGCGGCAGTGGCACAGGCCTTTAATCCCAGCACTCAGGAGGCAGGGGCAGGTGGATGTCTGTGAGTTTGAGGCTAGCCTGGTCTACAGAGCGAGATCCAGGACAGGCACCAAAACAACACAGAGAAACCCTGTCTCAGAAAAACCAAAAAAGAAAAGGAAAAAAAAAAAAAAAAAAAACTCAATGAACAACTAACTCTCTTACAGGAATGGTGGTGCATGCCTGTAACCCAGCTACTCGGGAGGCTGAGGCAGGAGTATGAAAGTATGAGGCATATGGGCAACTTAGCATGACTCCATCGTAAGGCAAAAATTACGGCGGGCTGGAACTGCAGCTCACTAGTAGAGCACCTGCCTAGTGCAAAGCCCTAGGTTTAATCCCATACCAAAAACAAAAGGAGAAAGAGAGAATGTCTTCCCTAGCTTCCTGCTTCTCTCAGCTAGAGCACAATACTGAGAAATTTGTGGTAGATTTCCTGAGGAACATCACACCTCAAAGCCCACTTTTTAAAAAAAAGATTTATTTTATTTATGTATGTGTATGTATGCACGGACAGAGCCTGAGGAGGCCAAAAGAGGGCACTGGATCCCCTGGAACAAGTGTTACAGTTGTGAGCTGCCATGTGGGTGCTGGGAACTGAAAATGGTCCTCTAGATGATCAGCCAGTGCTCTAACTGCTGAGCCATCTCTCCAGCTGTCATCAAAGCCTGTTTGAAGCCATCTCAATCTGGTTAAAGTTTCTTGCTGGTATTGGAAACTTTCACGTAATCCAGGATAGATTCAAACTTGATGTGTAGTAGAGACCAGCCTTGAATTCCCGATCCAGAGTGCTGGGATAACAGGTGTGTGCCACCACCATGCCCAGCTTGAAATAGGACTTGAAATAAGATGTTCAATGCATTTGGGAAGTTGTACCCACAGAATACAACAAAGAATCCATTTATATTTTCTTCTCCATTAGGATATTTACACTTGTTTCTCAGGCAGCTTATGAGTAAGTCACTAAGAATCTTGAACTATCACCAGGCAGTGATGGTTCGTGCCTTTAATCCCAGCCTTCAGGAGGCAGAGGTAGGCAGATCTCTGTGAGTTGGAGGACAGCTTGGTCTATAGAGAGTTCCAGGACAGCCAGGGCTGCACAGAGAAACCCTGTCTAAAAAATAATAAATAATAAAATCATGAGCTCTCATGCTCTCCTAAGTGACAACCTCTGACAGTGACTTCTCATGAACAGGAACACCATTCAGGACAGGAATCAGTCCTGGCCCCTTGCTACTTCTCTTCCAGAAAGCCTCAAACTCTGTGACTTATAACTCGGCAAGGTGTCTTCCATAGAGTTACACAATGGCTTAAAACAAAAGATTTTTATTCATTTTGAGACAGGGTCTCACTATGTATCTCAGCTAGTCTGGAGCTCACTATGAAGACCAGGCTGGCCTTGAACTAGAGATCCTCTTGCCTTTGACCCCCAGGCGCTGAGATTAAAGGAGTGCATCAACACAAAAAGAACAGTAGTCACATAGCTGGGGATTTAGCACCCCCAAGTGGTGAGTGTACTCTTCTTCACGGACCTGAATCCCACACTTACCTTAGTAAAACTCAAATTCTGGTTCGCCCAAAACTGCTGGTTCCATTCTTGTGTTTCTTGTCTCAATTCTCTAAGCCTTTGTTCCAAGGGGGACTCGTTTTCAGGAATATGAAAATGAACCGGACGAAGGTTTGAATATTTATCTGGGGGTCCTATCCAATCATGGCAGGACTGTCTTGGAGGGCAGAATCCTGAGACCTTCAATGAAATGCATGGGATTAACATGCAACTAAAGCCCATCGAGTGTTATAAAATTAACCCTAGTTAGTTTATCCTGTGGATTTATACTTATACTACAAAGTATCCAATCACTTGCAAACAAAGAGCTATAGTACTAATTGTTTTGTTTTCCTTTTTGGTTTCTTCAGACCAGATCTAACTATGTGGTCCAGGCTAGACTCACGGTCCTTTTCCCTCAGCTAGCCTCCCAAGTGCTAGTATTCAGACAGACACCACCACACCTGGCTTAATAAATATTAACATCATTATACTGTTTACCAAACAATGCTAAAACAGTTCTACATTCTGACAGAGGGGTCCAGGCCTAGGAGGCAGGCCTGTAACTCCAGCTTGGAAGCTGAAGCAGGATCATAGTTTGAAGCCTGGACAATTTAGTAAGCCCTGTTTCAAAATTGTAAGTGTAATAAAAGGACCAAGTATGTAGCTCTGTGGTAAGAGTGTTTGCCTAGCATTTCCAAGGCTCTTGGTTCTACCCCCAGTACATCTAAAAAAACAAAAAACAAAAAACAAAACAAAAAAAAAAAAAAAAAAAAAAGAAAAAACAAAGAAAAACTTATGTGTGTGCTTGTATGTGTACTTTGGTCTTCTGAAGATAACTACTAAGGTCAAGTGGTGGTGGCCCATGCCTTTAATCCCAACATTCAGGAGGTAGAGGTACAATGATCTCAGAGTTCTAGGCCAGTCTGGTCTACAGGGTGAATTCTAGGATAGCCTGGGCTACACAGACAAACGCTGTCTCAAAAAACAAAACAACAACAACAACAACAACAACCAAATAAACAAAAAACTGGCCAGGCAGTGGTGGCACATGCCTTTAATCCCAGCACTCGGGAGGCAGAGCCAGGCTGATCTCTGTGAGTTTGAAGCCAGCCTGGGCTACCAAGTGAGTTCCAGGAAAGGTGCAAAGCTACACAGAGAAACCATGTCTCGAAAAAGCAAAACAAAAACAACAACAACAAAAAAAAAAAACCACCCAGCATTTTAATTATGTGCTTGGTAAGTCTAATTTATGTTTATTATAATATCAATCATCTTTCTTTCACTTATTTTTATTTTATGGACATCGTTGTTTTGCCTATATGTATATACTTGTGTGATGTGTTGGATCCCCTGGAACTGGTGTTACAGAGAGTTGAGAGCCACCATGTGGTTGCTGGGAATTGAACCCAGGCCCTCAGGAAGAGCAGCCAGTGCTCCTCACCTCTGAGCCATCTCTCCAGCCCCTATATCAATCACCTTAAAACAAAGGCTCTTCCTGCAAGTTGACAATCCAGTCAGGAAAGACAGGGCACAGCTCAGTCAGCAGTGCTTCAACACACTGGGCAAGCACCTGCCCAGGGAGCACACCCCAGCCCCTTGAAGCTTTTCCTGTTTATTCATTAATTTTTGTAGTTGTAAAGACTGAAACCAGACCTCATGCAAGTGTTTTGCCACATATTTTGTTGTTGTTTTCGAGACAGGGTTTCTCTGTGTAGCTTTGTGCCTGTCCTGGATTTCGCTCTGTAGACCAGGCTGGCCTCGAACTCACAAAGATCCGCCTGCCTCTGCCTCCCGAGTGCTGGGCCACCACCGCCCAGCGTTACATATTTTTAATAGGAAAAAAAAAAAAAGCGAAAACAAAACAGGAATGATCTGGGCACTGGGCACAGTGCATGTCTGTGACTCCAGCCCTTGGGAGGCTGAGGCAGACGCCTACTTATCCCTCTAAGTAAATACCATTACCACGGGGACGAGTTTGTCCACAATGCCCTCACCTTTGACATTCCGCACCTCCGCCCATACTACTCCAGACCACAGCCAGAGCAATCTCTTCTAAATGCTTTCCTTGAAAACCCTGCAGCAAGGCTGGAGATGGTCAAGTGATTAACAGCACTTGGTACTCCTACACAGAACGCCACGTTCAGTTCCTAGTACTCCAGCCCCAGGCAGAGCTGGTTCCTCTGGCCTCTGTAGGTACCTGCACTGTTTGGACACATGCCCACACTTGCGCACACACATAACACCTAATCCAAAATAAAAACATTTTAATTTTTTAAGTTTATTTTTATGTGTAAGGTATTTTACCAGCATGCATGCCTAGTACCTGTAGAGGCCAGAAGACAGTGTCAGATCCTCTGGAAATGGAGTTATAGGTGGTTGTGAGCAGCTATACAGGTGCTTAGAATTGAACCTGGGTCCTCTGTAAGAGCAGCCAGTACTCTTAACCACTGAGCCACCTCACTAATCATAATAAATAGTTTTCTTTATTATTTGTTTTTATGGTGCTGGTATCAAACTCTGGACCCTACCCATTCAAGGCAAACATTCTTTCATTGAGCCACAATCCTAGCCCCCAATGGCTTACCTTTGTGCACATACTGTGTACTTGTTTGTGTGGCTATGTACAGTTGGAGGTGTGAGCACCCATGCCTAAGCCACTGAGCGATCTCCTCAGCCCCAGCTTCACTCCCATAGACCACTCCACCACATGTGCCATTTTGGATGAGTGTCTAACATTGGCAGTCAGAAGTCTGCGTCAGGCGTCCTCCTTGATCATTTTCATCTCCTTTATTATTGAAATGGGGCCTCTCTCTAAACCTGAAACTCATCAAATGGGACAAGATGGCTGACCAGCCAACAAGCTTCATGGATCTGCCTGTCTCCATGTCCCTGCCCACCACCAGGATTATAGGCTTTCTGGGTTTTCACATGGGTGCAAACCTAAGGATCCAAACCTAAGACTTCCTGCTTGTGTGGCACACACTTGACCAATTAAGGCATCTCTCTAGCATTCCAAAGGCTTACTTTCCCCTTTTTTCATGTGTGTGTGTGTGTGTGTGTGTGTGTATGTGTGTGTGTGCACTGTCATGCAAGGTTGGCACTGGGTGTCTTCTCTTCTTGCTCTCCACCTTGCACACTACAGCGGGGTCTCTCACTGGACTTGAAGCCCAATTTCAGCTATTCTGGTGAGCCAGCTTACTCCAGGGATTGTTTCTGCTTCCCACATGCTGGCATTACAGACAGGCAGTCACACTCACTCATATTTTACATGGACTCTAGGATCAGAACTCGGACCCCAGGCTTCTGCAGCAAGCACTTCACCATTGAGCCATCTCTCCAGGCCAGGTTAACTCATATAGACCACTCCACCGCACACGACAATTCTGGATGAGCAGAACATGTTCAGAGGTCCTATGTGAGCACAAAGTTGAGCATGTTCTTCACACCTCAGGTTCTTGGGATCCCAAGTGCTAGCTCTGGGGTTTCTCTAGGTCTACCCACAAAGGCTCAAAAGCTGCGACTAGGCAAGTAGATGGGTCCAGGGTCCTGAGTTCGAACTTCTCAGGAAGGTGGAGATGCAGAGGCAGGAAGGTCAGTGCTAGTGTGAGCAATGGAAAGCTAAGCTTGGCCAGGGGAGACAGGGAGCACAAGAGCGTGGTTTGGTGCTGACACAGTCACTGCTGCTGAAGACTGCTGGACAGACACTTCAGGAACCCAGCACAGTCCACACCCTGCAGCCCGTGCTGCCCTTCAACCACTTGGCGCAGTGGCTTCAGTTTGCACTTCCTGCTTAGAGCTTCAAACCCTCACAAGGAGCATTTTCACTGGGTAGACACATGTCCTTTTCTTACAGACTCTGTCCGCATCAGAAAATATTTAAAGAGCCACCCCATGTGCACCTTTAGTCCCAGTACTCAGGAGGGAGAGACAAGAAGAATTCCAGGCCAGCCCAGTCCACATAGCTAGTTCCAGGCTAGCTAACGATATCCAATCAGACACTGTATCAAAAATAAAGGGCTGCCCCAGCAAGCACCGTTCTCCTAACTGCACGCACAGCAGTAAGCCCAAGGAGTGGCCAGCAAAGCAGTGGTTTCTTCAGACAGATCTAGTGGTGACAGATCACCTGCTTCCACAGATGAACCTGTGTAAGAAAAGTTACAGTCATCCTGTTTTGCATAATAACTTTAGAGATATTTATCTTTGACTATAATGGGTTAATTCTTCTGCTTTTGCTACATGAAAATACTTGTGTCTCTGTTCACCAAGCAGGTGCTATTAGGAAAGAAAGCAAGAGGCTTGGGGGAGGGAAAAACTTCTTTTGTGAAAGAAGTCTCCCTTTGTAGAATGAATAATTACTGTAATTGAAGTTTATAGTGTGAGAACATAATGCCTGGCTTCCTGAAATGTGGACAGGAGGGCTGTGCATGGGAAGGGAGGCCATGTACCCTGCAGGGAGCCAGACAAGAATCTAACATGTGCCAGAGGCAGCCAGCCTGGTGGGCCTGCCCTGTTTCCCAGCTCCCTCCTCCCAGGCAGTGCTGCACAGCCTAAAGCCACAGTGGAGATGGGACAACACAGCCTGGGCACACCTGTCAGAGCCATTTACAAGGCTCCTCTGAGATGAGAGCTCAAAGCCTGTACTGGAGTGAGGACCCCAGCTCCTACTGCAGGAAGAAAGGCACTATATAAACCAGCAAACCAAAGTCAGCCGACAAAGACTACCCATCAGGCAGGCAAACTTTAACACTAGAAAAAGCAATTGTCACCAAACCTCCTGCTATCTTGAATGCCATCTACAAAGAAAAGCACATATTAGGACCACAGCAGCGCTCTCCTCCCTGAGTCCTCCATGTCTACTGCTTTATTATCTTTGTCTTTCCAGGTCCAGGTCTACTCTGCAGGTGGGTACTGCACTGCACTGCTGTCTTATCCAGGTCCAGGTCTACTCTGCAGGCGGGCACTGCATTACACTGCTGTCTTACTGTCCAGGTCCAGGTCTACTCTGCAGGTGGGCACTGCATTACACTGTAGTGCTGTCTTATTGTCCAGGTCTACTCTGCAGGTGGGCACTGCACTGCAGTGCTGTCTTACTGTCCAGGTCCAGGTCTACTCTGCAGGCGGGCACTGCACTGCAATGCTCTCTTAGTTGTCCAGGTCTACTCTGCAGGTGGGCACTGCACTGCAGTGCTGTCTTATTGTCCAGGTCCAGGTCTACTCTGCAGGCGGGCACCACACTGCAGTGCTGTCTTATTGTCCAGATCCAGGTCTACTCTGCAGGCGGGTGCTGCACTGCAGTGTTGTCTTACTGTCCAGGTCCAGGTCTACTCTGCAGATGGGCACTGCATTATACTGCAGTGCTGTCTTATTATCCAGGTCCAGGTCTACTCTGCAGGCAGGCACTGCACTGCAATGCTCTCTTAGTTGTCCAGGTCCAGGTCTACTCTGCAGGCGGGCACTGCACTGCAATGCTCTCTTAGTTGTCCAGGTCCAGGTCTACTCTGCAGGCGGGCACTGCACTGCAGTGCTGTCTTACTGTCCAGGTCCAGGTCTACTCTGCAGGCGGGCACTGCACTGCAGTGCTGTCTTACTGTCCAGGTCCAGGTCTACTCTGCAGGTGGGCACTGCAGTGCTGTCTGTCTTAGGTCACTACTGCTGTGACAAAACACCATGACCAAAATCAACTTGGAAAGGAAAGGGTTTATTTCACTCACAGTTCCATATAACAACAGTTCATTATCAAAAGCAGTGAGGGCAGGAACATGGAGGCAAAAGCTGATGCAAATGCCACAGAGGGATGCTGTTTATTGGCTTGCTCAACCTGCTTTCTTATAGAACCCAGGACCACCAGCCCAGGGATGGCCCCACCTACAATGGGCTGGGCTCCCCCATCCATCACTAATTAAGACAATGTCCTACAAGCTTGCCTACAGCCTGATCTTATGGAGGCGTTTTCTTAACTGAGGTCCCCTCTCTCATTTGACTTTAGCTTGTATCAAGGTGACATAAAACTATCCAGCACACTGTTTAAGGATCTTACTGGGCTTTTTCGACTCCCATACGAGGTCCTGTCCTCAGGGGCAGCCTCCAGCTACTGTGCAAACCCCTTCTGCGTTCTCTAGAGGTGGGGCGTGGTAGCTACAGTAGCACAGTAAGGTTCTGCAGGAATCCAAATTTGGTGTGGGGGTGGGCAGCCTGCTTTTCCTGCATTACTACCTACAAACACTGAGGAACACAAACTACCATATGAAGCCCTGCCTCCACAGTCACCTGTGTGCTAAGTATTCTGTACCCCTGGTACCACAGGGACCCACACAGGAAATGCCAACCATTTCTAACTCCATTGATGCCTCAGCAACACATCACAGGGCATGGTTTTCAAAAATGCAGAGGTAGCTTCATCAAGTGCCTCATCTGTGTCTGTGTGCAGTAAGTATTTCAAGTTGTTCTTTGAAAACTCAGGCCCAAAGGTCTGGAATGGCCGGGTGGCGGTGGCACACACCTTTAATCCCAGTTCTTGAGAGGCAGAGGCAGGCTGATCTCTGTGAGCTCAAGACCAGCCTGGTCTACAGAGCAAGATCCAGGACAGGCACAGAGAAACCCTGTCTCAAAAAACCAAAAAAAACAGGGTTGGGGATTTAGCTCAGTGGGAGAGCTAAATAAATAAATAAAATATAAAAAAATAAAATAAAAAAATAAAGGTCCGGGGGGCTGAAGAGATGGCTCAGAGGTTAAGAGCATTGACTGCTCTTCCAGAGGTCCTGAGTTCAATTCCCAGCAACCACATGGTGGCTCATGACCAACTATAATGAGATCTATCACCCTCTCCTGTATACATAATAAATCTTTTCTTTTTTTTTAAAGATTTATTTATTTATTTATTATGTATACAGTGTTCTGTTTGCATGTATCCCTGAAGGCCAGAAGAGGGCATCAGATCTCATTACAGATGGTTGTGAGCCACCATGTGGTTGCTCAGGACCTTTGGAAGAACAAGCAGTGCTCTTAACCTCTGAGCCATCTCTCCAGACCCCTTTTTTTTTTTTGAGCTGAGGATCAAACCTAGGGCATTATGCTTGCTAGGTAAGCGCTCTACCACTGAGCTAAATCCCCAACTCATAAATAAATCTTTTTAAAAAATAAAGGTCCAGAATGTTCTCCTAGTTGCAGAAAAGTTTAAACCACAATAAACAATCCTCAGAACAGAAAAAGGAAGGCTTTCTGTTGTTGCTGTTAGTCAGGGTTTCTCTGTGTAGCTCTGGCTGTCCTGGAGCTCACTCTGTAGACCAGGCTGGCCTTGAATTTAGAGATCTACTCCTCTCTGCCTCTCAAATGCTGAGAATAAAGGCGTGTACCACCACTGAATAGCAACATTTTATGAAGTTAAAAGCGACTTTTTTTCTTGAGAAAGAATTTCATATAGCCTCAGAATTGTATGTAGCTGAGGATAGCTTTGAACTGTTTCTCCCACTTTAGGTTCCCAAGTGATAGGACTATCAGCATGAACCTCTATATCTAGCAGACTAACATTTTTAAGGAATGCCACAGCAGTAAAGATATATCATGTCAGGAGGCCATGGTTCTTGTAGTAGACTACAGGCCTCTTGAGTGTATAATGATATAAATGGTATAAAAGTCCTATATCTTATTAAACTTTTACCCCTTAGGCTGGAGAGATGGCTTGGTGATTAAGAATATTTAGCTGGTCTTCCAGAAGACCCAAGTTCAATTCTTAGCACCCACATGGGGGCTGCAGTAGTTTGAATGTAACTGGCCCCCATAAGCTCATAGGGAATGGCACTATTGGGAGGTGTGGCTTTGTTAGAGTAGATATGGCTTTGTTGGAGGAAGTGTGTCACTATAGAGGGCTTTGAGATAACACACACACACACACACACACACACACACACACACACACAGGCCACACCCAGTATCTGAGTCTACTTCCTGTTACCTGAGCAAGCTGTAGAACTTTCAGCTACCTCTCCAGCACCATGTCTGCCTGCCTGCCACCATGTCCCACCATGATGAGAATGGACTGAACACTTGAACTATAAGCCACCCTATTAAATGTTTTCCTTTTAAGAGTTGCTGTGACCATGGTGTCTCTTATAGTAATAGAAACTGTAAGACAGGGGCTGACTACCATCTATAACTCCAGTTAAGAGGAGCCAACACACTGTTCTAGTCTCTGCTTTTACACATATATACACACAGGTAAAACACCTATACACATAAAACAAAAGTCCCCTTGGTGTTTACATGAAGACCCAAAGCTATAATGATGATTGACACCTTGTTTCCCAGCTGGGAGTCCATGGTTGCCCTGTCCCCATGTGTAAGGATCAAGGGAACTGATAACCTTCATCCAGTACTATGGAAGCAGATACAGAGATGCACAGCTAAGCACTGGCCGGAGCTCCCGGAGTCCAGTTGAAGCAAAGGAGGAGAGATTATATGAGCAAAGGGGACAAGATCCTGATGGGGAAACCCTCAGAGACCTGAGCTAATGGGAGCTCACTGACTCTGGACTGACAGCTGGGCAACCTGCATGGGACCGAACTAGGCCCTCTGAATGTGGGCGACAGTTGTGTGACTTGGGCACTTTTGGTGGCCACTGGCAGTGGGACCAGGATTTATCCTTCGTGCATGAACTGGCCCTTTGGAGCCCATTCCCCATGGAGGGATGCCTTGCTCAGCCTCGATGCAGCAGAGAGGACCTTGGTCCTGCCACACCTTGATATGGCAGACTTCCTTGACTCTCCGTGGGAGGCCTTACTCTCTCTGAGGACTGGATAGGAGGTTTTGTGGGGGAGAGATGGAGGGTGGGTGGGAGCAGAGTGGGGAGAGGGAATTGTGGTTGGTATCAAAGGTGAACAAAAAAAAACTTTTAAATAAAAAAAATAAATAAATAAAAAGATAAAAAAATTAGCTGGGTGGTGCCACGCCTTTAATCCCAGCACTCGGGAGGCAGAGCCAGGGGGCTCTCTGTGAGTTCCAGGAAAGGTGCAAAGCTACACAGTGAAACCTTGTCTCAAAAAACAAAAACAAAAACAAAAATTAAAAAATTACCCCCTGGCAGGGCATAGTGATGGAAGCCTTTAATCCCAGCACTCAGGTGGCAGAGGCAGGTGGATCTCTGAGTTTAAGGCTGGCCTCGTGTGTGTGTGTGTGTGTGTGTGTGTGTGTGTGTGTGTGTGTGTGTGTATCTTGCTCTGTAGACCAGGCTCACCTCAAACTCAGAGATCCTTCTGCTTCTGCCTCCCAAATGCTGGTGTTAAAGGCGGCTGCCATGCCCAGCTGCAATGTTACTTTAGACTTGTTATTTACAAAGTGTCTTTGCAAGGCAACAATCTGTCTTACAATCATTTAATAGCTCAGAAGACAAGAAAGGCAGTAACACATAAATTGCCCAGGTCATCAGTAGAATTGGGCAAGTTCTGGCTGGTGGCCAGCTCTCCAGCCGCAGTCCTTCCCACAGCTGCTTTCCAAAGGGTGAGCAGCACAGGTGTGCCATTTGGACTCAGACCCTGGCTTAGATTTACCTTTTGTTTTGTTTTATTTGAGACAGGGTCTTTCTCTGTAGCAGTGGCCCCCCTGAACTTGCTATACAGACCAGCCTGCCTTGTGAGTTAAAGGCCTGCAGCCACCCCACTCCAGCAAGACTCTTCAAAGATTTCTCCTTGTTGATCTTTTTTCCAACATTAATTAGTTCACCAAATTGGCTGGGGAAGGTCAGGCAAGATGGCTCAGAGAGTAGAAGCATCTCATGGGAAGGCAAGCCTGAGTTCCACTCCTAGAACCTACCGTGGAGGAGCGAAAGGGCTCCAGAAAGTTGTCCTCTCGACTCCACACCACAGCACACAGATCACTCACAATTAAAAAAAAAAAGGCAGGGCGGTGGTGGCGCACGCCTGTGATCCCAGCACTCTGGAGGCAGAGGCAGGTGGATCTCTGTGAGTTCCAGGCCAGCCTGGGCTACAGAGCTAGTCCAGGACAGGCTCCAAAGCGACTGAGAAACAAACAAACAAAGTAAATGAATGAATGCTAGGGTAAACTCTCACCCTGAGAATGCTCTTAGCCGAGTGACATTTTTCCCTTCCAAAGCATGTTCAGATACCTATTTTGTTTTTTCTGACCAAGGACTATAAAGTTCTATTTTCTAGAGAGAGTGAAGGCTTGTTTGTTTCTTGTGCCAGGGAACTGAGCCAGAGGCCAGAAGCCTAGGTAACAAATCTGAACTGTGGACTAGACAGAACTTCAAAGCCGTAGCTATAATGAAGTGTTAAGAGACACGGCATAACAGAAATGAAAATTCACAGCAACCACATTTTGCAATTCTTAATTATCTCCTTTTTTTTTCTATCCTTCCTTAATTATTGCTTAAACAAAACTCTCCAGTCTCTGTCATTAGCCTGATGGCAAATGAAGTGTTAGTAGCCATGTGCCCTGTTTTATCTGAAGCCTTAGTCAACATTTTCATCTAACTGATAGACTCAAGACCTAGGACTTCCTTAAACAAAACATCCACTCCCAATGAAGTGCAACTGGTTTAAAAAAAAAAAAAAAACAAGCCGGACGGTGGTGGCGCACGCCTTAATCCCAGCACTCAGAGGCAGAGCCAGGCGGATCTCTGTGAGTTTGAGGCCAGCCTGGGCTACAGAGTGATATCCAGGACAGGAACCAACACTACACAGAGAAACCCTGTCTCGAAAAAAACAAAACAAAAAATCAAATAAATAAATAAATAAATAAAGCAAAAGAACAACAACAACAAAAACCGCTGCCGTTCTTTCTTGTTGCAGAAACACGCTGTGTATCTTTGACGTATTTTGCAACAACGTGAAGTCTACAAAAGCGGGAGCCACCGCTTTAAGATGAACACTAATCTTAAGGAAGCAACAATGAGAAAATACACACCTCAAGAGTTGATTAAATGCAAATAATAATTAACTTCGGGAATAAGCAAGGTTCGCACTCTCCATAGCGGGTCCATGATCAGCCCGCGGGGTAGACGCAGGCGACGTGAGGGATGCTCAGCGGCCTCCCTCCCTACCAGCGTCCCCGGGCGTCCCGCTTACCCGGCTGGACGCAGCATCCCTGCGCTCCGTACCGCGTTCACTGGCCAGCCGACCAACGCCGCCGGAGAAGGAACGGCAGAGAGCAGTGCGAAGCGCTTCGCTTCCGGGCCGCAAGGCCGCCATGGCCGGCGTGCCCTAGATTTCGCGACGCACGGCAGAATCGCGACAGTGGAAAGGTCGGCTTTACGGC
This sequence comes from Onychomys torridus, assembly GCF_903995425.1. NCBI lineage: Eukaryota > Metazoa > Chordata > Mammalia > Rodentia > Cricetidae > Onychomys > Onychomys torridus. The sequence goes on along the minus strand of NC_050456.1, from coordinate 79,060,130 downwards.
AGCGTCGCAAGGGCTGCGGCAACCCGCGGCGAGGCCGACCGTGCACATTCCCTGAGAAACCACGGCGGCGGGTCTCGCACCGGACGAGGCGTGGCGACGTTTTCCCCGGGCTCGGAGCTGTGTGGCCGGCTCTGCGAGGGCGGTGGCAACGTTGCGGAAGCGGAGGTGAAGGAGCGCGATGGTCCGTGCGGCCCAGGTGAGGGCAGCGCGGGGGCGCGAGCTTCGTTCTTCCCGGCTCGCGCGCTTTGCCGCCCGCGCGGCGCCCATTGTGAGGTCAGGCGGCGGCGCGTCGGGGCCGGCCGAGACGCCCGGGAGCGGCCGCCGCGGCCAGTAGCTGCCGCCGCCTCCGCCGGCCCCTTCACCGGCTGCCCGGGTCAGACCTAACCGGGAAGGGCGAGGGGGATGCCGCTGGGGGCCCCGCTGCGGTGCCGCTCCCGGTGACGGGCCGACCTCCCACCTCGCCGCCCTCCGCGGCAGCCAAGACCGCCGCCACCTAGACCTCTCCCGGGCAAAGCGCTGCGAGGCCCGGGCTTGGACCCTCCCCAGGGCCTGAGTTCTGTGCTCTGCCCGCCGGAAGTGAGCTGTTGGACAGAAACCTGAGAGCGTGGGAAATGTCTCTAAGCACGCTTACCGGGAGGCGAGTGACCGAGTTGATCGCAGTTATGACGTTTTTGCGGGGCGGGGGCGGGGGATTGGAGTTAAGGGCGAGGACTTGGGTGTTGCTTAGTTCCCCTTTTTGAAAAGTAAAAGGTTAGCTCCCTGGCAGAAGGGCCCCCCGTGAGTTTGGAAGAGCTGCTGTTAACTTCCACAAGGGTACCCTGCCGGTTCCAAAACCTAGTTTAGGATGGTGAGGTCTAGGGAAATGGTGTTGCTGCTAACCAGAATGAAAGCATATGCAGCTCGCCTGCGCAGTTGAAGGCAGAATTCACAGGCCCAGACATCACCCAGACTGGACCCTGAGTAACTTCGGTCTGTTCTTAAACTCCCTGCCGTTTCCCGTTTTTGTTTTGCTTTTGATGAATGGTTTTTACCAATTAGCCCAGACTGATCTTTGAACTCATAATTCTCTCTGTCTTCCTGGTGCTGGGCTTGTAGGCATACACTAGCACACCCAGCTTGGTTTGTCTTGTTCCTGTTCAACTGTTTTTAGGAGAGGGAGTTGACATGTCACATCTTCCTTTTCCTCAAGTATGTCTTTTAAGTCTATAAGATGACAAAACCTTTTGTCTGTGTGTGTTGGTGCATGCCCAGGTGCCAGAATTCAGCCTGCCTGCTCACCTCACCCCATCCCCACCCCCATCATTTCTGTGGTGTCCTTCCACTTTGTTTTTTGAGGCAGGCCTTCTCATTGTCCTGAAGCTTCTCAATTAGACTAGGATAGTTGGCCAGTAAACCACAGAGATCTCTCTACCTTTGCCTTCCTGGCACTGGCAATATAAGTAAGCACCATCTTGCCTATTTTGTTTTATTTTATGTGCATTGGTGTTTTACCTGCACGTATGTGTATGCATCATGTGTATGCCTGGTGCCTGTAAAGGCCAAAAAAGAGAATCAGATTCCCTGAACTGGAATTACTGGTGGCTGAGAGCCAACGTGTGGGTGCTGGGAATTGAACCTTGTCCTCTGGAGAGCATCCAATGCTCTTTGCCACTGAGCCCTTTCTCCAGCCCCTTCCCTGGCTTTTTAGGTGTGTCCTGGGGCTCCAACTTGGGCACCTGGCTGACAGCTATCTCCACAGCCCCAACCAGCCCTTCTAAAAAATGTGCCTTTTAGCTGGGCGGCGGTGGAGCACACCTTTAATCCCAGCACTCAGGAGGCAGAGCCTGGTGGATCTCTGTGAGTTCGAGGCCAGCCTGGTCTACAGAGCTGGATAGGATAGACACCAAAACTACACAGAGAACCCCTGTTTTGAGGGGGGGGGGGAAGTGTGCCTTTTAAAAGCGAGTTTAGAATGGGTTGATCTAATTGTCCTGCAAAGACTGTAATAAGTTACTCTTGACATCTTTCAGTGCTTGTGAAACTGAACACAGAAGTATGGATATGGGAAACCAGCACCCTTCCATTAGTAGGCTTCAGGAGATCCAAAGGGAAGCGAAGAGCATAGAGCCTCAAGTGGTGGGCTTCAGTGGCCTGTCGGATGACAAGAATTACAAGAGACTGGAGAGGATTCTGACGAAACAACTTTTTGAAATAGACTCCGTAGACACAGAAGGAAAAGGAGACATTCAGCAAGCCAGGAAGAGGGCGGCGCAGGAGATAGAACGCCTTCTCAGAGAGCTGGAGCAGAATGCAAACCACCCACACCGCATCGAAATCCAGAACATCTTTAAGGAAGCACAGGCCCTTGTGAAAGAAAAGATTGTGCCCTTTTACAGTGGAGGCAACTGTGTGACTGACGAGTTTGAGGAAGGCATCCAGGACATCATTCTGAGGCTCACACATGTTAAAACCGGAGGGAAGATCTCCTTGCGGAAAGCAAGGTACAACACACTAACCAAGATCTGTGCAGTGCAAGAGATTATTGAAGACTGCATGAAGAAACAGCCTTCCCTGCCCCTCTCTGAGGATGTGCATCCTTCTGTTGCCAAGATCAATTCTGTGATGTGTGAAGTGAACAAGGCCAGAGGTACTCTGATCGCACTTCTGATGGGTGTGGACAGTACTGAGACTTGCAGGCACTTATCGTGCGTGCTGTCAGGGTTGATGGCTGATCTAGATGCTTTAGATGTGTGTGGGCGTACAGAGATCAGGAATTATCGGAGGGAGGTGGTGGAAGATATCAACAAATTACTGAAATATCTGGATTTAGAAGAGGAAGCTGACAATACGCATGCATTTGACCTGGGACAGAACCATTCCATTCTAAAAATAGAAAAGGTCCTCAAGAGGATGAGAGAAATAAAAAACGAACTTCTCCAGCCGCAGAGCCCTCCTGAATTGTGTCTGAGCTCCAAGACAGAACTTCAGGGCCTGATCGGACAGCTAGATGAAGTGAGTCTTGAGAAAAACCCCTGTATCCGGGAAGCCAGGAGAAGAGCCGTGATTGAAGTGCAGACCCTGATCACATACCTGGACCTGAAGGAAGCCCTGGAGAAGAGGAAGCTGTTCCCTTGCGAGGAGACCTCCCCACACAAGGCTGTGTGGGGTGTCCTTGGAAACCTGTCAGAGATCCAGGGCGAAGTCCTCTCGTTTGGTGGAAACCGAACTGATAAGAACTACATCCGTCTGGAGGAGCTACTGACCAAACAGTTGCTGGCCCTGGACGCCGTTGACCCCCAGGGAGAAGAGAAGTGTAAGGCTGCCAGGAAACAGGCTGTGAAGCTGGCCCAGAACATCCTCAGCTATCTTGACATGAAGTCTGATGAGTGGGAGTACTGATGGGCCAGGAGCTGATCTCGATGGTCCCACCTATCTACTTCTAGAGAGCTTTCAGCTCATGGAGCCTAAATGTGATTTCTATGTGCATATTCAATCTCAGTATTTATGATTTAATCAAATTATATTCAGTATTTCTGCTGCTTTTGATGTTGCGAAACGAATATCATTATAGCACATTAACTTTTCCATCTGGCTCAGTATCCTACAATGTGTGGTTTGCGTTGATTTTGTGTTTTTAATGGGAACATGAAAAGAGCAGCATTCCTAATGTTTAAATGGATTTTGCAAGCATCACACGCAGAATTTGAGAGTCTAGCTAAACTTCGAGAAGGGGGAAACTCGGGCTGAGTGGGAATAAAGTCCAAGCACAGAAACAACACAGAGACGCTTGGTTACACTAGACAGAGCTGGGCCTTTCTAAGTTACAGGCTGATTAGTCCTTTGTTTGTTTTTTTTTTTTGGGGGGGGTGTTCAGATGGTCTGGTTTTTTTTCATAAACATTTTTGCTTGATAAAAAATCTTCTCCTAGGCTTTTCATTTTAGAGGGGGAGTCTTGTGTACAGCACACAAAAAAATTAATGAAACCTAACAACCAAAAGTTTTGAGACTGCTTGAGGAAGGGGAAATCAGCTATTTGATAACTTCAAGTCATTTTTGCTTGTGAGGTCTCAACTAAATTCTTCTTAGTTAATAAGAATAGGGAGCATTTAAATGAAGCCAGTGGACCTTTAGAGAGGTGTAACCGGAGGATGGAACCTGTAGTGTCCAGTGTCAGGTCACCAAAGCTGACGAGGAACATCTACCTGTAGCATAAATGAGATGGATTCCTCTGACAGTCACAGCTGTGAAACAGACATGCTGTTAAACATGACATTTACACCATGATGCCAGAGACTGTTGGTCATCCAGGGGAACCAGGTCTCTGCAGCTGTCAGAGGTGACAGCTGCTGGCATCCTAAACATTGCCTGTACCTACTTGGAGTGAGGCTGTGGGGTACCTGATGATATTGACATGAGGACCCTTCTTTTGCCTGAAAATTAATTATAACCCGTCAGGTATATAAAGGGTTTTATTATTTGTTTTATCCTTCTGTTAAACGGGCATGTGTGTTTCTGTGACTATTTTCTAAGTAGCCAACTTTACAGTTGTCTATTAATGTAGACAGGAACTCCCCAACATTCTGCAGTGTCTTGACAGTATCCCAGCATCATGACTAATAGACCTCATTCCATGTCCTCATTTCATTACAAGAGCCTGTGAGAGCCAACCTTTTCAACTCTGGTGAGCTGTGTTGGGCTTTTTTTGTTTGATTTTTTTTTGGGGGGGGGAGGGTCATTCTCTGCTTCCCTCCACACACACAATATGAATTTGGAAACTGTAAGGAAATTCTCTTTAAACAGCTAAAAGTATGACCGATGAATGAATTAGCTTAAATGCACCATCACAGAACAGCAAGTCCCCAGGGCTTCTGGCAGTGAGTCCTCCCCACTAGAGTCCCTAGAATCCTCCATTCCAGCCATGGCCATATGATAACTGGGCCTCTGTGTCGTGATTTAGACCACCCTTCAAGTCTGACTGAAGGTTTTTAAATTGAACTCTGGGGAGTTCATGAAAGTCATTCAGGTGCACCTTTCATGGGGTTACTTACTCCTTTAACTTTGTTTCTGAAAGTTACACGTTTGCCTTCTCAAAGTATCCATTGTCCTGTTGAAGCAGATTTTCTCTTTAAAGTGGTTTTCTGTGACTTGCTAAGACACCCCACCCCCACTCCACCGGCCAGTGGGAGGGGGTCACATGACTTTGTGTAGCTGTTGGGAGAGGCTTTGTCTCCTGTTACAGTTCTTTGGACCCAATTATCTCATAAAAAGAACACTAGCAAAGTTGAGACTCATTTCCTGTCCCTCTTGGGACCCGTGTGTGTCACTGTGGGCCGCTTCCTGGACTTTTTAAACTGGGCTCACCACTGTAGTAGTTTCATGGTCATGTATGAAGAGACAGCTGCAAGTAAAACCTGTTTCCTGGAGAAGCCAGGCCTTTGTCAGCACTAAACCATGCCAGCCCTGTTTCTGAAAAGCAAGAAATGGCTGGGAAACTCACCATCTTCCCTGAAATCTGGATAGCTTTGCCTTCGGTCATTCTTTGTCCACCTAGAGGAAAGTCTTATGACAAAGTCACTGTTAAAATAAATGGAACAAATGTGTCTACTCAGTTCAGTTCAATGCTTTATTTTGCTAAAGATGCCTATAGATTAGCTGTAGTTCAACCAGTTTTTCTCATTTTAATTTTTTTTTCCTGTTTCTAATTTGTAGCTGGCTTTGAACTCCTGACCTTCCTGCCTCCACACCCCAAGTGCTGGGATCACAGGTGTTCCCTGTCACACTTGGCTTCTTTTGGCTTTAATGCAATGTCCCCTGGGTGGTGGTTTTGTTTTGTTTTGTTTTTTGAGCCTCAGCTAATTCTATACATGCAGATTGTTTTTGTTTTGGTTTTTTTGAGACAGTTTCACTATGTAGCCCTGGCCTGCTCATACTTGCTGTAATCCTTCTGCCTCAGCCTTGAAAAGACTAAGATTATCAGTGTATGCTACCAGAGCTGATGAATGCCTTGCCATTTTTAACTGATTGGATATTTTCCCTAAAGGATTGCAGAAATGGGGACTGGAGAGATGCCTCAGTAGTTAAGGACTTCTTAACTACTGGATTCAACTCCCAGCACCCACATGGCAGCTCACAAATGTCTATAACTCCAGCTCCAGGAGACTCAACACCCATGGCAAAACATCAATGTACATAAAATAAAAATAAATAAAGAATTGCAGAAACAAGCCGAGCAGTGGTAGCACACGACTTTATTCCCAGTACCGGGGAGGCAGAGGCAGGAGGATCTGTGAGTTCAAGGCCAGCCTGGTCTACAGAGAGAAATTCAGAACAGCCAAGGTAACACAAAGAAATAAAAGACAAAAAATTGCAGAAACATTTCTCCATGATTTTGATGTGTAATCTGTAATCCAGAAGTGTTTCCAGCACACTAGTTCCTACCTCATCACTATTAACCATGTGACCATTGTCTAAAAAATTCAGTATTCTCTTGACATAGACACTTTAGGTTCACCCTTAATTATTACTGAAAATAAAACAAAGCTCTTACTCGACTTGATGTGGAAAAGATATGAATCCAAAGTGTGTGTTGTGTTCTCTGTTGACCTAACTTCTACCTTGTCGCCTCATGTTCTGTGTGACTATGGGAAGGAGCCCTTTATGCCCTGGTGCAGCCAGGCAGTTCCTTAAGAGTTAACCATAGTATTGTATGTATGGCCTTGGCTAGGTCCCTAGACCTCAGGGCTTAGCATGGGCCTGGCACACTACCCCTCTGTTGCATAGGAGTTGACCTTGTAAAAATGAGAAGGGGTTGCAGGATCTGTTCTAGAAAGATCATCTTCCTGAGGAAAATCTCAGTTACACTGCAGGCTACTGCAAAGCCTGTCTGTACCCCCCAAACACATGCCACGCACCCCCACACCAGTAGGAGAGAGGGCTCTGGTCTTGGCCCAGGTGTCCACCCAAGTGAGGGCTAGCTATTCTGTCTAGAATCAGCTATACAGTAGTGGTTCTCACTCTTGCTAATGCTATGAACCTTTACTACAATTCCTCATGTTGTGGTGACCCAACCATAAAATTATTTTTGTTGCGACTTTATAACTAGTTTTGCTATCAGTATGGATCGTGATGTAAAATCTGATATGTCACCTCTGTGAAGAAGTCATTTAACTTAACCCCAAGGGAGTCAAGACCACGGGTTGAGAACTGCTGCTCTAAGCGATAAAGGATACGGAATTGGCCGTCCTGGGAACTGACAAGTCAAGATCTGGAAACCCTGCAGCCCCACAGGACAGTAGAGCATAGAACAAGAGTTCCCTGTAGCAGGGTGACACCCAAGCAAGCTTGTGCATGACCCCAGTCCAGTCCTGGAAGCAAGACTGGGTTCCGCCCTTCCTGGTTGGGACGTGTCTGAAGCCATCTATTTCCCATGCTATAATTAGATCCTTTACTGGGTAAGCTACCATTACCTCCCTGTGGGCCAAGTGCCATGCAGTGTTTCCCATGCACTCCAAGTTCTCAGAACCTGCTGCAGGTTTAGTACTATCCACAGATGGTAACTCAGTCACGTGACCAGTGGGAAAGCAGAACAATGAAGTGCAGGTCTACATAAATTAATTTACCTGGGCCAGGGTGGTGGTGGTGGTGGTGGTGGTGGTGCACACCTTTAATCACAGCACCCATGAGGCAGAGGCAGGCGGATTTCTGAGTTCAAAGCCAGCCTGGTCTACAGAGTGATTTTCAGGACAGCCAGGGCTACACAGAGAAATCCTGTCCCAAAACAACAACAAAGGTTTATCTGGGAAGTCGGAGCAATGGCTGGTGTGTGGTCCCCCAAGAGAGGATGAGCCCACCACCTTAAGGTACAGCATGAACATCAGGCTCGGGAAAGCTCCCACTGCAAGAACACTGGCAAGAGAGTTGACGGTTAGACAACACTCCAGTAAACTAGGGTTCACACCACAGTTCTGCCTCTGTCAAAGCCAGGGCTACTGGTGAGCCTCTTAAACCTGGCCTTCTGGAGGGCTGGTAGGTGTCACACTTAAGGGTGAAGGGCGGGGTGACTCATGAATGGAACACTTAGCTGTGGTATCATGTTGCTCCAAGCTCTCCAGTCAACATTGGCAATACGAGTCCCTTTCAGAGACAAGAATGCTGTGGCTTGCCTGCTGTCTAATATCTTCCAGCTGTGAACCACACCTGCAGAAATTGCACCAACGTGAAGTTCATGTCTTAACTGCTCAGGGTGCATGGACCAACCTGTCCAGAGCAGCAGGGCCTCAGGCTGCCCATCCATCCCCACTGACCTTCACTCTCGTTTCATTTTACCCGGTGCCAAAAAGCCTTTGAATACTTAAGCTATTTCCTGAAGCTGCCTGCTGTCTCCAGTCTCGTGCTCTGCATGTATCTCAGTGCAGTCCCTTGAGGTCCTAAGACATGGACATGAGTGAACGGAGGTGAGAGTTGTGGACAGCCAGCCTGTTTGTAGCCTGGGCCCTGTTCCCACATTGCTCCTTCCCACCCTGGCCTTGGAGGTGTCTGCCTTCACCATCCTAGTTCTGGCTTGCTTGTCCCTGGCCAGGCTGCCTTGCCTTTCAAGCTGGCTTCTGTACCTCGTAGCCCCAGGGCCTGGTAGGACAGACACACACACATGCCTGTGGGGTGAGCTGTTCTTTAGGGTGGTGTCTTGGCACATGGCAGGCACTCAGAAGCTGAACAATTAGGTAGAGAGGAGTCTGATTAACCCTTCAGGCTGCTTCAGAGAAATTCCAGAGTGCAAAGGACCTTCTCTCTGCCCTCCCTTAGCCAGCTGTCTGGTGCCACTTGGTCAGGAGCTCCGGTGGGATGCAGAGTGCCCCATGTGCATAAGACCCTCAGACCTGCCACGGATGGGCACAGATGACCTCCAGAGCTGACAGTCTCACCCTGTGTCCAGGGCTGCTGCCTCACTAGGCAGTGATGCAGTGTTGGGTTCTGGCCTTAAAGCTCACCTAGAGGGACTCAAGTAAATGCTGAATTCATAGCTGTTCTATCACACACACACACACACACACACACACACATGCTGTTTTCAGGGGTGGGGTGATCAGAGAGGGACTGTGACAAGGCTATCCTCTTTAAGACTGATTCCATGGCTAGGTGGTGGTGGCACATGCCTTTGATCCCAGCACTGGGGAGGCAGAAGCAGGAGAGTCTGACAGTTCAAGGCCAGCCTGGTTTACAAAATGACAGCTAGGGTTACTCAGAGAAACTCTGTCTTGAAAAACTAAGGGGTGGGAAGAACTGATTCCAAGGGGCAGGAAATGACTTGGTGTGCAGGATTACTGAACTGGGGGTGCAGAAGAGGGTACAGAATAACCTGGGTGTCAGGAAGGTTCAAAGCCAGGTACTTACTGTTCAATGTCAGTTTGGGACACAAGTGATCTCCACACAAGGGCCTGCACCCTGGGGTGAGGGCCACCATGAAGGGTCATTGTGGTTGAGAAGTCTGGGGAGGCTTCCTGGAAGAGATGGGCACCTGTTAACTGATACTGTATGAAGTTTGCTCTCTGCTGGAGAGGGCCAGCCCAGAGCCACCATGGCTAAAGACCAAAGTCGTGCAAAGTTGTGACCGTATTATCATACCCAGGGATGGGGCAACAGCTCTATCATTTATTGGGGGGCCCCAGCCACAATTCTTCAGCAGAGCTGTGCAAGTTGGCCAGCCTGTGTGGGCCAGTGAAGGCCACCCTCACCTGCTCCTCCAGGGACTGTCTCCACCCAACAGCCACATTCTGGACCTATCCTTCCTTCCAGCCTGCATGGCTCAGGTGCCCTGTGCCCCTCACCTCACCTTTGGCCCGGTTCTGTTTTCAGCTTCATTGCTGACTGAGAGGCATCATGTGCTGCTCCCCACCATGCTCACAGAGGACATGTCAGTGGCAGCAGGACACCCTTCCATCACGCCACAGTCCTCATCTCTGTCATTGGCGGTTGGGGCCTGGGTCAGAGGTTTTCAAGTTCTTGGCCTCTTATGTAAAGAGTTGAAAATAAGGACTCACATGTATTTGTGAAAGAAGCAGGCCAACACCATCAAACCGACAGTGGGTCACGTGAGTGAGGGTAATCAAGGGTCCTGACAATTGTTTGGAACTACTTCTAAACGAAGAAGGAGTTAGTTATTAAGGGATGTAGTTGGGTGGTTCTCTAATGTAATTGATAGATGAGGTCATCTATGTTCACTTTGCTTACTGCTTCTTTTGTTTTGTTTTGTTTTGTTTTGTTTTGTTTTGTTTTGTTTTTCCAGACAGGGTTTCTCTGTGTAGCTTTGCGCCTTTCCTGGAACTCACTCTGTAGACCAGGCTGGCCTCGAACTCACAGAGATCCTGGCTCTGTCTCCTGAGTGCTGGGATTACAGGTGTGCACCACCACCACCCGGCTGCTTACTGCTTCTTATGTCCCTCCCAATAATGCATCTGTTTTATCATATTCATGTTCAGCATGCAGAAGATGGCAAATAGGCAGTTATTTCTAGAAGCTTACTGAAGGACATTTTTGTTATTGTCCTTGAGATGTTATATAGACCAGGCTGGCCTCAAATTCACAGAGATCCACCTATCCTGCCTCCCAGGTACTGGGATCAAAGGTGTGCACTACCATGCTCAACTGAGGATACAGTTTTGATTAGTATACATGCATCCACATTACTTCAGGCTGGATCAGGCCTTCTATTATTCATATATAGATACCTTAGGAATACACCGGAATAAAAAACTCTAAATTTCATTGTTATCAGAGGCAGGAAAACGTTATTGTTCAGAGATGAGATTGTGAGTAGCCCAACAGAGATCGGGGTGGAGGGGTTCGGATGGTGCTAGGTGCATTGTTTAGACAGGGGTGTGTGTGTGTGCAGAAGTAAGTGCAGGAGAGGGAGCTAGGCTACCAGGTGCATCATTACGAAGGTGGGGAGGTGTACATAACCAAAACCAAATAGGATCCAAATATCTCCTGTGCTTGCCTGCTCCACCTGGGTACCTGACTCATGTGACATGTGAGCCCTGAGCTTGAAGGTACCCTACTTCTGAGCACTGCCATCTCACAAGCCTACAGCAGACAGCCCAGCCCTGGGGAGGCTTAGGAGTCCAGATTCCACCCACAGCTGCAGAATGTCAGTCCCATGTGGCTATTTGGTGGGCAGATGTAGGTGGCTGTCACTTCAGATCCTGGAGTTTCCGCTAGGAAGGAAGGGTCAGCCATGCCTAATCCAGAACGTTCCTGGAGGCGAGGAGGAGAGGAGTGACAGTATGGGAGTGTGAACTGGCTTCTGAGAACAGATCAGGACCTGAGAGCCTTGGACAGACTTTCTGCAACCTCCAGAACCCACTGTTCCAGCCTCAACCTCACCCTTTCCCTCTGCGGCCACCAGGCTCCACTTACAAGACTCCCGTTCTTTTCTCCTGTGGTAGTTCTATTTTTATTTCGGTATTTGGGGACAAGGTTTCTCTATGTAGACCAGGCTGGCCTGGAACTCACAGAGACCCACCTGCCTCTGCCTCCCGAGTGCTGGGATTAAAAGAGTATGCCACCATGCTTAGCTGCCTTGTAGTAGTTCTAGTGTTCTCCAGAGTATTCTGGGTTTTTTTTCCTCCAGTGTCTAGGACTGCAGGTCTGGTGGGTCATCAGGGCATGTCTCAGCCAGCTATCCAGGCTCCGACTGAGCTCAATGCTTGCCCCCATCACTTGGGAACACGCCCTCTGCTGCACTTGCTGAGGGGCCTTTTGGGGCTGCCTGTGGAGGATCTAGGATCGCAGCAACCACATGAGTCTGTGTCACACTGTGCTGTACAAAAGGACAGTGGTGTTGGTTATTTGGGCTCTTTGGGGGGCCCACCACTCAGTTCCCAAATAAATCACACGGAGGCTTATTATTACTTATAAATACCTGGCCTTTACTTTAAATTAGCCCCATCTATCTTTTGCCTCTGGGCTTTTCCTTTCTCTTACTTCTGGATATCTTTCTCTTACTCTGTGGTTGGCTGTGTAGCTGGATGGCTGGCCCCTGCAGCCCTCCTTCTCTGGCTACTTCCTTTCCTTCTTCCTGGATTTCTTGTTCTCTGTATATTCTCTCTGCCTACCAGCCCCACCTATCCTGTCTCCTGCCCACCATTGGCCGTTCAGGTCTTTATTAGACCATCAGGTATTTTACATAGGCACAGTAACACAGCTTCACAGAGTTAAACAAATGCAACATAAACAAAAGTAACCCATCTTAAAACAATATTCTCCACCCAGCTCTGGAGCTGATGAATAGGTGAGGTCTTAAACAACAGTTAGAGCTGTTCTAGGTCAGGAGAGGTGCAGGCAAAGAGACCCAGGCCTGGCTTTCCAACAACCAGGAGAGAGCAGAAACTGAGAAAGCCATATTCTAGGGGGTCAGAGCGGTGCTGTGACTCAAGACTCACTCAGGTGAAGCGGGGATTCTTTTTTTTCTTTTCTTTTTTTATTTTTCTGTGCATTGGTGTTTTGTCTGCATGTATATCTGTGTGAGAGTGTCAGGTCTCTGGAACTGGAGTTACAGACAGTTGTGAGCCACCATGTGGTTGCTGAGAATTGAACCCAGGTCCTCTGGAAGAGCTGTCAGTGTTCTTAACCACTGAGCCATCTCTCCAGCCCCAAAGTGGGGATTCTTAATAGAAAGGAATTCCAGGGCAAGCCAGTATAAAGCAGAGTTGGAGTTTATTAGAAAATTTAAGGGCTGGAGAGATGGCTCAGAGGATAAGAGCACTGACTGCTCTTCCAGAGGTCCTGAGTTCAATTCCCAGCGACCACATGGTGGCTCACAACCCTCTGTAATGAGATCTGGTGCCCTCTTCTGGCCTGCCATGCTATATACATAATAAATAAATAAATCTTTAAAACAACAACAAAAACTATATTAAAAAAAAGAAGAATTCTTGACTTAACTTCAGCTAGCAAGAAGCTTCAATCAAACTCTGCAGTGGGAACCCCTTCTCTCCCATGCTCCCTAGTCCCCTCATCTCTCAGGTGCTTCAGGAGTAGCTGGCCATGGTGGCAAATGAGAAGAATGGCACACCAGCTTTCTGTGTCTCCTCATCCTCCTGGCCAGGCCTGGGGTAGGGAAGGTGTCCAGCAATCATACATACAGCAAGGTGCCCAGGATCCAGATGGCACATTGAAAGCATAATAGAGAGCCATCTGCCCCCAGTGGGCTCCACGAATCCTCTTCCCAACTCAGGCCTGATCCAGAGCAGCTGTCTTGCCCTTGCTCACAAGGGCATAACTGGCTCTGGCTTCTGAGATAGGGTGGGGAACTGGGAGGTTTTATCTGGTCATAGAAAGCCCTTGAAGGGATGGTTCCTGACTTGAGAATAAGTGGAAAAGCCCAGCAAGTGCCTACAGGCAGCCCAGCTGCAGCACTCTGCTGGATGAGTCACCCTAGACCCTGATGACATAAGACAGTTTGGGTCCCAGCTCATCGAAAACCTGGGATGCTCACAGACAGGAAGTGCTGTGAGTATAGGTTGCAAGTGAGGTGCTCTGAAAAGGCAGACATGGGTCCTGACTTCCCAACCTTGATGCCACAAATGTACAGGAGAAAGAGAAGGGGTTGCTTTCACAGGGGAGGCAGTAAAGGCCACTTTAGGGGCACCCACTTTACAGAAACCCCCAGAGAGGGAGGCATCCTAGTATGAATAACCACAGGAAGCTCAGAGCCCAGGCCCACACTGCAGAGCCCGGGAGACCTCTGGGCCAGGCACAAGGCTGGAACCAGGAGGGCCTGGCTCACAGGTGGGACGTCTCAGGACAGGACACTGTGTTAGCTGGCCCCACTTGTGGGGAGATGGAACAAAGGGAAGAGTCAGAGCAGGGCTCTGGAAGACAGAGAGGGTGGCACTAAGGAGGGAAGGGCAGTCCCCGGGTTTAGCCTGCCTGACAGAAGGAAACTTAGTCACAGGACACAGTCATGTAAGCTGGGTTTAACAGAATAGCCAGGTGAGCTGGGTATTCAAGGTGCAAGGATCCTCCTGGTCCAGGGCCAGGTATAGTCCATGAGCCTGGGGAGCAAGGCACTCCATTCCTCTCTGTAGCCTGAAGTCTAGTCCTGACACTGTCTGGAGCTGGCTGCAGCAGGTCCCTCAGTGACCCCTGTTCTCAGATGTAGCCCAGTTTTCATCTTCCCATGGAAGGCCATCTTTTGGTTCTCACTCCTGATCAAGGCACACAAAGGAAAAGCAGGTGACCCAGAACCAACATGGCTACTGGAGGGATCCTAGAGGCCAGGAGTATGCAAGGGCCTAGGGAAGAGCATGCAGGCAATAGGAACAGCTAACACAAAATTCTTCAGGCTGGAGCTAGCCACATTTGAATGAGAGTCTGCAAAACTGGGTCCCTGAGGCTTTCAGGCTGTGGGCACACCAAGGAATAGGTCTGTAATCCTGGACCAGGAATCTCCCTAGAATGAGCCATGGAGGGGGTGGAGGAGCTGGAGCAATGTCTCGGTGATTAAAAGCTAAGAGCATTGGCTACTTTTCCAGGGGACCCAAGTTCAATTCACAGCAGTCACATGGCAGCTCACAACCATCTCTAACTCCAATTCCAAGGAATCCACCACCCTCTTTTGACTTCCACAGGCACCAGATACCCATGGGTGCACAGAGATATATGCAGGCAAGACATCCATACACATTAAAAAAAAAAAACAAAAAACAACTTTTTTTTTGAGACAGGGTTTCTCTGTGTAGCTCTGACTGTCCTGGAACTTGCTTTGTAGACCAGGCTGGCCTTGAACTCACAGAGATCCACCTGCCACTGACTCCCGAGTATTGGAATTAAAGGAATGTGCCACCATAACCAGCAATAAATCTTTGAAAGGTGATGAGTGTGGTGATATTGTGTTCCCTGAAATATTGTGAACTCTAATAAACTCATCTGGGGTCAGAGAACAGAACAGCCACAATATTAAACATAGAGGATAGGCAGTGGTAGCACACGCCTTTAATCCTAGCATTCCAGAGGCAGAGATCTACCTGGATCTCTGTGTGTTCAAGGAAACAGCCAGGCATGGTGACACATGCCTTTAATCCCAGAAAGTGAGCCTTTAATCCCAGGGAATGATGGCAGAAAGCAGAAAGGTATATAAGTCGTGAAGACCAGAAACTAGAAGCTTTTGGCTGGTTAAGCTTTTAGGCTTTTAGCAACAGTCCAGCTGAGACCCATTCAGATGAGGACACAGAGGCTTCCAGTCTGAGGAAACAGGATCAGCTGAGGAATTGGCAAGGTAAGGAAACTGGCTTGTTCTACTTCTCTGATCTTCCAGCATTCACCCCAATAACTGGCCTCAGGTTTGATTTTATTAATAAGTACCTTTAAGATTCCTGCTACAGATGAGCCATAGGCACAGGTCCCCATCTCCAGCTAGGTGTTACCAGGGGCAGCACCCTGGACTCAGCTCATATGAGATGCTTGCCTACCTAGCCTCTCTATCTCCACCTTACATTCTTTCCTCATACTTAAGATGGAGACCATGGCTTTTGGCCTCTGCTAGGCCAGTGCTCTACCACTGAGCCATATCATCAGCAACTATTTTTTCTTGAGACGGAGTCTTGTTAAGTTGCCAGGCCTGGCTGTGAAGCCACGCTTGCTCTGGCAAGCCTTGTAGTCAGGCCTCTTGCATCAGCTTCCTGAGACAGTATTTCAGAACTCTGTCTCCCGGCCTTTGGTCAGGTGACTTTCTTGTGACATTCACCCAGTCACTGAGAGGGTGCCCCAAGCGTTGCTTCTAGGTGACTGGAAAAGGCCTGGCTCTCTAAAGGGAGGGACTGAAGCCCGGGCTCCTCCCCGATGCCAGCTCGGTCTTCTAAAGCCCCTATTGCTAGCTAGGGACTTGCAGAGTCAGCCTTGCCTTGCCAGGCTGTGCAGAGGGGACTCCAGACAGTCCTGGCCACATCCTGCCCCCAACCCATATCCAGTCTATTGAGTAGTTCACCTGCATAGAGCTTAGAGCCCTTGACCTTGGAGCATGCTCAAAAGGCATATCTGCGTCTTTAGAATTCCTCAACCCTACCTTGTTCTTTCGGATGTGACCACCAGGAGGCACTCAAGGCAAGGCCAGTTTTTTCTTTCTTTCTTTTTTTTTTATCTGAGCATGTGACACCAAAAATGGGCAGGGCCTAGCCTGCTGGTACGACTGTCAGGCCTGGGCCTCCCCTGCTGCGTGCACCTGTCCCAGCTGATGGGGGAGAAGTCCTGTGATACCACCTGGGCAGCAGCCCTGTGCCTGGTGGTAGATGGTGCTCCAGCTGGGCTTCTAATGACTGTCCACCATGAACAACTGCAGGCTGGCATGGAGCCCTGCATATCTGGCAGCTTTTAACTCACCCTGAGACTCCTGATTGCAGGGGGATGGTTTCCAACAGCCCCCATGTGGTTCCAATGTCATCAGGGTGGTGGGACTCAGAGCCTGGGCATGACCTCTGGGTGTGGGTCTGAAAGGGCAGATCTGTGCTGCCCCCCACCCCCACTCCCACCCATTTCACAGGCTGTTCCCTCACCTTGGCTCTGGCTGCTCCCTGTAGGGGGTTTGTACTCCTCTTCATGACCCAAACCGAATGCCACTTCCCTGCAAGAGAACACAGCCCTCCCTCAGCCTCCTGATTTGACCGACTCTGCAGACTCTGCCGAGGCCGGGCAGACCTACTCTGTCCTTTGGCCAGGGAATGTGCCCTGCCCCACTGGGGATTCTGCTCCATGTTGAGGCCCAAGGGAAGGAGAGGCAGTGAAGCTGGGCAGAAGAGAGAAGCTCGAGGGCCAGGAGCTTGTGGTTTGGGGAATAAATGTGGAGGCAGGATGGAGGTACAGGAGAAAGAGAGGGTACGTCCCACTTCGCTCGGTTCCCCCAGTGATCCTGAGGCTTGAGGCCCTAGCAAGTTCCTGTCTACTCCAAACTTCAATGCCCTGTCCCATTTAAGCCCCCTGTTCCTTGAATCCTGGGTCCCTCCCTGCCCTCCCTCTCCCCTTCTCCCTACTTCCTAGCTATAGCCTCTGAGCCTCAGCATGTGGATGGCTGAGGTTAAGATCAATCCTGGCCAAGGCCCCCCAGCCCCTGCTCTGGTCTGAGCAGCCCCATATTGCCTAGATCTCTGGAGGCTGGAGCGCCAATCTGCAGGGCCACCTAGGAGACCTAAGCCCCTGAGACCTGGTGCTCCCCCGGCTTCACTGAGCAATCTGTGTGTGGCTGTGTGTAATGTGCACAAATGCACGTGTGCATATGTGTGAATTCATGCCAGTGTGCAAATGTTAATATAAGTGCAAACATGCATTGTGTGTGCTATGTAGGTGTGCTGTGTATATGTGGTATGCGTGCGTGTGTGCACATGTGTGTGTGTGTGTGTGTGTGTGTGTGTGTGTGAAGGCAGGGATGGGGAAGACTGGTTATAGTTATAGTGAGGGTCTTGGAGTCTAGGAACAGCTCCTAACTGAGGACAGGCCGTGGCTGGGCAGGGGCTGGGGAGGGCTGTGGCTGGGACTGGCTCGAGGTGTCCTGGGAACAGGCCCAGAAGGAAGCTTGCACAGGCAAGCGATTGCACCATAGCAACGCAGAACAAAGTGCTGGCCTACTTACACCCCACCCCCACTCCTCAATCTGCCGGGGGAGGGGGAGCAAAAGGCCTTTGGGGCCCCTGAGGACACTGTACCCCTGACCTTTGGGAGCCCAGTGCCCTGGAAGCCTTGACTTCTTCTTGGCCTAGCCAGGTCTGCAAGACTGATTCACTTTCTTTATCCACGAATGGGTTGAGGAGTGGGTGTGTGGGGAGACCGAGCACCCCGTAGATGCCCCTGCCCCTGTGTGACACGAGGCACAATGGTTTGGAAGGATCTTTGTACATTCTCCACCCCCCAGTTTTCTGGTGGTGCTGGGTGAATGCAGCACCTGTGTCTGCAGATGCTCCCTAGTCAGGATGGCATCAGTCTGGGAGCCTCCTGCTAACTCTCACTGGGCAGGGCCTTCAGGCCCCAATCACCCTCCATCCTCTAACTCAGTGTGGTCGGACCCCACCAGCGGGGCCTCAGCTTGAGATGGTAAGACAACTTCTGAGACCGGTCAAACGCTCTGCGCCATCCGCCCTTCCCAATCTGTGGGGTCTCCAGCAGAGTGCAGACAGGGCTGAGAGCCAGCAAGCTGTGAGGAGGCTTTGTGAGCACCCTGGAGACAGGAAACCCTTGGCCTCATGTCAAGGACAGGGGTGTCACTGGACACTATACGCAGAAAAGCAAATATTTTCCTGACTTCCTGTAGCTCCCAGAGGCCTGTGTGGCCCCAAGTTGCTGTAGCTCATGATCTTGTGACAGGATCTTCCCCATCTGCCCAAGCCTGGAAGGCAGTTGTGACCCACACGTCCCAGATCTCCCAGATCTGAGGGACCCCCTCCCGTCCATCATCATTGTCCACCCTCTGCCTGGGCCAATGCCCAAGAGCCATCTATGAACAGGACGAACAGATGAATGAGGCAGGGCAGCTTGTGGGAGTGGGGGATGTGTGCCCCTCACAGGCACCAGCTGCAACTGCCCTTCTCTGGCCCCCCTTAATTTATGCCATGAGGAGGGCCAGCCACTCGCTGGTCCCCCACTTGGCAGCGGCTTTGTCCCCAGGCGGATTCCCAAGGGCTGCCTTTGGGAAGAAAGGGCCCTTCTCTGGTGGATGGTGAGGTCACCAGGAGAGGCCCCACAAGCACAAAGGCTGCGGCCCCCACCTCACCCCGCGGCAGCTGCCGCTTTGTCCTCAGCCCCTGGTCTAGGAGAGACCCTGCAAGGCCCCAGCTCAGCCGTGGAGGGGCCCAGGCTTCCTCTCTGGAAAGTTCGCCAAGTGGGGGAGGGGCGCAACCCACTCCCCCAGCCCTGATCAAGTAACAGCACCTGCTGGGGTAGGCTCCACCCAGAGACCAGGCTAGGCCAGAGGCCTGGTCAAGGAACATGTGCACTGTTTGTCCAGGTCCTCAGCACAAGCAGGAAAGCTCCGGAAGTGGTTGGGGGGGATAGCCCGAGGTTAGATGAGCCACTGAGGCAGATTGTCTCCTGGCCAGAGATGGGCTCTTGGGCAGAGACCAGAGCTCCCTAGCCTGGGGCGCTGGTGTGTACGTGCAGTGTGTGCAGGTCTAGGTGGAGGGAGGGGCCGGGCCTGTGGGTTTTCCTTATGGAGCTCTCAAGAAGCTCCAAGAGCCCAAGTGGGGAGCTCCTGAGCATACCCCAGTCCACATGGGCCTGGCAGACTGCTGCTGAGAGTGAGCTTTTTGCCCAAAGCCCCCACCCCAGTACAGAGCCAGGACCCCAGGAACTGCCCTCTTTGGTATCGCTGCTTCCAGGGTGACCATAGGCAAAGCCCTCTCTGGGCCTGCACCGAGGATTCTGGGGCTGGGGGCCAGCTCAGGGAAGCCAAGGATGGGACAAGCAGGTGGCAATAGCTCTTCTAATACAGCAGGGAAGAGGTGTCTCCAGAACATACCATGATGGGTAGTGTCTGCCAGGTGCTACCGTCCATCCACTGGGTGCTTACTACATGCCCAGCTCCAGATGGGGAGGTGGCCATGTTTCCCCAGAACAAGCAAGTCAGCTGAGACTCAGGCACCTCCACAGGAGACAGAGGTGTGGGGAAGGCAGGGACTTTGCAGGGAGGTGGAGACTTTTGAGAGCTGACATCCCAGGGGAGGGTGCCTGGTGGCTCTGAGCGTGTGTGTGTGTGTGTGTGTGTGTGTGTGTGTGTGTGTGTGTGTGTGGTGTGTGTGTGTGTGTGGTGTGGTGTGTGGTGTGTGGTGTGTGTGTGTGTGTGGTGTGTGTGTGTGTGTGTGGTGTGTGTGTGTGGTGTGTGTGTGTGTGTGGTGTGTGTATGTGTGTGTGTGGTGTGTGTGTGTGTGTGTGTGGTGTGTGTGTGTGGTGTGTGTGTGTGGTGTGTGTGTGTGTGGTGTGTGTGTGTGTGGTGTGTGTGTGTGTGTGTGTGGTGAGGCGAGGGAGCTTCCAGGATAAAGACCTGGTGACCAGACCTAGAAGCTCAGAGATTTTTCACGGGTGGGAATGACAGCCAGATGGGGGCCGGATGGGGTGACGCCCAGCACAGTAACAGCCCCTCCCCCCACTACCAGTATTTGGCAGCACCCAAACTCCAGAACGCCTTAGCAGTTTTCATGGAAGGAGGGGGTGAAGCCTGAGGAATAAGACCAACTCTCCTTGTCTTAGGAACCAGGAACATGGGACTGCCGTGGTCTGGGCCTACTGGGCTCAGGTAGGGGGCTGCAGCTGAAGTTCCTTCCCAAGCAGACACAGTGTCCACCCCTTCTCTTTTGGTCCTAATGACAAATCAAGGCATGACTCTGCCAGTGTTCACTCTAGGGAACCCATGCGGCATTGGGCTCCCTTCTAGAGCACAGGTGAGGGGCTACTTACAGGGATGTGGCAGCTTCTCCCCCAGCAGGCTTCACCTGGAAAGCCTTTACTCAGCAGGGGCAAGCCAGCCTTCCTAGCCTTTCCTGGCCTGTATACTGACTGTAGCTACTCCTGAGGCCAATTAAGGCAATGTTGCTAACATCTTGGGTAAGAGCAGATGGATGCTCAGATAAGGGTCTCATGACTCTCTCCATCCTTCAGTGAGTGAAGGGTTAACAAGCCCAGCTGTGACAATCATTCTGCAGGCTGTAGGATGTGGCCAAACTCCCCAAAGTGGCAGTCACACACAAGGGTCCCCATGCCTGAGTAGAGGCATGGGTCCACCTACAACTCAAATCCTGGACCCTGAATCCTCCATGCTGGGCTCTGTGGGAGTGATGCCAGGTGTGCACACAGGATCAGAGGGGCTAGGGACAAAGGCAGGGAGGGGTAGTGGGTAGGGCAGGCTGGCCACCCCCAGAGAGCCCTGGCGAGGGGAGGGGTTGGCCTGTGACCCTCACAGGGAAGGTCACATTTAGCATCAAAGAGCCCACAGCCATTTGCCTGGGTCTCCTGAGGGGAAGAGCCTCAGCAGAGTCAGAGAGACGGGGACAAGGGGACACCAGTGCCCCCTCCCCCTCCCCAACTGTCCCCTTCCTGGTTGCCTGGTGCCCTGAATGTCCATTGCTCCTGTAGCTTAGCAACAAGCTCTGTTACCCCCGCTGTCTCCACCCCACAGCTGGCCCTACCACCCACAATGGGAGCCTGCATTCCTCAGCAAGGCCAGGACCTCAGCAGGCCCAAGCTTCCAGAAGAAGCCAGATCGGGGGAGGGTGCTTATTTACTCCAGGATGTCTAGTAGCTCAGAGTGGCAGTGCTCTGTAAGCCCAATGCTCAGTGTGACAGAGGCTGCCAGCCGGTGCAAGCAGCCAGGCCACTGCTGACCACCAGGGGCTGGCTGCTTGCACAATGCTGTTTCCTGTGGCAGCCACACAGTCTTCAGAGATCTCATCGAGTGCCTGCTTCCTTGTGACCCCGTTCACATCCTTACTCTGGGCAAAGGCAGTGCATTTCACAGGAAGTGGCTGCATGGGCACCTTAAGGTGGTGTCTGCCAGGAGCCAAGTTAGTCCCACAGGAACACAGGCTGGTCAGGATGCTTGGAGTAGGTGATGGGTGAGTTCTACAGTCCACAGATTAGACGGCAGGAAAGTGGGTTTCTGGCAGGGCACAGTTCACACATGTAATCCCAGTACTCAGAAGGCAGAGCAGGGAGGCAGAGCGGGTTATAGGCCAGTGTAGTCTACATAGGTAGACTCCCACACACACACATGCGGTTTTTTTTTTTTTTTTTTTTTCAGGAGGGACAGACCAGAACTGTTGTTGGAGGCAGGGCTACAGGGATTTTGGAAGGGGAGGCCTCTATCACTACTGAAGAGGCCAATGTGGGGGCAGGGTGCCTCCAGGCCCTCTATTCCCTGATCCTGCTCTCCTCCACCCAGCAGGGCTAGGATGCTTGGATGTTTGGGGGAACATCCTGACTCACAACCACAGTTGCACATAGAATGCATACAGTGACCCGAACAGGGGACAGGGCCACCCTCGGCCTTGCTGTGGTCCCAGTGATGGAGTCACCCTGACTGTCCTGGAATTCACTCAGTAGACCAACCAGGCTGGCCTCAAACTAATAGAGATCCACCTGGCTCTGCCTCCTGAGTGCTGGGATTAAAGGCGTGCGCCACCACTAAGACCCTGTCTGAAAACAAGCAAAACACCATTTGGCTTTCTCACCTTGGGACCATGATGTCCTTGTACAGTGGTGTATCTATGCAGGATGGAGCCACCAGGAGATAGCAATCCTGAGGAGTATTTGGGAAGAAACCCCAGGCAGGCTTCCCCAGACTGAACAACCAAGGGGCTCTGACTGACAACATAGCCTCAGAAGGAGTAATGTGTCTCTCATGTAGGACATGACCCCATAAGATAATAAAAGTGTTTTCAGTTTGCAGAAATAAAGACCAAGAGGCCAGTAGATGAAGGCTGAGGGGTTCCAGGCCCTTCCAGCAGAGGCTTTTGGGCTTGAGCCTCCTGATGGCCAGTAGAGCTGGTGGAGGGCTTCCTGGGCCTGTCAAAGGGTGTCTGGGGTGGAAGTCATGTGAGGACCTCAGCTTGATGGACACTTGACACATAGTGTGGATCTGCTATGCTTTGTCTGTTGCATGGCATGAGGAGACCCACCCTGTGGTCTGTGAATACTAAAGAACCTAGCACTTTTGGTGCAGAAGGAACATCTGCATGGGTCAGCATTTTTGTTTGTTTGTTTTTGTTTTTGTTTTTATTTTGAGACAGGGTTTCTCTATAGTTTTGGAGCCTGTCCTGGACTAGCTCTGTAGACCAGGCTGGCCTTGAACTCACAGAGATCCACCTGCCTCTGCCTCCTGAGTGCTGGGATTACAGGCTTGTGGGTCAGCATTTTTACAAGGATGGGCTTGAATGTACAATTTGTTGGCAGCATGCCCAAGTGGAAATATGGGCATGAGTTCCAAAGTCCTGTGATTTTACCCACTCTTATCCTCTCAAGGCTACCCTGGGGGTGAGGGCAAGATGCAGGAAAAACCAGATAGAAAGTAATCAACGGTAAAATTCTATACACTTCCACTAAATGAACAGCTAGGGGCTATGTGTTTCCTAGTAGCTAAACCAAGGAGGGAACCAAGATTTTGCAAACTAGTGCTTTTCAGGTCAGTGAGGTAAAGACACTTACCACCAAGCCTAAGAACCTGAGTTCAGTTCCTAACATCCAGCTGGTGGAAGGAGAAAACCAGTATCCCCACAGGTCATTTCATCCTTTGACCTGCACACATGCTCACACAACCACACACAAGTGCATAAAATAAACAAAAACAACCTGACTGGATCCAGCTAGTCTACAGCTTCTAGGTGCAGACACCGCCACATGGCACCCCCATCCTGTCATACCTGGAGAGGAAGCCTGAAGCCACTCCTCTGTAGCACAGCCTGGGTCAGCTAAGCAGGTGGAAACCCAGATCTAGGAGGATCTGGCAGGAAGTCCTCCTGGGCATGCTATACCTTGGTATTGCCAGAGCCAGGAGAGCTACTGAGCTCACCACAGATTCTGAGCTTTTTGCCCAGAATACCAGTTCAAATGATGAAGGACATTGCTCTAGGTCTTAGGTCACCTTTGTCCCTGGGACTACAGATCAGAGAGGCTTAGAACATAAGGCTCCAGCTGGGTTGCTCAGGGCTCATCACAGGGCAAGATCCTGAAACTCCCCACCTAGCCTGACACCTGCTGTTTGCTGGGACATGGCACACTGGGAGAGGCAGAGAGATCTGGATGTGTAGGCAAGGACAATGAGGCTGTGGAAGGTCAGGGCCACAGTGCAGCCACGGCAAACCCTCTGGAGTTTTGTGGAAATGTGGCTGGGTAAATCTGAGTAAAGTATTTCTGAGTTCATGTTGGGCAAAATGGGATGAGGAGTTGCCTCCGTGAAGGTCACTAGGACCTGGGAAATGTAAGGCCCCAAAGTCCTTAAGGGAAGGTAGTTCACTACTACTATTCCTTCATCCACAGAAGAGGGAAATAGCATGTACCATCTAACCTTAAGGACACAAAAGGCTAGGCTGCCCAGAGGCAGGGGCAGGTCCAGGCTCTGGCCTCCTGGATAACCCCTATCCTCACTTGTGGGGGCACTAAGGCTGCGTTAGTTTGAGCAGAAGTCTGAGGGGTCCTGGGAATGGAGAGGGACAGAAGGAGGAGGGTTTGAAGTTGCCAGCCTGTGTGTGTGTGCACGCATGTGTGTGTGTGCACGTGTGCGTGTGTTTGTGCATGTGTGTGTGCGAGCATGCGTGTGGTTGCAGATGAGGGAGGCTGTTCATCAAAAAAGCTTCCTCTCATTCTTCTAAAAACATGCCCATGACTGCCTTCCCCCCTCTTGGAAGGGACAGATGTCGGGGGAAAAAGCTGATTATTGTCAAAGGCTGGAGGCTGTGACCGGAGTGCTCGGTGAGCGTGACCCAATTCTGAGCTATTCTCAGCCTGGTGGGAGCCAAGTTATTCCCTCCCGCTGAAGATCCCGCCTTGGAGGCAGCCTGACTTTGAAACGCCCTCATTCTGGCAACAGACTCAAAGCAGGCTGGCCAGGATGCTCTGCACGGACATGGCCCTACTTGCTGATGCCCCCTGTGCACAGCCCACGGGCTCTGCTGCCTGGGCACAGGATGCTGGCTTCTGCAGCTGCAGCCCAGGGATAGGAAGGGACAGAAAGAAAGGGCTTGCTCCTTTATCTTCCCAGACCAGTGACCCACTGTTCCTTCTTATTCCCCAGGACCTCTCTCTGCTCCAGGCCAGGCATAAGATATGCTTCAACCAGTGACTAACTAGGAAGTCTCTCTGGACACACTGAGACCAAAGGCTTTGACAGCCACAGTGCAGCTGGGCTGGGAGCTGCTGCACCTAAGCTCCTCGTGACGTTGGCACAAGTCCCAGCAGGAGGGCAGCCAGCAGCAGCAAGCTGACATGGCTCTGCTCTACCCGAAGCATCTCAAGAGCAGGCCTGTCTGCTGTTCACACTCTTTTGGGGTTACTTGTTACTCAGCATGTTCACAGCAGCAGCTAGTGAATACAGCACCAGAACTGTAGAGGTCAAGAGGTTGTCTGCTCACGCCCAGCCCAGGCGGAGCTAGTCAGCTTCAACACACAAGGAAGCAGGACCAACGCCCTGACTTTCTCTCCCATGGTCCTGATGACTCAAGGTCCCCAGAGGCGCAAAGGCTATTTGGAGTGCCAGCAAAGGCTGTTCTGTCTGGAGCACAAAGGTACGTCTCGGATGGACCAGAGATGGAACACAAATTCTGGCCTTAGATTCCAAAACAGACAAGAGGGCTGAGCTGGAGACAGCTCAGCTGCTAAAGCATTTGTCTCAAGTTGAGTGCTCAGAATCAATGTGAATCTGATAGGTGTGCTGACATATTTACAATCCCAGTGCTAGAGAGGACACATAGGATTCCTGGGGTTACTGGCCAGCTAATCTCACCTAACTGGTGAGCTCCAGATCAATGAGACCCTCCTATTTTAAAGGAGGTGGGTGACATTCCCAAAGATACCTGTGGCTGTTCTCTGGCTTTCACACACATTTTTACATGTACACATGCTTACAGGCACACACACACTTTTATTGCTTATTTATTTTGCAGGGAGGGGCAAGGATGCTTGTATGTCCCATGGTGCACATGTGGATCCCAGAGATTGAAGTAAGGTTATCAAGTTTGGTAGCAAGAGCTTGCGTTTACCTGCTGTGCCGTCTTGCCAACCCACTCTTATTCACAGTGGCAACTGGCAAGCTGACTGCCCCAACCACTGACACCACGAGGCAGTCCCTGCCACACCCCACAGGGAGCTGACTCACCACCAACCTGACGGGGGATATCTGGAGCACACCCCCATCCTTGATGTCTAAGCAGATTGCCCACCTGAACCCCGCTGCCAGGTCAGCTCTATAAACCTGCGGCCCCACCCTTGGGAGGGCTTCCCAACCATGACCCACATAGTGGAGTTGAGCCCCTGCTTTTCTCTGCTGCTCATGTCTCTCATACTCTGTGCCTGGATCCAGCAAGGCCAGCTGTGGAAGTAAAGCTCCTTACCAGTGTGGGTACTGACATCTCCCAGATGTTCCTGTGGCCTCAGAAGCTCAGGCCTGATGGCGGCCCCTCCCTTAGGAGTTTCCTATTCAGTTGACCAAGCAAGAAGAGCCAAGGCTGGCCTGAAGTCCAGGGGTCTTCGCCAACCCATCCCCTTTAACCTCTGACGTACAAGCTGGGTGGAGCTTTGCTTCCCCAGCCTGTGTAGCGTTCGCAGTGGGGACAGGGGAGCTCCTCCTTGGTGTTGGGAGTCCTCTGGCAGTCTGCGTCTTGCCAGGCTGAGGCATGAAGACCAGACAGGAGGGTGCATCAAGGGCAGGTTCCAGACCAAGACAATGTAAGAGGCAGAGGTGTCCCTTGAACCCTGTACCACCCACTCCTCATCTGGAGACCCAAAACTAGATGCCTGGGCCCTTGTTAGAAACCCCTCAGACACAAGGCAGCACATCTTGAGGCCTGGGAACAACCTACAAGTGGCCAAGAAGGAGGTGTACCCCTTAGAAGAAGCTGACTGTCCTGGCCCAGGAATGCATCCAGGGCCTCCCAGGGTTGACACCTAAGTCAAGCTCCTGCCAAGGAGATGTGGTGCTGCACCATCCACACCGCTGGAGACCCAGTAAGAGATCTAAGGGAGAACTGAGAGCCAGAGACAGGAGTCAGGCTGGCTGGGGAGTTTCTAGGATCTTGTGCCATGAGTCCTGGGCCTCTGTGTCAGGTGATCACACAGGATGGGTTAACTGGACTCACCAGGCATGGGAGTCAGACTCAGTCTGTAGAACCTAGGGACCTTTTTTGCAAACCTAGAGACTTTGTCTTAGGGGTTTCCATGCTGAGGCAACCCTCAGCAGATCAGGGGAGGGTGTGGGGCAGAGGGACGCCTGAGCTGATTGCTCTTGGCTGGAAGTGGGTAGGTCTGGGAAACAATCAAGAAGGGATGATTTACCTAAGCATGGTGCACTCCTTTAATCCTAGCACCCAGGAGGCAGGGGCAGGCAGATTTCTGAGTTTAAGGCCAGCCTGGTCTAGAGAGCAAGTTCCAGGCCAGCCAGAGCTACAATGAGAAACCCTGCTCCAAAAACCAAACAAATAAATACAAATAAATGAGGAAGGTTTGAGCAGAGCCTTAGACACAAAGTTCATGGCTGAGCTCAGTGCTAGGCAGAGCTCGAGTCTGAGCTGGGCTCAGAGGTGAACCGGGGTTGGACTAGTCCTCTAAGGCCCAGATAATACAAAAGCCAGAATTTGGTTAACCCACAGGACAGTAAGTAGATTGGATTTTTCCAGTCTTGGCCACAGCTTGAGCACCACATGAAAAAACGATACCCTGGGCCTTGCTGGCTAATGGTCTGTGTTCAACAACTGAGCTACAAGTTCTGCTACAAGGTAGGAGAGCCTCTTGACGATTACCTGTTGGCCGAGACCCTTCCCCAAGGACAGAGAACTTGGGGGTCAGGCAGGGGAAGCAGGGTGCCACAGGTGCACAGGTCATTCAGCTTACAACCTTTTAGAAACTCCTGGCACTGAAGTGACCCACTTTATGTTTGACATGGTCCAGGGACCTCTCTCATGTCCTCCAGGCAGGCCTGGCATTAACTTAAAGCCCCTTGGAACAAGGCTAGTGGTCCTAGGGACCCTGAACAGCTCTGAAGGCACACAGGCCTCCCAGGCTGTGGACTTTCCATCCAAAGGTGACCCTAGTTGACTCTGCACAGGGAATGGGCGGCCTGGGAAGGCACCACCAGGGACGTTGAGTTAGCTACTCAAGGGAATGTGGGAAGGAGAGTGGGACAAGAGCTGGGGGGGGCACCCTAAGCCACAGAGACCCACTACTCCTCTATCTCCAGGAACAAGAGGCCCTTTCTGCAGTGTGGAGGTGGCCACACACTTGTGCCTTTATGAGCCCTGGGATTCTGTTCTAGAGCTTGGAGTCCCCACAGTACCTACTCAGGAAAGGACGGAGGTCAGGACGCCAAGTACGCGCCAGTGGACCTGGACAAGAACTGAAAGCCAGCCCCTCCAGCAGCCAGGACAGCCAGCACAGTAGGACAAAACATTTATTGCTCCACTAGGTACCCTCAGGTGCCAATATGACACAGGCAATTCTCCCAATGGCTGGTTCATGCATCAGCAGCAGCTGCAAGGCAGCCCCACACCAATATGATCTGGGCCCTGAGACTCCCTTGAAGCTAGCCACACACCAGGTATAGACGCCAGGCCCAAGGCGACAAGTGTAGCAGGTCCACGCCCCTCCCCCCTTTAAAAATTTTTTTTAAAAGATTCATTTATGGTGTGTACAGAAGAGGGAGCCAGATCATTCAGATTGTTGTGAGCCACCATGTGGGTGCTGGGAATTGAACTCAGGACCTCTGGAAGGGGCAGTCGGTGCTCTTAACCTCTGAGCCACCTCTCCAGCCCTTTTAAAATATTTTTTTTAAGATTTATTTATTTATTATGTATACATCATGTATGACTGCAGGCCAGAAGAGGGCACCAGATCTCATTACAGATGGTTGTGAGCCACCATGTGGTTGCTGGGAATTGAACTCAGGACCTCTGGAAGAGCAGTCAGTGTAACCTCTGAGCCATCTCTCCAGCCCCTGTGGCCCCTCTTTGACCCTTGCTCCAACATGGGCTTGACGGGTCACTGGAGGCCTAGGCCTATCCTACTGGACCCCCTTTCACAGGATGATGCCTAATTCTAGATGACAGACAGCACACCAGATAAAGGCAGGGCCAGGCTTTCTGGTTAGCTGATCCACAACTTTTGGCTGCGGACCACCAGTGGCTGGAGCTTTGGACCGGGGATGAGACAGTCCATTGGCCCTGTAGATCAGCTCAGCCTTTAGGTAATGCCCAGAACCTTCCTCTGCCCTCAGTTTGTACCATCTGGTCTCCACACCCAGGAGAGTCTATAGTAGGGGAAACTTCATGGTGACAAAAAGCAGCCAGGATAGAGCTTGAACATAGGAATACCTCCCTCCTGAACAAGGCCAGCCTCCTCACCCCCGTCAACTACCCAGGAGGCCCCTGCCCCACCCTGCCATCTATTTCTAAACACCAGCCCCACAGGCAGTGGCTGACCATATAAGGTAGCTTCTGGCCTCCTTGCTTGCCTGTGATACTCCTGTCCAGGCCCACTAGCCTGGAGTCTTGGTGGCAAAAGTCAGGTAGCCAGTGTGTCCTACAGTCTCCTTCATGGGTGTGCCACTGCGGAAGGAGCTGGCGTCGGAGACCACGCTGACCTCTAGGTCACTGGGTCCCAGGTCAGGCAAGGGTAGACTGACGGTGCGTACATTGTAGACCTGTGGAAGCACCTCCAGGGTGCTGAGCTCTGTGAAGCCGTGGGCTGCCAGGGCCTGGCACGTGCGCTGCACCTGCTCAATGCATGGAGAGAAGGAGCAGAAGCGCCCACCTGTAGGAGCAAGACACAGGGTCAGAGGGCAGGGCCAGCAGCCCCCACAGCCCACCCTGGAAGGAGCTATGCAGGGCCATAGGAAGTTGTAGAGCTGTACCCTACCTGCCGACCCATGGGGCAGGAGCCCAGGCCAGCAGCAGGACCAAGCTCAAGATGCCTGGCTTTCCCGGGTTGCCAGCAGGCATTCCAGCCTGCCTTGTAGGAGGCAGTGGAGGGCTGGGGTCAGGGCTGTCAGAGCCAGGCCCAAGAATAGCTCTAACAATAGGGTAGCATGGGGCGGTGTGTGGGCTGCTGCTGTCACAGGAAATTAGGGGCTGTCGTCGGCTCCTGGGAACAGGAGGAGTCTAAAGGGAACACAGCCTGAGCTCCTCTCTGCTGCCTCCCACGGGGCAGCCCCCAGGCTTCACTCGGCCTGCCCAGAGACTGAGTGCCCTATCCGTGTCTTGGCAGGGGATCATGAGCAAGTCAGGGCAGGGAAGGAGTGTGTACAATGTCCCTGGTACCCACAGTGCTCCCTGACATCGGACACCTGGCAGGTATGAAGTAGGAGGAGGCCTGAGTCAGTACAGAGAGCCCACTGTCACCAAAGAGCAGAGTACACCACACACTGCACTGCCAGAGGCCACCAGACACAGGCAGTGTTAGAAAACACCAGGCATACAAAAAAGGCACCTAAGGACCTAGAGCATCAAGAAATGGGGGAAGAGTCCAGAAGAGGGGGGCATGGGACCAAACCAAAACACAGGCACAAGTGCCTCTG
This sequence comes from Onychomys torridus, assembly GCF_903995425.1. Classification (NCBI taxonomy): domain Eukaryota; kingdom Metazoa; phylum Chordata; class Mammalia; order Rodentia; family Cricetidae; genus Onychomys; species Onychomys torridus. The sequence goes on along the minus strand of NC_050456.1, from coordinate 79,029,907 downwards.
GACTACTCTGCAAGGAGGCTCACGGGCCTGGCTTGGATCTCAACCAAGGACCCTGCATCAGGGACTTCAGGTGTGGACCTCCAGGAGTCTCCTCCCAGCTCTAGGCCACCTCAGCAGACACAAGGGACACAGAGATCTGGGCAGAGCCTGAGGCAGCAGGAAGGCCCGGGCTTCTGCCTGCCGGAGGCTCCCCGCCCTCTGTACAGAGCTGGGAGGAGAGCAGCTCTAGCTGCCAAGCCTGCTGCTTCTCCAGAAAAGGCAAAATCCCTGGGACTCACCAGCCGCCTCTCTGGCCCAGGGCCGACCTTCTCCAGGCCTCCCCATTACTCCGCCTCCACATCTCCCTAAAAGGGTCCAGCTGCCTGGCTCTGCAGCACCAGTGTGGGGAGTCTGAAAGGAATGGCTGGGGGCAGGGGACTGTCTATGACCTCCATATTGGATCCAGGTCTGGAGTGCTGTCATGCAGACCCTGTCTGCATTTGGATGGAGCTGCCAGGGCCCTAGGGAGTTCCTATCCTGGCTGAAGAATGGGACCCATCTTTCCCTAACCTTGGTCTCTAGCCAGCCAAAGCCAGTGCTCACTTTGGGACAAAAGGAGCCCTGGCCGGGCCATTGCTACTGTGGCCTATAGGAACCTGGGTCTCCCTGAGTTCTAGATGACCCAGAAGCTCAGCCCCCGATCAGCACCTTACCAACACCACTGACACACCTTCAACCTTGAGGGCATCCCAGGCATGGCCCACAGCTTCCCAGGGTGATGGGATATCCAAGAAGACAGCATCAGCCACATGGATCACACCAAAGCCACTGCGGCACACATCCTGGGTGTGCACAGTCACCCACTGGCTCACCCGATGCTCCTGGAACTCCTCCCGGGCCTTGTCTGCCCGCTGCTGGTGGAACTCCACCGTGTGTAGGTGGCCAGTCGGGGCGATGCTGCGGATGATGGCATGGGAGACAGACCCACTGCCCGTGCCTGGCAGGACAAGAGAGGATTAAAGGGTCATCTGAGCTCCCTCTCTGGGAGGAAGGAGTTCAAACAGGCCTAAGAGGACAGCTGATCTGAGGGTCAGAGGTAGATATCACATCATGAGCTACATGTCTGCTCTTGGCAGCCTCAGCTCTAGGTTTGGGATGTTGGGCTGCATAGTACAGGCCAGGTGAGGACAGGGGCAGCCTGTGGGGCTGACACAGGTGAGTCTGGGCAGGGCTAATGCTGGCCTGTTCTATCCTGACCTAGCCTCTTCTAAACCAGCATCAACCCAAGGGTCTGACAGCTGTCCACCTTATTTTCTCCTCATCCTGCAAGCTCCTGACTCACTCAGGTCAGTTCTACCTGCTCTTGCTTGAACTCACGTGATCTAAAGCCACCCTGCCCCACCCTTCCCATCCTGTCACCAGCCTGTCAAAATGCCTCCACTCTTCCTTAGAAGCAGGGCTACCCTTCTTCACCTGACTTCATATACTCCAGGACCTGGGCTAATCTGTCTCCGCTCACCCCTTCCACAGCTCCAAGCACCCCTGCTTGGTGACCACGTCTAGAAATATGCCCTCTTGACCCCACTGCAGCGTGCTCTACAACTACCCCTCAAAAACCTAGATCAAAGCGGGACCCTACCCAAGACCCAGGAAGTGACACCCACTACAGAGGCCAGGTGTTCAGTCACCCTCCATCAAGATCCACTCTGCCATCACACCTCCAATCACCAGTGACTCTTTCTCCCACCCCTGGCCTCATCTGCCAGGTCCCTCCTGTAAGGGGTTTGTCCTTAATTACGTCATCATCCTGGGACAAGGGCCAGCCTAAAAAGCGGGCGGACCCTCTGTTCCCCTTCTCTCTTTCCGCCCCCCACGCGGTCTGTCTCTCTTCCTCTCTCTCTGTCTCTCTCTCCCTCTCTCCCCACAGCTCCCAATAAAGCTCTAGAAAGATAACCATGGCTCCTGATTCTTCCGCCAACCAGCACACCTCTCTGTCAGCATGGCCGCCGCCACGAGCAGCACCAATTTAACCAACACCTCCCTCTTTGCTATCTACAGACACTGGTCCTGCCTCTGTTCTTTTGACCACTGTCAATCAGATCTACCCTTTGCACAGAGGCAAGGCTTACTTTCCCATTCAAGGGAGACTCCAGACTTCTGACAGCTCTCTGAGGGGTTCCCTTCTTGCCTCCCAGCCTCATTTTCTCCTTTGTCCTCACTTCCTGCTCCACAGTGGTCTTGCCAGCGTGCACCAGCACTGTACTCCTACCTCATTTTTAACTCAAAGGTTACCTTCTCAGATCCCTGACTTTGAGTTTGGGGAATTCCCACTTAGTCCTCTCAAAAGAGCATCCCTGATTATAAGCTTCTCGCCATCAGCAGCACTGAATGGTCACCAGGCTCACTGCCTGTCCTGTCTTTTTCAGGGAACTCAGTACCTCATGGTAGCACAGGAGTGTGCTGACTGGAAAGGGGTGAGGGACTGAGAGGAGAGTGTCTACTGCAGGGCACTTGGAGAGTTGTCAGGGCTGGCTCTAACTTCTGCTGCCCTCTGTCTCCCTCTGAAGGGAGGGAACAACGTAAAGGCCAAGGAAGCCAGCAACAGGGAAAATGGGAACTCTTGGGACTCTGAACCCATCTCCTAGCCCACCACAAACACACCACCAAGGATCTAGGCACAACTGGTCCAAGAATCACTCTGTCGGAGAGACATGCCTAGACTGCTGCACTAGTGGCCACAGCACCTGGGGTGTGACTGACAGACAGCTCACTCTCGGCACTTCTACCCACTCCCTGGCTGTGAACGAGTGTGGGGCAGAACTGTCACTACCGTGAGCTCTTGGGGTACTCAGCCTTCCTCCAGGAAGGGACAACTGGCCTAGAGGTGAGCAGTCAGCACCTTGGCCAGCACCAAGCAAGCCAAAGACCTTCACAGGCACCACCGCCTCCTCCTCTTCCTTCTGCAACCCAGTTAGTCCCACCAGGTGTCACTTGACAGACAGTAAGTTTCTCCGCTGTTCTTCACTCCTGCACTCACACCCTCCCCACCAAGTGGAGTTGCTAGAACAGAAACCAAGTAATTCAGCACACATCTGCAAGAAGGGTTGGCTGCCAACTGTCTTAACTGTGGATCTGACTTCTGATTTATGTAGATGGTCAGCTCTGAAGACACCAGAGGAGCTCACCTGATTCACAGACCACAGAACCGGGTCGCAGCTCCAGCATCATGGTGAGTAAGGCAATGTCGGTGGAGTAGAGAATCTGTGTGCGGTGGGGCAAGTTCACCGTCCAGAGCTCAGGAGTGGGGTGAAGCACATACACCCAGCCGCCTCTGCTGCAGATCACCTTGGAGCCAAATGGGCGGCCAATCAGGTCCACTGAGTGCCGCAGGACGCCATGCCGGGTCTGGGTCTGGGCCCCACGCTGCACACGCACTGCCACCATCGAGCCATGGCCTAATGACAGGATGGCTGTGTCGCCTTCTTTGATCAGCTCCTCGTATGCCACAAAGCTCATGGTGTTAACATCTGCCAAGTGTCAGGGACCTGGGGAAGTGGTGTGTGGGTGTGAAGTCAGAGGACCAGGAGGCAGGATGAGGGTCTGTGGTTTGGATAGAGGTCTGTGAGGCCCGAGTTCTGAGCAGTATGGGTAGCTGACTTGATCGGGCAACCCAAAAGAGCTGCACCCTAGCTTGACATATGGAGCCCTTGTAGATCTGGGAGGACGCAAGAGAGTGTGCAACGGTAGAAGCCCAAGGACTCCCGCACAAGAAGGACCAGGACAGTCTTTTCTTCATTCTCCAGCTGTGAAGGCGGCGGCCTCTGAGAGGCGTGCACCAGCGGGAGAGCGAAGTCACCTCCACGCTAGCATTCTGCGGAACCCCTTGCTCAGAGTACCTCGGGCGGGCTCCCGACGGCAGGGAGGCTGGCTACCCGCGGAACAGCACGGGACCTGCAGGCAAGCCCGGAGCGCCGCTCCCGCCCTAGCCGCGCATCCCAGTTCAGAAACTCACCTAGCGTACGCCGGCTCTCTGCTCCACACGTGGCTCCGCTGCCGCTGCCACATTTCCGGTGCGTTTTGATGACGTCAACACCAGCGCAGGGGTTGCTGGGAGCCTCTACGCTGTCCTTTGCGCGCTCCCAGAGGACGTTTCCTGGCTGGCGTCTCCGCGTCTGTGGCCTTCTGTGCATACTGGCGCGTTGCTAAGAAGTCTGAGCACTGTGCAAAATAAAAGCCCCCTCCTCGCCTGTGGTTTGTCTGCGGGCGGCCTTCTAGGGCTGCCCAGTGCGTGGGGCTTCTGCCCGCCCGATATGCATGACCCTAAAGCGCACTTTGACAACTGTACAACTCCAGGACCTCCCTACTAGTGCTCACCAGAACATTTCGTCCTTGCAAATATCTCCAAAACACCCTGCCTGGACTCCAGGATGAATCTTAGAAAGTGGAACCGGAGGGCAGAGGCAGGGCGCCCAAAGGCTTTGGCCAGGGTCAGGTCAAGTATAAAGAGTAGGGGTAGTCTGGAGTGTTCTGCAAAAGTGGCCCTAGGCCAGGCCCCGCCATCTCCGGCATCTTGAGAGCTGGATGAACTGGGTTGACTCGTGACCTGGGGGAGGAGCTGCTGGAGACCAGGCAGAAAGGGGAAGCTGTAGGGATGTTTTGTCTCAGCAGAGTTGAATCAGAGGCCCCATGGACTCCTCGTGAAGAAAGGTTCTTCCCCGGGTGGAGGGGAGGAGGGATGGGGTAGGGAGAGCGAAGAGCCTTCCTGCAGTCCTCAGCTAGCGGAACTGGAGGGCATGAGACTTCAGCTATTCAGAATCAGTAGCAGTGACCAAATCCAGGCTGCTCTCTCCAGCCACCAGTTACTGAAGCCTGGTAAAATAGGGGTGGTCTCGCCCCACAAACATGCCTTGTCTAGAGTCTTGCTGGCTTGTGGGAATCCTCTGGGGCCAGGCTAGGCCAGCCTATGTGAGGTCCTTGCTCTAGAAACCCAGGTGCCTGACACTAGACCTCTTCAGGTCGCTGCCCTGGCTGGTCTTGATCAGGTAGCCTGTAAGGATAGGCAATGAGGCTTTCTTGGTCTTCCACGGTGTGGAGTCACAGCTTTTAGCCAACACGCTCCAGCCCTGTCCTTGGCTCCACAATCCCTGTTCTAGTAGGCAACTTCATTCCCTTGATGGTGCACAGCCCAAACCACACCCTAATTGCTCCTCTGGAGAGTTAGACTTTCCACTTCTCCTGGGAGGTTCCTGTTTCCCAACCTCTCAGTGGCTTGGAGACCAGGCTGACTATGTCTCCACCCAGCCTATGAGCTCAACGGGGCTTTTCCCTTGGTCCCAGCTGTCCAGTGCTGGCTTCCCTGTCCCTCCTGTGTCCCTTCTCCAGTCCACCTTCTCAGAGCAAGCTATCTGTCGTGCCTAGCCTCAGCCTGGAATCTTCAAGCAAAAACCAGCCTCCGTGAGCCCCTAGCAGGTGGTGTGTGTGTGGAGGGGCTTCCCAGGGTAGTTAATACACTGGGTTCTCCTAACAAAACTGATGCTACCAGCATCCAGCTGTCATGTCATTAAACCCTTCCCTACAATCTTTTTGTTTGTTTGTTTTTGTTTTTCCAGACAAGGCTTCTCTGTGTAGCTTTGGTGCCTTTCCTGGAACTCACTTTAAGCTCAGACTGGCCTTGAACTCACAGAGATCTGCCTGCCTTTATCTCCTGAGTGCTGGGATTAAAGGCGTGTGCCATCAGCACCCGGCCTTCCCTACAATCTTATGACCACTTTACAGAAGGTTAATTTGCCTAACATACACACAATATGGTTCAAGCAGGATTGAATTTTGTCTTTGAGACAGTTTCCAATGAAGCCTTGGCTGGCCTGGAGCTCACCATGTAGTCCCTGCTGGCCTCAGGCTGCCTACCAAATACTGGGATTAAAGGTGTATGTAAAAAAAAAAAAAGGTGTGTGTCTCCATGACCCAAGGGATTGGACTTTAAAGCCTAGCTTCAGAGAACTGATTGCAAACTTGAAGGGAGGAGAAAAGAGGCAGCCTGGAGGTAAAGAAGTAGATGGCCGGGCGGTGGTTGCACATACCTAGGAGGCAGAGGCAGGCAGATTTCTGAGTTCAAGGCCAGCCTGACCTACGAGTTCCAGGACAGCCAGAGATATTACACAGAGAAACTCTGTCTTGAAAACCACAAACAAGACAAGAGTTCCCTCGACTGGCATAACTGTCTCACTGCACCCTGCTGCCCCTGCCTCTCTCCCGACCCTTACCAACTTCCCCCTTGCATTCCATGAACAAGGGAGCAGAGAGGAATCGATGCACCCTGGGCACAGGACTGAGGATGGCCTCTGTGTGGAACTGAGAGCCTGGCCTTGCCTGTGCCTGCTGGGCTGGACCATGCTCTATAAATAAGGCCCAGGGCTCCTTTGAGGCCTCTTCCAGGCTCTGTGATTAATGTATAACTTGGTGTGATTTTTTTTGGGGGGTGGAGGGTTGTTTCGAGACAGGGTTTCTCTGTGTATCTTTGGAACCATGTCCTGGAACTCACTCTGTAGCCCAGGCTGGCCTCGAACTCACAGAGATCTGCCTGCCTCTGACTCCTGAGTGCTGGGATTAAAGGTGTACACCACCACTGCCCAGCAACTTGATATGATTTCTAAGGAGATGGAACCATAAATCTGAGTGATGTCACCCAGCTTCTTGCCCAGAGGCCACCAAACCAGCTACTGTAATTTCCAAGGATGGCAGAGGGTCCGCAGTCAGGTCTAGGCTAGCAGGCCCTCACCTCGCTCCCTTGCTCTGAGGACCTCCAGGACTTCCCAGCAGCTACCCCAAGTAGGGGTCTCACTTTGACATTGTGCTCTGAGGCTGTGAAGGCCCCTTCATCTCTCTAGCCTGCTGTTTTCCCTCCTACGGCTGTCTAGCCACTCTGCTATGAATTTGCAGAGCCCCCAAAGGTAGGTACCCTTGGGCCACTGGGGAGATGTGGGCCTCTGAGCCAGCACTTCTTTCTCTCAACAGCCAATCTTCCTTTGTTTCTGTCGTGGAAGGGAACAGAGGTTGAAGGTCACGGGAACCCGTGAGTGCCGAGTGTGGCTTACTGCTAGGTTGGACAGGCCTGCAGCCCTGACTTCTGTACCTCACTTTTACTAGAGTCCTGCCCTTGCAGGGAGATGGGAGGCTAAGAAACTGTAAATGCTGGAGACAAAGAGGAAGCCCTGAGCCCCCTACACCACCCCCCCCCACACACACACACCAAGCTTGCTTCCTCTCTATTTCTACAAACAGAAACTTGAGCACTTGGGGCTCCAGCAAACTAGTTTCCCTGAGAGGGGTAGGTACTGGGTTGGCAGCTGCAGATATTTCTGAGAGGGGCTGAAAGGCTGTAGAGCACAGGGATTACAGGCTTATGCACACCTGCTGTCTAGCCAGTGGATTTTTTTTTTTTTTTTTTTTTTTGAGCCAGGAGCTTGTGTAGCCCAGGGTGGCTTTGAACTCCTGATCTTCCTGCCTCCATCTCCCATGTGCTGGAATAATAGGTATTTGTCACCACCATACCCATACTCATACTTTTTTTGAAGGGGGGTCAGGGTCAGGGTCTCTCCATGTAATCCTGGCTGTCCCAAAACATGTATGTAGACTTGGCTGACCTTAACTCACAGATGATCCACCTACCTATACTTCTTGAGTGCTGAGATTAAAGGAGTTAGTTGGACACCACCACGGCCAGCACATACTTTTTTTTTTTTTTAAGATTTCTTTCTTTATTATGCACACAGTGTTCTGCCTGCACACAAGAAGAGGGCAGAAAATCAAGTTACAGATGGTGTGAGCCACCATGTGGTTGCTGGGAATTGAACTCAGGACCTCTGGAAGAGCAGCAAGGGCTCGTAACCTCTGAGCCATCTTTCCAACTTTCTTATATGGGGCTGTTTTAATTGGCTTACAAAATAGTGACTTGACCTGGGTATGGTGGCTCAACCCTATAATATCAGAACTCAGAAGGCTGAGGCAGGAGGAGCCTGGTTTACAGGCTCCTGTCTCAAGACAGAAGAGGTGGAAGCTGGCTCAGGTGAATGAGGGGCCAGGTGGAGTCATGGCAGCGGCTTTTCATGCTCGATGAGGCTGGGGCAGGCAGGCAGGCTTTCTGCCCCTAGTTCTTTGCTCCTGCACATCATCTCTCCAGCCTGGAATTCCTGTCATACACCTCCCCCCCCACACACACACACAGTCTTTTGCTCAGGGCAGGCTGCCTCCAACAGAAAGGCCGATATCCCCTGTGCACCTCCTTCTCTGTTCCTCGCTCCGGCACCTGGCATGGGCTCACTGTGACATGACTGGAGCAGTTCTGTCAAATGCTCAGGGAGGAGATGTCCTCTAGTTCTTGCTTTATTAGTGCAGCAGTGAGGGGCTGTGAGAGGACATTAAGCATGAGAGCTCACTTCTGCATTTTTACCAACCGCACCATCCACCATTCTGCACCCTTTTCTGCCGATATATGTCCTCCCTCCTCAGAGACGAGCATCAACTCTTATCCGAACTTGTCTTCCCTACTCACCTTCCCTCACCTATTTGCAGAGAAGGGACACTGTCCTTTCTATAGGCTGGATTCCTAGAATTCCTGGGATTGCTAGGTCATGGAGTTAGAACATTTTATTTTAATAAATACTGCCAAATTACTTTCCAGAAAAGATGAAGAGGCTGGCAGCTGCAGGCAGGGTGCGAACGCCTGTCTTCACACATTCCAATTCACATCCGGCACTGTCTGGGGTCAGTTCTCTGCATTTTCCCATGCCTGGGTGTGTGGGGCTGGGGGAGAGACTGTTTCTATGTGTTGGTTCTCATTAGTAAGCTTAGTTTTAACTGGTGCTTCTTCCACTCCCAGTTTGTCTGCCGACTGTGGGTACTGTCTCTGTGGGTGAGGTGGTAGGAACGGTCTCCCGAGGAAAGGGCCAGGGGATGGAGGTTTGAAATACTCAAAACCAGCCTCTCATAGCTCAATATCTTGAATCTTTCAGGGTCTGGGTCCAAATGTGTTGGCTCGGCTCCTCAGAGCCCGCCCAAGGTCAGAACTCCCTGGGTGCTTTGGGGCTGGATCTCAGCCAGACTGCGTCTCTGGTGCTGCACCAAGAACACCCAGGAGATGCCCGCAGGCACCTTGAGGAAGGTCAATGGCTCTGAGCCATTTCGTACCGCCTGGATGCAGTGGATGGACGCCGTACCTAATGTTAAAGACCTGGAAGCTCTTGACAGGACCCCTTGCCACCTCGGTCTGCCAGACAAGGCAGAAGGAAGGGAAGGCAGGAGCCCCAGGACCAGCTAGCTTTCCAAGACTCAGTTTCCCGCCCCGAGGCAGTGTGTGTGAAGCAGATCTAGGATAGCTAAGGCCCTGGGGTTCTGCCTTGGGGATCCTGCGCGAGCGCCACAGGGATGGTTAAGCTGTGCTGGGTCCAGACTCAGGAACCGCAGGGGTGGGCGGCTAGGGGGTGTCGAGGGCGGCTGCCACGGACAAAGCAGCGGCACCACCCCAAAGCGCGGGCCAATGGAATGAATGGGCTATAAATAGCCGCCAATGGGAGGCTGGCGACGCGCCCCTTAAGAGCTCCGGAGCAGCAAGCGGCCGACGTTCGTCTGTGCTGCGCCAGGAGCTGCTCAGGCACTCTGCGACCCCGCTCTGTCCTGCATCCCGGTGAGCGGGTCCAAGGGTCAAGGGTAGCCGCGCGGGGCTCCACGCGGAGGGGTGCGGGATCGGGGCGTCACGCGCGGCCGCACGGCCGGGAACGCGCACCGCACCCGCCGGGGAATAGGGATGCGCAGGAGCTGGGCGCAGACGATGCAGACCCAGCCGACCTTGGCTGCTGCGTCCGGGGGAAGCCACGGGGGTCCCGAGCGGTCTGCAGGTCCCCGGAGGCCGGTGCGCAGAGCCCCTCTGACCCTGCGCTTCCCTGCAGCCCGCAGCCGCCACCGCCGCCATGCCCTTCTCCAACAGCCATAATACGCAGAAGCTGCGCTTCCCCGCCGAGGATGAGTTCCCTGATCTGAGCAGCCATAACAACCATATGGCCAAGGTGCTGACCCCCGAGCTGTACGCCGAGCTCCGTGCCAAGTGCACACCAAGCGGCTTCACGTTGGACGACGCCATTCAGACTGGCGTGGACAATCCGGGTATGCACACCCTTGTAGGCGTCAGTCTTCCGTCTCCCCAGAAAAACCCTAGGGCAAGGGTCCCATTGCCCTTTCCCTCAACCTTCGGTGGGCTGGGGTCCCCTCACCCCCTTCCCGCGCTCAGCCGCAGGGGCCTCAGCAGCTCGCTCCAGCCTGGCAGTGACGTCACTGTCGCCGCGCCCCTCCCCCAGGCCACCCGTACATCATGACGGTGGGTGCAGTGGCGGGCGACGAGGAGACCTACGACGTGTTCAAGGACCTCTTCGACCCCATCATTGAGGACCGACACGGCGGCTACCAGCCCAGCGATGAGCACAAGACCGACCTCAACCCAGACAACCTGCAGGTGCGGGGCGGCCTGGTCAGGGCGTGACGGGGAGAGGGGTCTCAGTGCTCACTCCCGCCATCGTTTTGCGTCCTCAGGGCGGCGATGACCTGGACCCCAACTACGTGCTGAGCTCGCGGGTGCGCACTGGCCGCAGCATCCGCGGCTTCTGTCTCCCCCCGCACTGCAGCCGCGGGGAGCGCCGCGCCATCGAGAAGCTGGCAGTCGAAGGTAGGGGTCGGGTCTCGGCCGGCAGATCAGCTGCGCCCTTATCTGCGCACACGTTTCCCCAGGAGACTGAGGGGGTCAAGAGTCCAGCCCTGCGCGCGGGGACACACTGCCTGGGGCGGGGCGGCGGGCTTGCGCGCCCACCCCGGCCTTGAACTCTGCACTCCGCAGCCCTGTCCAGCCTGGATGGAGACCTGTCAGGCAGGTATTACGCGCTCAAGAGCATGACCGAAGCGGAGCAGCAGCAGCTCATCGACGACCACTTCCTCTTCGACAAGCCCGTGTCGCCTCTGCTGCTGGCCTCCGGCATGGCCCGCGACTGGCCGGATGCTCGCGGCATATGGTACGAGCCCTCCCTCCTCTCGGTCCCCGGAGGGTGGGGCCCGGCCTGAGCTCCTCGTACCACGCAGCGTCACCCTGCCCCAGCCCTCTGCGCAGGTGACCTTGGCAGGTGTGTGAGATCCCTGTGCTGCGGGAGGCCGCAGTCTCCAGGGATTCCAGGGCGGTGACCCGTCTCTTGGGAGCCGGCGCTTCTTGTTTTCTCTCCTCTTCCTCATCCCCATACCCCGCCGGGATTCTGCCAGGTGCCAGTGACGCAAAAGCCTCCGCACGGTCCGGGCAGGGCTCCTACCCCTGCGGACTGCGAGGGCGGAGGCGTGCTTCCTCGGGTGGGCTGCTCCGCCTGCTTCAGCGCCTTGCCTGCCACACACCGCGTGATTGGGGTGTGTGAGGTGCCTTGGTCGCCCTGCCTTCCTCCAGTGTTTCTGGGACGGGAGTCTTGGTGACAGCCCACAGTCCTGCACCTCTGTGACTTGGGAAGCTTTTAGCTTGCGGTCACCCGTCTATGGTGTCTTTTTGGATGTGACCTAAGAACGTATTCTGGGAGGGACTTTGGCTTGACTATACCCCTCCCCCAGGCACAATGACAATAAGACTTTCCTGGTGTGGATCAACGAGGAGGACCACCTGCGGGTCATCTCCATGCAGAAGGGGGGCAACATGAAGGAAGTGTTCACCCGATTCTGCACTGGCCTCACCCAGGTAAGGCCTGGTGCTCACACTCAGGGCCTGCTCACTCTACGGGCTTGGTGTCTGGGAGGGGTTGGGGCAGATCCCAGAGTCCGCAACTCCCAGGGTCCTTTAGGGCTTCCAGCCAGGCTTCCCCTCTGATCTCTCCCTTCTTTCTCTGCCTCCAGATTGAAACTCTCTTCAAGTCTAAGAACTATGAGTTCATGTGGAACCCTCACCTGGGCTACATCCTCACGTGCCCATCCAACCTGGGCACTGGACTGCGGGCAGGTGTGCACATCAAGCTGCCCCACCTGGGCAAGCATGAGAAGTTCTCGGAGGTGCTCAAGCGGCTGCGGCTTCAGAAGCGAGGCACAGGTGAGAGGCCGCCGGCGGCATAGGTGAGGGGCCGGCGGCGCAGGTGCCCTCAGTCCCGCTGATCTGCTTGTTTTCCGGTCCTCAGGCGGTGTGGACACCGCGGCTGTCGGTGGAGTGTTCGACGTCTCCAACTCCGATCGCCTGGGCTTCTCGGAGGTGGAGCTGGTGCAAATGGTGGTGGATGGAGTGAAGTTACTCATTGAGATGGAACAGCGGCTGGAGCAGGGGCAGGCTATCGACGACCTCATGCCTGCCCAGAAGTGAAGCCTGGCCCTCACCACCACCAGCCTGCTGCTTCCTAACCTAATACCCGGGCAGTGCCCGCCATGCACCCCTGATGTTTGCCGCCTGGCGGCTGAGCCCTTAGCCTCGCTGTAGAGACTTATGTCGCCCTGGGTAGAGTTTATTTTTTTGATGGCTAAGCTGTTGCTGACACTGAAATAAACTAGGGTTTGGCCTGCCCTGTCTCATGAGTTGTACCTCTTCTTTCCTAGGGACAGTGACAAGGGTCTGTGGTCTGGCCATTTCTGTCAAATAGAAGATGGCATGTTAACCACAGAAGGTACAGAGTGGGGAGGGAGGGAGGGAGGGAGGTGTTCTTAAGGCCCTCAGTTCCAGCCTGAGCATCTAAGGACACTCTGCTTGCAGGGTGGAGCCTAGTATTTCCTCAGCTCCAGCCGGAGGAGCGAGTCAGAAACTTGACACGCTCCCAGCTCCTTTCTACCGTCTTCCTGTCAGCCTGAAGATCCAGAGTTCCACCCCTTGCTTCCTCTCCCCTCCCGGCCCCAGCCCTCTCCAACACCTCCTCCAGCTCCTAAATAATCCTTTCTCCCCCTACCTCCTCCAGCTTCCATCCTCTTGGGCCGAGCCGCCTCCTTGGTCCCCCGGCCCAGCACTCCAGCCCCATCCAGACTGCAGCAGGGTCCTTCCAGTCCAGTCCTTTTATCTGCAGCCTGCTCTCCAGGGCCCTGGTGGTTGGGAGGAGACAACCCTCTGCTCCCACTAGCTTTTGTGACACGTCATCTGGGACTGGATAAGTCAAGGGGAAGGAATTCCAAGACTCACGTCAGGGGCCCTGGGCGGAAGACTGGACTGTCTAAAGAACCTTCTTCCTGGTGGCTTATCTTTGTTCGGCCTCACGAAAGGATCTGGCCCACATTTGAAAGCTGAGAAAGAACATCAACCCAGGGGCTCGAACTACAGTTCCCCGCCCCCACAGTGCCTTTCCCAAGATGACAGTCTTGCGCTGCCACCTGCTGGTCACGGTCACCACATGCTTGCCCACTAAAGATCGTGGACATTGGAACTCAGTCCACTAGGACTCCAGGCAAGCACCAGTAGGTTTGGGGGCAGCCTTGAGCTGTAAGCTATAGAGGAGTGTCCTGGTTGCTTCTGTGGCCAGCCTCCAGCTATGATCTCATCTAGGCGGTGGTGTGTAGACTGGGGAGGACCTAGTGCAGGGCTTGACCTCTATGGAAGACTTAAGTATCAGAATTAGAAGGACATCCACTTCATTGGGAAGGCTGGGCGCAGGACAGGGCAGGTCCCGAGAGTGCAGAGGGTCAAGGATCTCTACATGCCTCCTTGATGTGCAAGGGTGGCACTCCTCTCCTTGGATGTCCTATTAGTTCCTAGCTGGCACTTCTCTCAGGAAGGGATGGGAGCTGGTACCAGCCACACTGTAGACTTGAGTCTGGTGACAAACAGCAGCCCTTGGACCATCTCCATGAACAAAGGAAGTGATTCTCTCTGACGGGAGTATGTAGGCAATTAGATGGGACAGTAGGCACAGGAGGACATGCATGGCCAGAACTCTCCATGTCTGCTGTTACACCTCAAAAGACAGGCACAGACACAGTACCCTTGGAATGAAGTCTATCTCATAACTACCTCAGGCCTATCAAGTTCCCATGTGGAACACTGCCCCTTGAATCCAGGAAGTTATGCTGGTTCAGGTCCCTTACCACCAGCAGGGTCAGGGCCGGTTAACCTGACTGTGGCTGGGATGAGACAGACCCTGTCTCACTGAGCATCCCTCTCCCCACCCAAACCCTAAGGATCCTGAGAGCTGCAGCCAGAAACCCCACCATGCAGGCCTCACCACACATTCCTGAGGGCCCCAGTGGGCAGAGCCTAGCCTGGAAAGACCTTTGTTTCCAGGCAGTGACTTTCATGAGCATCTTGGACCAGCCACTAAGGCACCAGCACTGGCTGGCTCTCTCTATCTCACCAACTGGGTAAAGCCTGTGAGGGGACTGGAGAAGATAACCTGGATACCTTGCCCCAAGTCCTTTTGGGGCTTCTACTTCCAGGGCTGAGCTGCATCCTGGTCTTTGCGTATGCTCAGAACCTCAGGATTCTCCTTGGCTCTGGGGTTTCCTACCCCAGACTCTCCCAGCTGGCAGGAATATTGGGGTGCTGTGTTCCCTCTGCTGTGTTGCATGTCCCACTGTAAGCTGCACTGGAGTTGGGGCTGAAACAGGGCTTGTACACATGCCACTTGATGGCTCCAGCCGCCCAAGCTCACCACACCGTTAGGACTTCTTGCCCAGTCCAGACAGCTTTCCTCTTCCTCTGGATCGGAGATTCAAATGAATTCACCGAGCTTGGCTTTGTCCTGCTGGACAGAACCTGGGGGTGGATGCAGGGAGAAAGATGCTGTGCTCCTAGGCAGCAGGGGTGGAGGCACAGATCCCTGGGTCACCCTGGTCCCACTAAGCACCCTGCACTCCTGGAAACACCCTGACTTCTTGCCAGGAACAGCCAGAGAAGGATTTCAAGTTGGAGCCCCCCAACATTGCTTGGGGTGGTCCTTTGATAGGATGAGGGCTCTGTCCACCGAGACAGCTTTAAGCAGTATTCCTGACCTCCAACTCCTCATGCTCAGAGACACACGCCCACCCCACCCCACCCTCCATCTTGGTGCTGGTAGAATTTCTAGACACTGACCCAAGGAAGACTATGATCCTTCAGAAATAACCAGGAGACAACTGCTTAGAGCAGGAAAGAACTGGTCAGGGCTGATTACCTGTTAGAAGGCCCAGCCAATCCCACCCCTCCTACTTTGTGCAGGCAAATTTCACACTCAGTGCTGTATAGACAGGCTGAGGAAGCAGAGAAGGGTTATAAAACAGCTCGTACTGAGATCCCACACAGATTATGTATGGAAAAACCCCCAGAACAGTCGTCGGCTGTGGGTGGTGGGGTAACAGGTGACTTCCTTCTTTATACTTCTTTTCCAAATTTCCTCCAGTGAACATGCATTGCTTATATAAGGCAATATTTTTGCCCTTCTGAGGGTCAAAGTCAGGGCTTTGCGCATGCTAGGTAAGTGCTCTATCACTGGGCTACATCCCTAGCCCTCTCTATGTGGCTGAGGAGAACTGAACTTTTGATTCTCCTGCCTCCACTGACCAGTGGCTGCTGGGATTATGGACGTGGGCTACCACACCCTGTTTGCGCAGTGCAGTGTTTAGGATTCAACAAAGCTTTGTACTGGTTAGTACTCTGCTGACTGAACTACAGCCCCAGCCCCGCCCCAGTTAATTGGGAACATTTCTTTTTTACTTCTCCTATTTATAAGAGTTTAATGTGTCACAGTTGGTGGGAGTGCTTTAAAACAGTGGCAGGAAGGAATCCACTGCCACCCTCCCTTGATGGGGAAACTGAGGCTCTAGGTCAAGCAGAGCTCAGTGAAGCCTCGTCATGGGCTTACTTCCCCTGCCTCTTAACTTTTAGGGCTTTCAGGACTCCTCAGGGGTGGG
The DNA here is from genome assembly GCF_903995425.1 of Onychomys torridus. Taxonomy (NCBI): domain Eukaryota; kingdom Metazoa; phylum Chordata; class Mammalia; order Rodentia; family Cricetidae; genus Onychomys; species Onychomys torridus. Next base: position 79,014,067 of record NC_050456.1, on the reverse strand, counting down.
TCCTGCTGCTCCCAATAGTAGCTTAGAAGGCTGCAATTGCCTGTAGGGTTCCTTACTCTGCACTTCTGACCCAGCCTGCTACTTAACAAGCCTCTCAGATGCCTGAGGCAGCTACACACTGTACTCAGGGATTCAGGTTCAATCTTTCTTCCACTGGCAAAAAGGAAAGCCACCCTATGAGTGGGTGACAGCCCAAGAAGCTGGCTTTTTACCAGTCGGCTGGGACCCACGCCTGAGTCAGGCAACTTCTTCCTCACTTTCACACCGTTCTCTGCTTTGCTGAGGACACAGAGCAAGGGCTTTGGCTGGGGCTCAGACATCACGACTTCCACACCTTGTCTGATACTGTCCCCACTTGAAAGCTCAACAGTAGCTGGGCGTGGTGACACACACGCTTAGCCACACAGCACTAGGGAGGCAGAGGTTGCAGGTAGATCTGAGTTTGAGGCCAGCCTGTCTATACAGCAAGTTCCAGGCCAGGCAGGACTCTAAGTACTGATGGCTTATGGTCAGTTCCCTGGTAGCCACAAAGCTTTGGTACTTAGCTTGGTTAGGTGGTAAGATTGACAAGCAGGGATGCTGTGTTAGTACCACCTAGTCACTAGGTCCTAGTGGAAATTTGTGTGGTGCCTAACTCACTCCTAGGAAAGAGATCACCTGGGACTGTGGTCCAACGCTCTGAGCAGCAGCGTCACTGCAGAGCAGGACAGTGGGTCACTGGGGCTGGAATGCGGTGGAATGAAGACCAACCTGGCTCTGGGTGGCCCCGAGGCCTATCCACACTTAGATGACTCACTAGGTTGGTCTGATGGTATCAGGCTCTGTTTGATGGCTTTGTGTCTAATTCACGCAGGGCTCCATTTTGCATATTCTGCCATGCCTACACCAGCAAAGATGGTCCTGCTCCTGTGAACTCTGGTCCTGGCTCACTGTTCTCTTTAGCCTGTGTCCTTGGTCACTTCTTCATCCTGGTGCCGACAAGCAGTGTGTTCACTGTGCCAAGGTTCTTCCAAAACAAAGTCCGTTCCATTGAAAGCAGTCTAGTTCTGAAAAATGCCTCTGACCAATCACCAGCCCTGTGCATATGGAGGGGCCTCGGATGGACCAGATGTTCAGACATAATAGCTGTTTGTCCCATCCAGACCTGGAGTTGTGAACTCTGTCTGGCCTAACAGGGCCCACCTGCTTGAGCCAGAGACCTCACCTCTTCCTTAGTCCTGGTCGCAGAAAGGAGGAACCAGGCGCTGCCTTTCTCTGACCTTCTGGCCTCCAGTCAAGGATGACATGACCTTGCTTCTTCAGCAGAGTCCCCATGCTTAAGTTCATTAGCGACATTCCATCTGTAATGCAACTCTGCAAAATGTGTGGTGCACTTACTACAACCAGAACAAAAGGATGTACAGCATGGCTGCTCTGGGTGATAGGGTGGTGCCCTAGGACTCACAGGATGGGGGAGTGGCAAGTCCAGGCCCAGAATGCCTACGGTAGTCTGCAATGGGGCCTCCTGAGGTTGGAAGGGCCGCTCTGGGGCTCCTCTACCCAGGACTTCTGGTACTGTGCCAATGAAAATGACTATCTGCTACTTCCACGACTGCTTTGAGAATGTGTCTGCACAGCCCACGCCTGCTGGCAGCCCCTGAGGAGGCAAGTCAGTGCAGATCATGCTGCAGAAGGCGTGGCAGAGCCAAGCTGCATGTCAGGGCTTTCTTCTCGATCCCTGGAGCCAGTCACCCCTACAGTGGGGTCTGTCTTGGTCTGGGAGCGGCACACATATTCCCCAAAGAGCTAGGTCACTCCTTGGTCAAGTACTAAGGACAGAGTACCCTAAGAGAAGTGCATTGTCTCAGACATACCTTACTGGGGACTTGCTGGTGTTGTGGCCCCATATGGCGGGAGTGGGGGATGAGCTGGGCTCTGGGTTGCCTTCCTTCCCACCTACTGCTCCTTCCTCCTCCACTACAGACTCCCTGTGTCTGTCACCTTCTCTGCCTCTTTGTCCCACTGGTGCCACCCCTTGGCCTCCTACATGAGCAAGTCTGTCCCTCTCTGCCTGGACACTGAGCAGCTCAACATTATGGGAGTCTGTATCTTTTTTTAAAAAAGATTTATTTATTTATTATGTTTACAGTGTTCTGCCTGCATGTATTCCTGCAAGCCAGAAGAGGGCACCAGATCTCATTACACATGGTTGTGAGCCACCATGTGGTTGCTGGGAATTGAACTCAGGACCTCTGGAAGAGCAGTCAGTGCTCTTAACCTCTGAACCATGTCTCTCTCCAGCCCAGGAGTCTGTACCTTGTCCTTTCTTGTACCTCTAGGATCAGCACAGGTCCTCCGGAGTACCCCCCTCCCTTAGCCACCCCCCAAAATCAACAAAGAGATAAAGTATGTGACTGGCAAAGGGCCTGGAGCAGTTAACCAACAGAAGCAAAATCTCCACTGTTTTCATCTTCCGATTCTAACTTAATCTCCACTACTTGAGTCTCGAGACAGAAGATTCTGGGGCAGTTCAGGAAGTAGAAGTCCACTGGAAAGAGCAGCAGCTGTCCGGCCTCCTGCGTCCCTGGCCAATGCTGAGGGTCTGGTGCTGAAGGTGAGAGAGCTGGAGATCCCAGGATGGGTTGATGGCTCATCCCTCAAGAGTTAAGACAGCCAGATGTGGCACAAGGCCAGTCAGGGCAAGAGCCACAGTAATACTTGCTTCTCATTTGTTTACATCTATCATGTATGTATGTGCACTGGGTCCCTGGAACTGGAGGCACACAGTCGTGAGATGCCATGTGGGTGCTGGGAATTGAACCTGGGTACTCTGGAAGAGCAGTCAGTGTGCTTAACTACTGAGCCATCTCTCCAGTCCCCTTGTTTCTCTTTTTAAAATATATTTTATATGTGTCTGTGTGCCATGTGTGCAAGTGCTTGCAGAGGCCAGAAGGTAGCACTGGGCTGCTTGGATGGAGATACAGTTGAGGCTGCCCAGTGTGAGTGCTAGGAATTCAGGTCCCCTGAAGCAGCAGCAAATGCTCTTAACAGCTGAGCAATCTTTCCAGCATATCTGTTCCTCATTCTAGTGAGACCCCTCCCCCCAAGCCCCCAATTCATCAACAACCAGGAGTCACAGGATGAGTACCCAGGGTTCTAGGAAAATAAGGAGCTCTGGGTTTGCAATGTCACCTTAACCACAACTGACATTAAGAAGACCCACAGCTAACCAAATTCAGTGCCAGGGGAAAAATACCCCAGTGTGGCATGTTTCCTTGGCCATAGATTGTTGGGGTCTAGTCCACAGCTCAAGTTTAGCCCTTGGGACAGATCAGGCTTTCCCATGGAAGAGGATTATAGCCCGGGATGTGAAGAAGTACTGGTTCCTTCATGCTGCCCAAGGTCCAGGCTTACCACTTTTTATAGGTTAAGATCCAAATGGTAGCTGGGAGGTAGTGGTGCACACCTTTTATCTCAGTACTTGGGAGGCAGAGGCAGGCAAATTCCTGAGTTCCAGGCCAGCCTGGTTGGTCTACAGAGTGGGATCCAGGACAGCCAGAGCTACACAGAGCAACTCTGTCTCAAACACCACTCCCTCACCTAAAGAAAGAAATCCAAATGGTACAAGACACCTGAGATGGATGATAAAAAGTAGGTGGCCTAGATGTGGTTGCTCACACTTCAATTCCAGTATTTAGGAAGACTGCATTAAGTTTGGGACTAGATAAAGTTACATGGTGAGTTCCAGCACAGCATTGGCTACAAATCTGTCCCAAAATACAAACAAAAGTATATAACACCCAGGGTTGGGCATGGTGGTGCACCTTTATCCCAGGACTTTGGAAGCAGAGGCAGGAGATCTCTGAGTTTCATGCCAGCCAGCCACCCATGGCTACATAGAGAAACCCTATCTCAAAGAACAAAACAACAATAACAACAAAAACCCAAAATGTAAAATAAGGTAGAAAACTAAGTAACACTCTTACCTAGCTGTGAACCATGAGCTACAATAATAACCTGCCTGGCAGGGTCTACCCATGTGTGCTACAGTGGTACATATGGGGGTAATACATTGTTTAAAATATTTTAAAAATTAAGCCGGGAATTCTAGTGTTTACCTTCAATCCCACAGGAGGCAGAGGCAGGAAGATCTCTTTTGAGTCTGAAGCAGGCCTGTTCAACGTAGCAAAATTGTTTCAAAATAAAAAGGAAACAGTAACAGCAAAATCACCAAATGACCTCAGTGGAGGTCAAAGCGACAATCCCATCCAGTACCCTGGCTGTACTCCCAGCCCCAGCTCCGGGTCGCCACCCATTCTGTCCCACAGGAAGGGCTCTGATGGCTGCCCATCATAGATGAGTTAACTGACCCCACAGCTGCTGCTTGTCGAGAGGGGCAGCCATGGAGTGGGGCACTCAGCCACTAGGACCGTCCTGCCTTTTGAGACCTCTAAAACTTCTTTACTTCTGCACATTCCCTACTGCACTTCCGGTTGGCACTATTCTAGGTGCTTGGGGTGCAGGAGACAGAAGCAGCTTCTCTACCCTATACAAGCCTTAAACTGTGGAGGAGTAGTGGTGGTGCAGATGGCCCAGACCACCGTGTGAGGGAACAGTCCTGGGAGGAGCACTGTCTGAGGAGCATCAACAGCCTCCCTCCCACTTGCCTGCACTCATGTGCTAGGCTCACTACCTCTGCCCTGACCCCTCAGGAGGATCTCACTATGAAGTCCCACTGTCCTAAAAGTTGGTTTTTTTTTTTTTTTTTTTTTTTTTTTTGAGCTGAGGACCGAACCCAGGGCCTTGCGCTTGCTAGGCAAGCACTCTACCACTGAGCTAAATCCCCAACCCCTAAAAGTTGAAGACCAGAGATTTTCCTGCATCTCCCCCCCCCCCCCCCCCACAACCCAACCCAACACACATACACCACACTCACTCTCTCACAAAAAAAAAAAAAAAAAAAGTTTGTCAGGCAGTGGAGGCACACACCTTTAATCCCAGCACTGGAGAGGCAGAGGCAGGTGGGTCTGAGTTAAGACGTCAGCCTGGTCTACAAAGTAAGTTTCAGGACAGCAAAGGCTATAAAGAGAAAGCTTAGCTGGGCAGTGGTGGTGCATGCCTTTAATCTCAGCACTTAGGAGGCAGAGCCAGGCGGATCTCTGTGAGTTCGAGGCCAGCCTGGGCTACAGAGTGAGTTCCAGGAAAGGCGAAACCCTGTCTCGAAAAACCAAAAATAAGTAAATAAATAAATAAATAAATAAAAAAGAGAAAGCTTGGAAGGGGGAGGGTATGCTAAAAAATACAGTGTTTTTCCAGACATGGTGGTATACTCTCTAACAAGAGTTCAAGATCAGCCCAGGCTACATGAGATACTCTCTGGGGAAAAAAAAAAAAAATCAAAGGAGTCTATACACCAGACTGTCAGACCTACCAGGCACAAACGCCAATCTAGGCCACTCTGTCCAGTCGCTATCACCCAGCCAGCCAGGCTCTCTGTGGCCTGGACAAGGTCCTATTCTCAACAGCTGACTTGAACAGCAGCACCGTCAGCGGTAGATTCCTGAACTGGTGTACTCAGTCGACTTACTAAGGCACCGACCATCTGAGGATTGAGAATATAAACATGCACCACCCCACCTGGCTCCAGTGCATTTCCAGCAAAGGTGCTGACCTCCCGGTAAAATGCATTTTTGAAACGGTCCTGCTTCAGAATGGTACTCGCTCTCCCTGGGCCTTCCCACACCTGAGCTCCTCTCCTACATCACCCAGAGGGAGAAACAAGGCACCACTGCATGAACTGTTTGCTTCCCTGCGAAGTACTTTTTAAATTCATACCCCACCCCCTGCACCATGTTAAACCCTCAGATTTCTGCAGTGGGCCAGCGTTTCCAGAGATGAAGGAGGTCCCAGGAGCCTGGCACATTTTCCTATGGTAGGAAAGTTAGCATGTTAACCCTATTTTCAGGACCACACTGCTTCCCAGGTTTCCTAACTAACTTGAGATACTCCCAGGAAATAGACAAGAAAAAAAAAATTATGTGGCACTGTCTAGGTCTGTGAAACAACTTACAATATTAGTGCTTTATTTTGGACTTTGAAGAAAGGGACACGGTCTCCATTTGTGATGGTAGAGTTTCTGTGCTTTGACCTAAAATGTTGCCACTAAAATCAACATCAATTTTAGTAAACCTTCTTGTGGTATTGCACCTTTGCTTCCTTCATAAGAGGCAGAGGCAGGAGGATCTAAAATTCAAGGCCAGCCTGGTCTACTGAGTGAATTCCAGAACAGGCAGGGCTACACTGAGAAAACATGTTTAAAAAATAAATAAATAAACTAAAAACACAGATTAGTAAGCCTTCAAAATACAACCAGTTCAGGAATACAGTGACTGTTGGTCCTTTAGAGACAGTTATTCATTTGATCCGTAACATTATAATGCAGCCAGGTAGCAACAGAACACAGCTCACCAGAGTGCCTGCACTCACACAGAATGTTCTCATCAGGGCACATGGCAGACCTCTAGCACTCCACTGGCTTTGAGAATACAGCCATGGAAAAGCAGTTCACATGAGCCATTTCCTCCTTCCTTTTCTTTAGCTCTGGCTGACTTCTAGGTAGAGCAGGCTGGCCTCAGTTTGCAGAGACCTACCCGCCTCTGCCTCCTGAGTGCTGAGATTAAAGTTGTGTACCACCACACCCAGCATGAGCTCTATTTGACAGGGCAGGTACTGTGTGTGGGCCATCTCGATTGGGTTTCTAGGGCAGGATTCTTTGAGATGGGGTCTCCCTAGGTAGTCCTGGCTGTCAAGGACTTCGCTAACAGAGACCGGCTTACTTAGGTCCCAAGTGCTTTGATAGCAGGCACGTCATCATATCCAGTTCAGGGCAAGATTCATGGAGTAACAGCTGGTCATGACCCTTCAAGAACAACTCAGAAGCTCTGCCTGGATGAGGAAAGTGCTCTTTAGCAAAGATACAGTGGCCAACAGCACCAATGGGCAGTCTGCACGTGTAACTCAAGAGAGCCCCCGTGTATCTGGGCAGCAGCCATTCTGTCTTGGAGGGCCTGTGACCCTTCAGGTTTTAAAGGGACATGAACACAGCTGGCGGCAACTGGAGAGGCTGGGCAGTCTCTAGAGGCCTTGACTCCAGGGCGAGCAGTCCCCTGCAGTCACAGCAGACTTGCTGATAGGGGTCTTCCCCACTCTGCCGCTGCCTGGCCGCTTCTCCTGACCTCTCAACACTGCCAGGATGGCATTCGGCTCTACTCAGTTTTTGTCCTCGTCCACCCTCGTCCCTGGGTCCCTCTGACCTCAGAGTCACCTGCTTCCTTCCAAGCTGCTCCCCTGGGGTTCTTCCTCCTCCAAGCTTCCTGCATTTCAGTTCCCGGTGGCCCCCACGGCACAGACCAGAAACTGCCATCTCTGCCTTCCCTTCTCACCCGAGATCAATCAAGCTGCCTCACTCAGTGTTCCCAGAGTCCATCGGGAGTATGCAGCCGCCCCTCCCCCAAGCTGGCCATTCTGTTAGAAGGCCTCTGCTGGGTTTTCTTGTCTTCTAGCCCTCTCCCCTTCCGATGGATTCCAAAAGCAGCTCAGAGATGGCGGACAGCCCAGGCCGGCTGGGGACCCTGCAGCTCTCAAGGAAGCAGCTGCGTGAGGCCTCGGGAGCCGGCCTCCTCACACCTCCACTCTTCTGCAGGCCTTGGGGACCCTGTGTCCTCTGGAGCTCCCAAGATGTTTTGCAATGTATTTCTCATTATTTCTCACCATATCCCATCCCAAGTCTTCACTTCTTTTTATGACAGTCACATGTAAATGTGTATGTGTACGCGTGTAATATGCATGAGTGTAAATGCCCTGGAAGGCCCTAAGTGCTGGCTTCACTATCAGTCAGCTACTAGATATGGATGCTGGAAATTAGACCCTGGATCTCATCAAATGTAGTGTGTGCTCCTCACCGCTCAGCAATCGCTCCAGCTCCTAAGGTCCCACTTCTTGTTTGTTGACTGACTGCTGGAATGTAAGCCTTAAGGAGACAGGGTTGCTCAACCATGTTGTCTTGTACAAGAGTGCCTTGACCACAGCAGACAAGACAACAAACAGCCATGACTTAAGCTAGTTTAGATTTCATGCTCCAGGTAACAACCAATCAATCAACAACTAACAACTCTAAATCAATGTAACAATTTTGCTGTGACATTAAAATGCCAAACTAAGTGTCAAGTTCATTACCCACCCCCCCCGCCCCCTATATAACCATGTGGGTGTTGGGAAAAAGCTGTACGTCTGATTCATGTGTGAATCACAGGGAGAGAGAGGAATATCGGGTACCGCATGGAAAAAACCCATTCAGTGATGGCAAGGGCCTGGTGTTTCCTCATGGGAATGCATGGTCCCCAAGGACTAAGCAGCTACCATCCCCTCCCAGGGACCAGAAGGGCTGGGAGAAAGGCTGCTCTTCAGCTAAAATGCTGGGGTCTATGCAGAGTACTCAACACTCTATGCTTCCCACACGTCCTCTGCCTTTATTCAACCCAATGGTGGAGGCAAGCAGCATGCCTCAGGACTACCTTAGACTGAGGCTTCAACACAGCATTAGGAGACAGTGCAAGAGTTTACTGAGAAAAAGTGAATTTTTAATTATCTTGTGAATCTACTTAGAAAAACACACACAAGCAATGTTCACAACTATAAATTTAAACCTTTTGCACTAAAAAACAAAACAAAAACCAAAAAAACACAAAACAAACACAAAACCACAGGCATGAACTGTAAACCTGTATTAATTATCAACTAGTCTTAAGGTTAATTCTTAGCAGTAATTCAGTATTTTCCTTCTTGGCAATTGTAATGTTTTAGCACCAAATGATCTCCCACAGAGGTACTAGGAATGCTGGCTGCCAGTGTACGGAGATGTTTCCAATGCACAGCTTCCCACACACACCGTCCACTCACACCACACACGGGAGTCACGTGCAGATGGGGCGACACGCTGACTCCCAGGGCAATGGACACAAGACAGAGGCACGGGGTCACAGACTTTAATGTAGTGCATTCGTAGAAAAGGCCAGCCTTCGCTCCCAGGCGTGCTCTCGTCCTCAGACTTTAATGTCATGATTTAGAAGATGCAGACGTTATTGCCTAAATATTACTCTATACATTTCCATCAGTGTTCTGGAAAACACCTTAAATTGCTACTTAATTTACACCATAATTACTGGGTTACAGCTTTAGCTCATTGGCAATTTTGGAAGCAATATTTTTGAAAGCTATTGATGTCCCTGATATCCGTTTAAAGCGGACCCCATTCAGAGACAGTCTTGGCAGCTTACAGACTTCCATTTCCCACTGCACCAGGTTCTCCGCATGCCCGTCGCCATGGACACAGAAGAGCAGGAAGCGCTCCCTCTGCTCATAATCGCAGTTATTGGCATCCAGCACTTTGCGGATCTCCCGCATCATATCACTGGGGTCCATGGAACTAGTGGTTTTCATGCTCCAGGTGAAGCGCAGTGAACGAGGTTTTGCCTCTTTGTTCTCATCCTTTTGTTCCGAAGATACATTGCGACTGAAATGCACAGGGGCAGGGTGATTTTTAATTGCACTGGAAAAAGACCCTTTTCCACCTTAGCTAACTGATTATCAACTCCTTCAGCACATATGAAAACTGACCCCAAGTACCTCACATTTACCAAGAGGCACACACCTATATCCCCAATCTCTAAACGTAAATACTGCACACAAAAGTCTGTCTGGCTGGAAACTGTCCAGTAGCCACCTGCACTGGACATCCTTTGAAATCAGGCAGAGCAGGGCCAGAGCCCACTGCTACAAAGGGGTGAGTGCTGACCAGCAACCTCCTGCTCGTTCACCCACAGCTTGTTAGTGCAGTTGTGCTTGTCACAGTACACAAAAAACAGTGCTCAAAGACTGACTCAGTATCCCGTTAGTACACTGTTTCTCAACTAGCTGCTGAGTGCACAGCTAGGCCAGCCCTTCTGTCCCCACCATCTACCTTGTTGTTTCTCTATTTTGTTAAAATCCCAGTTTCATAGTTGAAAATATCCAGGTCATGCTCCTGTGGTACCAGCCACTCAGGAGGCTGAGTGGATCCCAGGATCCCAGGGGCTTGAGGTGAGCCTGAGTAACAGGGAGGCCCACCTCACAACAGGCAAAACCAAACACTACAAATACCACAACTCAGATGATCTAATCTTAATGAAACAGACAGAAAAATGAAATGCTACAGCTCATTTGTCTGTGGAGAACTGAAATGACTGGTCTGTATGAGGTGAGCGCTCAAAGCTAGGCTAAATGGCTATGTTAGACAGGCTGCAGGTTACACAGGCAAGCACAAGCTTGGCAACACTTTTGGGATCAGGAAACCTTAGGTGAGGAGGCAGAGACAGCACAAAACTGTGCTGTGGGCAGTCTGTTTGAGAGTCACAGGAGGGAAGGGTGAGGCAGGGCAGACCAGGAGGACTGGCCACATACAACTCAGTTAATTCAATGGAACCAGCAGCAGAGGCTTTGTGGGGTTTTGTTTGTGGGTGTGCTCCTTTAGTGAAGATGGGGTCTCATGAGGCTCAGACTGCCCTGACCTCCTGGTCCTCCTGCTCTATGTCCCAAGTACTAGGAGCACAGGTGTGTGCTACCATGCTTGCTCAGAAGCAGCGAAGTGCAGAATGCACTCAAGACCCACCCCAGAGCATGGACCCACCACACTGGGTCAGAGTGGCGTAGACAAAACCACTGGCCTTTACAGAGCGCTTGCACAGCAAACCCTGTCCTGCTCCATACTAGGAAGTAGGTTCCATCATTATCTTCCTGTTGCGGATGGGGCAATACATCTGGAAGGGCAGAGCCTGCTCTAAGCTGGGACAGGCCTGGGAAGAGACTGCCTGGAGCTCACTCCAGGTCTGCCTGGAAAGGGCAGCTTACACAGTACTCAGGGCCTCACAGGGACAGAGGGTCAAGAGGCAGGTGCCAATGAAGATTTTCCCTTGGAACAGTAGCATCGTCAGAACTTGCACTGGAGCACAGTAGGAGGCCTACCACTATAGAGATGGAATCCTGAGCCTACCTGTGATTCCATTTCACACAAGGAGAGCTACATAAAACCAAGGGGCAAACATACAACTTACATAATCATCATTTTAAAAGGAAACACCATTTCAGCCCTCCCAACCTTATTCAAGGCATCAAGACACAAATGTGAAGCCTGGCTGAGGGTGCTCAGGAAGGTTCTCACGGCCCACTGGTGCCCTCTTGTGGCTGCTGGCATGCAAAGCAGTCTCTTGGTCCAGCAAGTAGAGCCAGCAGCCTCAAGAACATTCTAGAACCAGAACCTTGACACAGCCCCAAACAGGCCCACTGTACTTAAACGAATAACCAGAAAACGGCATTGAGGAAGCTAAGAACTCAGGAAATATCTGAAGTAAAAGCATTTCCCTCACCTTGAGCCCTCGTATCTCCCGTTCCTCTCATACTCTGTTGGGAGTCTCAATGAACAGAACGTAGAAGCAAAGCAAAGTGGGAAAGAGAAAAGAAATCTTACACACTGGTCCACAGCCACACGTTCATCAACACAAACATTGTACAATGAATTAAGCCCAGGCATTGCAGTTACCACTGAACTAATTCAAACAGCTTCTCCATCTGACTGTTGATGACGTAGTCCCCAGAGGACAAAGTTTGTAAAAGGACAAGCTGTGCATCCACATCAGTTTTCTTCCTGCTGTGCACATTCATGGATTGGACTAGAGCTGTTCTGTGTTCTATTACCACGCCACACAGTATAGTTTACATTTAAAAAGAAATGAGGTTTTCAGTAGACCTCTACACTCAAATATAACAAATCTGTCCCTGAAAATTTGCTATTTTGGAAGATCACCATCATCATCATGGAGTGCACTGGCAACAAAAAGGAAGCCTACTTCTCCACTCCTTAAGAAGTCATGTTTCATAAACACCAAAGTGCAGCCTGGCCTTCTGGGAGGCAGGGGCAGGCAGGAACTCCAAACAACAACAACAGGGTCTCTCTATGGAGCCCTGGCTGTCCCAGAATCCAGTATGTAGACTAGGCTGGCCTTGGAGCTCGGAAGTCTGCCAGCCTCCACCTCCCTGGTGATGTTAAGGCATGCACCACCTGGCCAGGCAGCAACATTAATAGCAGTGTTTCTGCCTTGTACGTGCACATTCCAAGGACATCAATATTTTTGATTTATCAACACCAAAAATATTAACCCAACTGGAACCCCACTTACCATCATGCTCTAGTAAACAATGACACATGCTTTCTTTCTTCATTGGGATGTGGCTTTTAGACAGAATACTATTTGTTTCTCAATTCTCCAAAAAATAAGACATTTCTGCTGTGAAGTTGCTCACATCTGAGTTTCTACTCACACCTGAGTTTCTAAACGAGCCAAACCAAATGAGACTGGAGGATTTTTTGGATTGTCTCCAACCCCAGTGTATCAGCCACCTTGTCTTTTGCCAGCTTTTGCCAGCTCAATTTCAGTAAAGCAAAAGTGATGACTAACACAATCACCACTTACCTTCGGCATGTTTCAGACTGCACCATTAACTGCACACTTGACTACCGCACATCGCATTCTTTACACAGGAGCATGCTAAGTGCCATTAGTACCAGACAGAACTACCTGAGTGCTAAGTCATTCTACTGAAGAGAGTGCACAGGCATGCACAGGCCTTCTGCTGAGTGGGTGCCATAGTTCCTTTAATATGCCAGACAGAGTTAATCTATTTCTTTCCAGTTTCCTTTCAAAGATATGAGAATTTAGTTCTTAGCAGAAAGTTTAGTTTAAAGAAAAGAAAACAACAACAAAAAAAAACAGGACCAAAAAGCCAAACCTGATGTTAATTGCAGGAGCCATTTGGGGAGGGTGGGGTGAGGATTGAAAAGTAAGTGTACATATATAAATCCTACCTTTTGATAAACCTGAATGACATGTTTCTAAAAGAAATTAAGCCAAAAAAAAAAAAATTAACAAAAAAAGACTCGTACAAATTAAACAGAAAATCTAATTAATTATAGAAAGAATAGGAAAACAAAAAACAAACCAAACACGATGGCTCCTCTTCTGGCCAATAATCAATAAAAGCAACATTTGTTGAAAAAGTAAAATTATTATAAACACTTAAATTTTGAGTATGTGGTCTTTTAATTTGAAATATAAAAACATGTTTAGCCATAATAATTAAATTCATTTAAAAAGTTCTTAAGATAAAACTCAGTCTTTAAAAAATTATCATGATCATTATGATGTTATTAATATAAGGCCTTGCTGTATATATCAAAGGCTGGTCTTCCATTTGCAACCTGCTTCTACCGAGTGCTGGGATTACAGACATGCCACCATGCTGCAAATTCAATGTCTTATTAAAGAAATAACATGTACTTTGTTGTAATAAATATCATTTCTTAGACTCCTATAGACTATTTTATGAGCAGAACTCTTTCTTGACTTCTGCTATATAAATACAAAAGACCTAATTATACGCCATTTAGACATTAAGAGGATCATCACTGAGCTATGCTTGATGGCATAATCCTACAATCTAGCATGGGAAGATAGAGGCAGGAAGTGCAGTAAATCTGAGGCCAGGCAGGTCTATAAAATCAGTTCCAGAGCCAGTGCTATATAGCAAGATCCTGTATTAAAGGGGGTGGGGCTGGTAATGATGCTTGGTAATGGTAAAGTGTTTGCCCAGCATGCATGACAGGGCATATCCTTAATCCCAACACTCTGGAGGTCCTGGAGCTAGGAGGATCAGAAGTTCAAGGTCATCCTTGGCTACCTAGTGAGTTTAAAACCAGTCTGGGCTCCATGAAACCCTGTCTCAAAAACAACAACAAAACCAAACCAAAACAACATAACAAATTTATTTAGGAAGACACATGGGCTATGCTGAACACTCTGACAAGATCTTCCACACAGTAAGCACCTCTGGGCAAGTATAGGCAAGAAAAGCCCATTGCTACACTGGGTACCGCAGACATACATATGCACCAAATAACATTTTTGGATTTTTCCTCTCTAATTTGGGATTAACTTTGTATTGCTTTTAGGAAAGTCCAAACTCTTGACCTCTTTTATGCCACTGTCATCTGTAACTGTGTTAGGCTCCATTCACAGCTATACCATAGTGCATGCAGCCTGTGAACCACGGCTGGACACTTGCTTAAACCAACTGGATAGTGTCTAACTATTTACTAGAGATAACTGCTATCCACATCACACAGAGCAAACAATGGTACACAGCAGGATAAATACTGTATGGAAGATTGTGCATGTAAAATATTTTAATTAGATACTACTTATAGATATATGTTTGAAATATTATTTCAAAATGATTATTAATCTCTACCTTCCACTCCCAGTACTGGGGCCTTGTGAGTTATATCACTAAACTACATGCCTACTCAAGGCCTTTTTAAAAAATCAATCTCTTTTTACTGGGTACCGCAGACATACACATGCACCAAATAACATTTTTGGATTTTTCCTCTCTAATTTGGGATTTTGCCTGCATGTATGTGTGATAGTGTTGGATTCCTTGAACTGGAATTACAGAGAGCTGTGTTTATGTGGTTGCTGGAAATTAAACCTGGGTCCTCTGGAAGAGCAGCCAGTGCTCTTAACCACTGAGTTTTCTCTCCAGCTCAACAACAATGTCTTTTAAAAATTATTTATAGGGCTGGAGAGATGGCTCAGAGGTTAAGAGCACTGACTGCTCTTCCAGAGGTCCTGAGTTCAATTCCCAGCAACCACATGGTGGCTCACAACCATCTGTAATGAGATCTGGCACCCTCTTCTGGCCTGCAGTCATACATGCTGTATACATAATAAATAAATAAATCTTAAAAAAAATTTTATATATTGTAAGTGTATGCATGTTTGCCTGCACTATGTAAGTGTACCACATGTACATAGGCCCAAGGAGGCCAGAAGGAGATGGGTCCTGTAGAATCAGAGTAGTAGAGTGCTGGGAATGGAACACAGGTTTTCTAAAAGAAAACCACTGAGTTGTCTCTCCAGCTCCTCACAAAGAAAGTTATTGTATAATACATACATACTTTAATTTTCTTCCCTCAAACCTTTTTTTAATACCCAAATAAGGTAGAGGGAAGGGAAGACACAGTGAAGACTTGTACTATGCTTGGGATCTTGTGGACCAACATCTGAGATGCAAAAACATGGGTCTGGCCGGGCAGTGGTGGCGCACGCCTGTAATCCCAGCACTCGGAAGGCAGAGGCAGGTGGATCTCTGTGAGTTCGAGGTCAGCCTGGTCTACAGAGCTAGTCCAGGACAGGCTCCAAAGCTACAGAGAAACCCTGTCTCAGAAAAAAAAACAAAAAAAACAAAAAAACCAAAAAAAATGGGTCTGGGCTGGAGTTTATACTGCCTGTAGGGTTGGGCAGATTTACTTGTTTTCATTCATTCATTCATTCATTCATTCATTCATTCATTTTAGGTCCCTGTCCTGGATCTCGCTCTGTAGACCAGGATGGCCTCAAACTCACAGAGATCCTGTGTGTGTGTGTGTGTGTGTGTGTGTGTGTGTGTGTGTGTGTGTGTGTGTGTACGCGCGCAAATACATATTTGCCATTAGATCCTTCTGAAGCTCTAGTTACAGGCTGTTGTGACACACGTAAAGTGGGTATTAGGAATCAAACTCCTGTTGTTTACAAGATCACTATGGTACTCTTAACCACTGAGCCATCTTTAGGGTTGGAATTCTGCTTGTGGAGCTCCCTAAAGCTCTCCAAAACTGCAGGCTGGATGGTCATACTTAGCCACCGTGACTCTCACTCCTGGTATCAAAGTGTCAACTTCATGGCCTTTCAGGCATTACAATTTTAGCCTGACAACTATTGTCCAGAGGAAGATAAAGAGTTAACTATAGTGAAGGATTTTGTTTTAAAGATTTATTTATTTATTATGTATACAGTTTCTGCCTGCATGTGTCCCTGAAGGCCAGAAGAGGGCATCAGATCTCATTACAGGTGGTTGTAAGCCACCATGTGGTTGCTGGGAATTGAATCAGGACCTCTGAAAGAGCAGTCAGTGCTCTTAACTGCTGAGCCATCTCTCCAGCCCCGAAGCATTTTTTTTTAAGATTTATTTATTTATGTATATGAGTGCTCTCTCTGCATGTTATACTTGTATGCCAGAAGAGCCAGCATGTAGTTGCTGGGAATTGAACTCAGAACCTCTGGAAGAGCAGCTAGTGCTCTTGGCTCAAAATCTAGCCCCTATATTTTAGTTGTTGTTATTATTATTATTGACTTTTTTTTTTTTTTCATTTTTCAAGACAGAGTTTTGAAGCCCTGTGAAGCCCTGGCTGTCAAGGAATTCACTCCATAAACCAGATTGCAGAATGGTCTCAGGATCAGAGATCTGCCTGCCTCTGCCTCCTGAGTGCAGGGATTTAAAAGAAAAGAAAAAAGAAAAATCCCAGCATTTGGAGGCAGAGGCAGGTACATCTCTGTGAGTTTGAGGGCCAGCCTGATCTACAGAGCAAGTTCTAGGACAGCCAGGCTATATAGAGAAACCCTGCCTCGAAAAACAAACAAACAAACAATCCCGCCTCAAATAAAAAGTAAAAAATAACAAGCCAGGAGTGGGTGGCTGGTGGGATTGCCTGGTGGTAGAAACACAATGCTCTTGCAGAGGATGTGGTCTGGCTCCTGGTGACCCACAAGGGAGCAAAACACTCATACCCATAAAACAAAATAAATAAATCTACAAGAACAAAACAAAATCTAAAACAACCAAAAAACCCAACCCAAACCAATCACATATGCAAATATCTACCTTCATGCAAACGTTAGTTAACTTTCCCTTTAAACATGTCCTGTGTGTCTGTGTCTGACGTCCACACCTACGATATACCTGTGAGGCTTGTGTGACTGGTGCCACCTCAACAATCCAGTTTTGGCCACCCACCCCCGCCCCAACCCACGCTATTTTGTTTTTCATTTCTTTGGTTTTTCAGGACAGGGCTTCTCTGTGTGTGTAGCCCTGGCTGTCCCAGAGCTCGCTCTGCAGCCCAGGCTGGCCTCCACTTCAGAGGTCTGCCTGCCTCTGCCTCCCGAGTGCTGGGGTGAGACTAAAAGAGCAGCAATGCTCTGTTTTAATGTTTATTTATTTATTATGTATACACAAGAGGGCACCAGATCTCATCACACCATACGGTTGCTGGGAATTGAACTCAGGACCTCTGGAAGAGCAGACAGTGCTCTTAACCTCTGAGCCATCTCCCCAGCCCCTGCAAATGCTCTTACAATGGGCTTTTACTGGACCTGGAAAGTGTGGGAAGTAAGCCCCAGTGACTGTCTTGTCTCTGCCCACCAGAGCGGTGCCCACAGGCACGAGCAGCAGCCAGTCTGCGGCTTTTTATGTAGGTGCTGGTCCTCACTGCTTGCTTAGGAAGCACTCTTGCTGAGCCACCTCTCCAGCCTCCACCTCATGACTGGCTCTTAATCAATGACAGTCTCACATCACCAGAAAGCACAAAGGAGACAGGTCAACAGAGGACTTTCACGATGCTCAAGAGTCAGTTACCGGGTGGGTGAGGCAGCTCAGTAGGTAAGGTACTTGCTATCAAGCCAGACATGGAAGAGACAGATGGCTTCATGTTTAGACACAGTGCAAGTGTTTTTCTTTGTGTCTGCTAAGCTGAAATAGATATGTCATGTGGACAGATGTGTGAACAATACAAACAATAATTAAAGAATGATAACTTTACCCAAGCACTAGACAACTTTTAGTATTGTGAAAAGAGGCTGAGTTCTGTAATTCTACTTTAAAGCTTTCAAATCTGAAGCTGGACACACATGAGCTAAGAATGAAAAGGAGCCAGGCAGCGGCTTCACCAATCGGGAAAGACATTTACTTTTCCCTTTGTATTTGCTTCAACAGAACCAGCAGCACATGACACTTACCTCCTTGTGAGTTTTGAAGTTAATTTACTAAAAAGATTAGTGGAACCTCGGCTTCGAGTCTGGGACAGTGGTGTGGCTTCGTGGGACAAGCTGGGTGAGGCAGGCGGGCCATTATATGTTGCGGTTCTCCGCTCCCGAGGTTGGCCGTGGAAAGTGCTACGGCTGGCCGTGCCTCTTGGGAAGCGAATCCGATCTGGGGTGGTCGCACTGCTAATACTGTGGGTGGAAGCAACTGGAGTCCTCTGATCTGGAATCGTGCTAGGAAAGCAGAAAAAGAGACATCTTTGTCCCCAAATCATAACATAGGAAAGTTTATAAGCACAATACTCCTTACATATAGTGAAGTAAATCAGCCACTGTGAATCAAGATCCAAAGGATATTTTAAAACAGGACTTAGGGGCGAAAGGTAAGCTCAGTGGGAAGGCTATCAAAGAACAGGACAAGAGACAAAGCTTAAAAGGTATAGGAATACCGTATATGCACATTTCAAGGACAAGATTAACGTAGGGTAGAGAACGGCTAACTCACATTTCCCCCCTCTACTTCCCTTTCAAACTACTTACATACAGAGAACTGTGCCAAAAGGAAAGAAAGTCTTGCATGTGAAAAGGAATAGGCAACCAAAAAGTTTCTAGAAGCACACAGATGGCATAAATGTAAAATCCCACATGCTGAAAGCAAGTTGAGGTGGGGATTTCTTATACCCTCTGAAGTATGCCAAGGCATGAGGACAGGCACATATACATTCAGACACAGATAACACAGACACAGTGAGACAGGATGTGCTTAACTAAAACTATATGAAGGAAGAACAGCTTGTGGACAACTGTAACAAAATCTTGAACCATAAAATCCACAGCACAAAATTAAGCAGCAGTGGGTACACATTAGCTTCACAAGGAATGTGCATTTTTCTTACATAGCCTTGAAGTTATCTCCTTCACTGTCTATTGGAGGTAACATCATCTTGGGGTGCCCAGAGGCTGACATGGACATCGACTTCTGATGTCTCAGCCGACAGGTAGATGTGGCACAGAGTGAGGCAGGGCTAGCTGCGTAAGCGAACACTTCTGTCAGGCTGGGAGAGGGTTTGGGTTCAGGCAGAGGCAGAAACAACAGCGTGATGGAACAGTGACCAAAGAGCAGCCTGCTGTCTAATGCACACACCTTCTCCCCAGACCCCTGCAGACCTCCAGAGATTAGGAATCTCTTTACCTTGTTTGGGGATTTGGGCCAATTGCTGGCCCTTAACTGCTTTTGCAAACAGCACGGTTTTTTTTTTTTTTTAACCCCCGAGACAGGGTTTCTCTGTGTAACAGTCCCAGCTGTCTTGGATCTCACTTTGTAGACCAGGCTGGCCTTGAACTCAGTGCTGGGATTAAAGGCATGTGCCACCACCGCCCAGCTGCAAACAGCAGTTTTTAAAGTTCATTATCTTAGCCAGGCGGTGGTGACACACACCTTTAGTCTCAGCACTCAAAAGGCAGAGGCAGGAGGATCTCTGAGTTCAAGGCCAGCCTGGACTACAGAGCGAGATCCAGGAAAGGCACAAAGCTACACAGAGAAACCCTGTCTTGAAACCTCCCCCCCCAAAAAAGTTCATTATCTTAAAGAAAATAACAGTTTACATGTTTGAATACTTCTATATGTGCTCTACAAGCTCTGCATAAAATAAAACACATCCTAAAGATGTCTCTATATAAATTTACGTGGTAAAATGAATGTAGCACAAGTGCACAGTACCTTTCACCAGTTCCCTTTTAAATAAATGACTGAAATCATGGGCATAGAAATTTATTATCCATCAGAGTATCCTATGTCATTTGAACAACAGAGTTTAGAACCTTCCCACTGGAAGACATTTGCTCCCTTCTTAGCAAGACGGGAAAATCAGCATATGGACTATGTATGGAAGGAGTATTGCAGTGATTTAAAGCCCTCACTCAGTGTTACTTTGCACGATGGACTCAGACAAGCTCACTCACATGGAGTAGTACCCTAGCACCTCTTTCCTCTTTTCACTTGCAAAGGCTTTTTACCTGCTAAGCTGTCTGTCTCACTGGCCCATCTACCGTACTCTGTTCAGATCCAGACAGTGGTCAATACATTTGATTGGTCTGCCTAGGTGCTGATGACTTTTACCACACCGGGAGCTAGAATCAACATGTGAACGAACAGCAAGAACAGAAAGAGCAGGAGCTGTTTGACTCCGCTGGAGACACAAGCGGTTGTAAAGACTGGGAGAAGGAAGAGGGCTTGGGTGTAGACAAGAGACTGTTCTCTCTCTCTCTCTCTCTCTCTCTCTCTCTCTCTCTCTCTCTCTCTGGTTTTTCAAGACTGGATTTCTCTGTGTAGCTTTACGCCTTTCCTGGAACTCACTCTGTAGCCCAGGCTGACCTGAACTCACAGAGATCCTCCTTCCTCTGCCTCCCGAGTGCTGGGATTAAAGGTGTGCGCCACCACCATCCAGCTGAGACTGTTCTCTTTCTCCAAGAAGTAACTGCAGGGGAGACTGCCCAATAGTACAGGAGCATGAAGAGAGCATGTGCAGATACTCTGCAACACTGACTGGATCTTCCTCGAAGTGCAAGACCTAGCTAAAAGAAAGTATAATTCATATTTTAAGTATAAACTATTTGGTTAAAATTATTCAATTATTTTTGTTATATTAAAGTGTGCATGCGTCATCCATGTGAGTGTGTTTGAGTGAATATGCCTGCAGACTCTAGAAAAGGGTGCTAGATCTCCTGAAGCTTTAGGGAGAATTCTGGTCCTTAAGCCAGGCGGTGGTGGCGCACACCTGTAATCCCAGCACTTAGGAGGCAGAGGCAGGTGGGTCTCTGTGAGTTCCAGGACAGCCAGGAATGTTACACAGAGAAACCCTGTCTCAAAAAACCATGACCCCCCCCCCAAAAAAAAACCTATGACATACCTCAACTGTTTCATGTCTGTCTGCTACACCCCATGGTGCTGGAGTTACAGGTAGCACAGCCATGCCTTGCTTTCCATAGGTGCTGGAAACTTAAACTCCCATCTCATGCTTACAGAGCAAATGCTCTTTACCCACCGAGTCAGCTCCCCAGACTGAACAAAGTGTTTTCAATGAATGTTGCTGAGAGAAGCAAATAGGCCCTGGTAGGAATCAGGGGACACAAATGTTAGTTAGGATTCTGCCACTCCAGCTATATGACCGCACACGCGCAGTTCAGTAGCCAAGCAAGGGGTCTTACGTCATCAGTACACTGCGTGATGCGCAGTCACGCAATAGGCGCATATGTGGTGTAGCTCCATAAGCCCACTGTGTTTGTGCAGGAAAATCCTTAAAAAGCTGGACTCCTCACCTCTCTTCTGCTCTCTCCTCCGAATGTGCTTTTGACCTTGCCTTGTGTGTGTGTTTTCTTTTTCTTTTTCTTTTTTTTTTTTTTTTTTTGGTTTTTCAAGACAGGGTTTCTCTGTGTAGCTTTACGCCTTTTCCCTGGAACTCACTTGGTAGCCCAGGCTGGCCTCAAACTCATAGAGATCTGCCTGGCTCTGCCTCCCAAGTGCTGGGATTAAAGGTGTGCGCCACCACTGCTTGGCCTTTCCTTGTTTTTTAAAACAAACATCGGTGCTGTGATGAAGCAGGCTCTCATAGCGCTCTGCCCTATACCTTATTGGATCTACAACTGCCGGCTTTTTTCATTTGCCTAGTCCCCAGGACGGCTCCATACAACACAACAGCTAAGTAGATTGGTGAGTTTTCCATTTCTGATCCCTCACTATTTCCTGCAACTGCAGCCTGAGATATATTTCTCGTGCCAGACCCCCCAGGGGGTCCTCAGGCTGTGTACCATGGCACATTCTCTCTTGATGAAGCATTGAATGCTGTCTGGACTCCTCTGGGACGTATGCCCCTCCCAAGCCCTTGCCCCTCCTGTGACAATGGGTGGGGTCACTGGTGCTGTTAATTTATGACAGTCCACAGATTGCCTGCTCTCAGGACACTCGAGATGGGAATCTGGGATCCCCTTTGTTATTTTTATTTTTTATTTTTTTTCTCTTGGCTGCAGTCATGGGACATAAAAGGCTCCCTTCTCTTGGTCTCACTGCTCCTCTGAGAAATGTTAAATATCCCCAGATACCAGTAAATTTGGCCGCATAATGGCTGCTTGAACTCTGATATTTCACAGGAATTATCTAACTTCTTTTACCTAAGCTCTGAACCCTCCTTTTCTGAGTCTTTCTCTCCAACCCTAGCGTCACCTATCTGACCTCCGCCTTGTTCTCTGGTACCAGGCAGGCCACTGAGCACGGACAGGTCTGGAAGAAGGCTAGGATGCATGCAAATAAGTTTATGATCAGGACCCACATTGGGATCATAATAATCTGTATGGCTCTTTAGCCAGAGATCAGTTTACAGCCTGCCACTTGACGGGTCTTCGTAAAGCTGTCCTCAAACCAGCAAACTATCAAAAAAAAAAAAGAAGGAGGAGGAGGAGGAGGAGGAGGAGGAGGAAGAAGAAGAAGAAGGAGAAGAAGGAGAAGAAGAAAGAAGAAGAAGAAGAAGAAGAAGAAGAAGAAGAAGAAGAAGAAGAAAGAAGAAAGAAGAAGAAAGAAGAAGAAAGAAGAAGAAAGAAGAAGAAAGAAGAAGAAAGACATGGAATAAAATCCATCTCTTGTCTCCCAGAGCTTCCCGACATGAGGGCTAAACTTAAAAGCATCTGGAGAGCAAGGATCCTGACCCCACAGACGGAAGTTTCAGCTGTGGCATTCAAGGTGTACCATGGGAGAAATGAGAAAGCCCATGAACAGAATTGCCAAATGCTGGCACATGCTATCCAAGCAGCTGCTGCATAAGGGCTTCCAGGTCCCTGTTTTAAATGTGTGCTAGAAGAGGCCATGTGAGCTAGTGTGTGCTCTGCTGGGCCATCAACTGAGCTTTGTTCAAAGTGCCACCTAGAGAGATAACTGGTCAGCTGACTGCCCTCATGCACCTGATGGTGTGGGGACATCAAACAAAGACCTCCAGCAGACCTCCTAGGCCTGGCCACAGGCTCACAGAGAACCCAGGATGCAGCATGGGGCCATCTGTTTCCTTCTTGTTTGACACCGAGCCACTTAATCAGTCCTGAGGGAGTTTTGGGGTCCCACCTCTCCTCATTTCCCTATTGTCGGGGTAGGAGGACAGCCTTACCTACCTCCCCAGACTTAATTGTACATTAGGGTTATTTAATGGGAAAAGATTTTCCAGCTAAGGTAGGAGCTTTCATTTCATTTGCTCCTCCATGTGCCTCACTCCAGACCAGTCAGCAGTGTTTCTCATGTACAGTGACACAGACAGGGCCCTGCTCTCTCTCAATTCCAGAGGACATCAGGATCCACTGCACTGTCCCCAACTCCAGCAGAATGAGGTCTCACCCCACAAGCTTTTCTCTTCCTAGTTCCCTCTTCTAACTAACTACTCAGCTAATTGTTACAGGATCACCATAGAGCTGGAGTCCAAGGACCATCAAGTATACCCAGGTAGTAAAGGAACTGTAACAATCAAAACGTATTTACACCCCAGACCCAAAAGCATCTGGGCTCTGCACAAACAGACTTTAATATAACCATCTACTACTGTTAAATGCTCTCAACAATTGATCACCTATGTCTCCTGGATGCTAAACTAACAAAGGAAACGGGTGCCTTAAAATAATCTCTGATAAAGCTTATCTCAGGTAAAAATTAAAAACATGTTCCTATCTCTCTCCTCTCCCCTCCTTCCCTCCCTCTCTCTCTGTCATTAACACTAACCAATATAAGCAGAGTACTAAACACTACAATATTCACCAGCCCAAGAGTTTAATTTTCTCCTGGCTGCATCTTAATATGTTCAAAATTTCTCTGAGCTCCAGAGAATCCACCTGGACGGGTCAGCGAGCTCCAGAAACCACCTTAAATTCATCTGTATGCGTCAGATCTACTTCAGTGTCCCAGACACAAGCAGCCAGAGTCCCAGGCTGAGAGGGATGATGGACAGGTCCAAGGCAGCAGACAACAGCCTACCATCCCAGGACACCTGTCTACCTAAGGAGCCCCCTTCGCTACCCCTGCAAGAGTCAACCGACACCCACCAAGTCAGCTGGAAGCAGTTTTTTGGGAGAAGTGACACCCCTATTCCTGTTCACCCATTTTTTTAATAGTAAGTAAAAAGTCTGGAATATTAAGATTCTGCCATTCCAGCTATATGACCCTGCGCGCACACACACGAGTTAAAGAGAGAGGGGGGGGGGGGGGAGGGGAGAGAGAGAGGGAGGGGGAGAGGAGAGGGAGGGGAGAGGGAGGGGAGAGGGAGGGGGGTTAAATAAAGACATCTTTAAACTATTTTCAAAGACTGAATAGTGATTTAGAAAAAGAGCTGGTGAAGTAGAACACCGTGAGAGGGTAAATGTACGCACACACAGACAGCCATACATACAGAGCAGAGGGGCTCTATACCTCAACCCTTTCACAAGGTCTGACTAGGGTTTGTGCTCAACATGCTTCCTCCTGTTCGTGCAGTTCAGGACCCCTGCCCAGAGAATGGCACCTCCCATACTTTTAAGTCCCAAAGGGATGTTTAGTAGTTTAACAACTAAGAAGGTTTTCAAAAACAAGGGCCATGAAACAACAGCTTCTGAGTCCTGTAGAAGGAATTCCCTAACAGAAATTCTAGGCTTTTCTGTTACCTTCTAAGTCACATGTGATCTAGAAATCCTTGAAAAAGTTGAGACTGGAACTGTGCTAAAAGAAAATCTACCCAAACCAGAGTACTATCAAGAATAAAGGCTGGAAGACTCAATGAGGGGCTGTCTAGACCAGGCCTATGGGCATGCTTGTAGAAAACTGTCTTAATTATATTAATTAATGTGGGAGACCCTGGGTTTGCATCCTAAATTATATGAGTAGAAAGAATGAGTTGAGTGCATTCATTTATTTCTCTCTGCTCTTGCTTGTGGATGTGACCAGCTGTTGCAAGTTCTGCCTTGCCAGCACTGCAGGGATGAACTGTAACCTGGCTTTATGAACCCAATAACCCTGTCTCCCTTAAAGCTGCATTCATCGGGTTACTTGATCTCAGTATTCTGGGGGCAAAAGACAGCTACTTACGTGCTGACTTCCAGGTTCTGAGACCTAGTTCAAAAAAGAACCAACAACAAAACTACAAACAAAACGAACACCTACTATGCACAAAAACAAAAACCCCACAAAGGACCAGGAATTAGAAAACTATCAGATTTTTTTTTTTTGGGGGGGGGTTTCAAGACACGGTTTCTCTGTGTAGTTTTGGTGCCTTTTCCAGATCTCGCTCTGTAGACCAGACTGGCTTCAAACTCACAGACATCTGCCTGGCTCTGCCTCCTGAGTGCCGGGATTAAAGGCGTGCGCCACAACCACCTGGCAGAATATGGTATTTTTAAAAATTTACTGATAAAGGTCTGGAGAGATGGCTCAGTGGTTAAAAGCACTGACTGCTGTTCCAGAGGACCAGAGTTCAAATCCTAACACCCACATGGCAGCTTACATCTGTCTGTTAACTATAGTTCCAGGGGCTCTGATGCCATTACACAGACTACATTTGAGCCAATGCACATAAAATAAAAGTTATTAAAAAAGGGTTGGGGATTTAGCTCAGTGGTAGAGCAATTGCCTAGCAAGCGCAAGGCCCTGGGTTCAATCCTCAGCTCAAAAAAACAACAACAACAAAAGTTATTAAAAAAAAAAAATTCACGTCCAGGCGGTGATGGCACATGCCTTTAATCCCAGCACTGGAGGGTGGAGGCAGAGAGGATCAGGAGCTTCAAGCCTTAACTAAAAAGAATGACTACTATCACCCTAACTCAGTACTTCTCACTTTTCTACCGTTGACTGAACCCCAGGGTGACATTTGCACACACATCGGGCAGCTCATCTGTAACTGTAGCTCCAAGAGATCCAATGTCCTTTTCTGGCGAGCACACGCGCTAAATATGACCAGGTAGTGGCCAAGATTCAAGTCAGAGGACAGCAAAAGGTAACTTGAATTCACCTTGGAGTTCTCTGAAACTCTGATTTCAGTTTCTCCTCACTCAGAATTTGGTTTATTCTATACAAAATATGCACTTAACGAAATCCCACCAACTGGATTTCTTTTCCCTTCCCCTGCAAACCAATAGTACTTCATGGTTTCTGGATCAATCTAATCCCATTTTCTTTCTTTCTTTTGTTCTGAAACAGGGTTTTTCTGGGTATGTAGCCCTCTGGAACTTGCTTGATCTGTAGACCAGGCTGGCTTGGATCTCAGCGTTCCATCAGCCTGTCTCTGCCTCCCTAGTGTTGGAATTAAAGGCATGCACCACCAGAGCCCACATCCTTTTTGTTGTTGATGTACAGGAGTTCACATTTAGGAGATTTCCTAAGTTTCAGAAGACAACCAGAGGCTGTACTTCGATATATGTAAGGTTGTTTTGCCTGCTCAATGCCTGTGGAAGTCAGAAGAGAAAATCAGACCCCTAGGACTGGAGTTCCAGATGGTTGGTGAGTCCTATGTGGGTGCAGGGAATCAAAAGTGGGTCCTCTGGAAGAGCAGGTAGTGCTCTTTATCATAGAACCACCTCTCCAGCCCTCATTTTCTTATTTCATAACTCTGGTATGATCTACTTACAGACATATGATCTTATTAGTGTTTCAAGTCATGCATAAGATGGACTCTCCATGTTCCTACAGTCTCAAGAGTATTTCTCCGAGGGGGAGACTACATTACTACTGGCCATCTGCACCTGGTGGCAAGGCTGTCCTTGAACCTGGAGATGCGCCTGCCTCTGCCTCTGCCTCCAGAGTGCTAGGAATTAAAGACCTGCACCACCACCACCCAGCTTATTATTATTATTATTGTTACCATGGAGCTAGAAATGAAACCATGCACATATTATGGCACTGTACCTAAACCACAACTGAGACCCCGTTCCAAAGATAAACATACACAAAATCTCCTCCATTCCCCTACTCACCATTTTAAAAAACCATGGCATGCTAAGAGTCTTCCAGAAGAAACCTCACTGGTTCAACATCAACTTTTCCTTGTCACACATAGTCAACCATAGGGTTAGGTGCTCTGGACAAAGAGAAGAATCTGGAATCCTAATATTTTGCTAGAAATTAGCATTTAAAGTTTACTTACCTTTAAAGAATAACCAATAACCATTTGAATTTTGACTATAAAAGTGAGAAGTAACATACTATCACTTCTTTTGGGAGAAAACAGGTGACAACCCCCTACCTGCTTTCTTTGCCATTCTGAATGACTGAGTGTCTGTCCGCTGCAGACCTCTCACTGCAAACATAGGTGTTCCGCCGCGTCATTCCACCAGAGGCTGTATTACTCTGCAAGACAAGGGCGTGTTTACCTTAGACTATTTGGTAAGCACAATTCAAGAGGAATAAAAAAATTGTTTATGCAAACAAAAAATTGGAAGAGGGCTGTTGTCTATATGTTTGGGGGTGTGCATGTGCCTGAAAGTTGGAGGTTAGTGTCTGCTAACTAACTCTCCGGGTCACTCTCTACTGAGTATCCTCCCTGAACTCAGCGCTCTCAGACTGAGGTTAGACGACTTAGCCAGCTGGTCAAAGGGACAGCCTCTCTCTTTGCCTTTTGAGTACTGAGATCACAGGAGATGGCCATAACCACCTGGCTTTATATGGGTGCTGGGGTTCTGAACACTGGTACTCACACTTGAATGGCAAGCATTTTACCCATTAAATCATCTCCCTAGACCTCCATAATCATTCATAAACAAACAAATAAGTAAAAACAACATATGTGACTGTGTTTGTACAATGGTGTGTGAGTGTGAGTGTGAGTGTGAGTGTGTGTGTGTGTGTGTGTGTGTGTGTGTGTGTGTGTATGCTTGTGTGCCAGAAGAGGACAATGGGTCTCCTGAAGCTAGAGTTATACAAGAGCTGCCCAATGTGGGTATTGGGAAGTGAACTCTGGTCCTCTGCAAGAATAGAAAGCACTCTTAATTACTGAGCCATTGCTCCAGTCCCTTTTAAAAAGTCTTTAAATAAATCTAGTAATCCCAACGTTTGGGAGGCTGAGGCAGGAGTATCATGAGTTTGAGGCCAGTCCGGATTACAAAGTAAGCCCTTGCTTTAAAAGATAGAAAAGAAATTAATGCAATATTTTAAGGAGAAGGCTAATATATATGCAGAAATATATAATAATATACATGCAAATAAAATTAGAACACATTTCCATGAGGTTGGAATTTGACAAGACACTAGCAGACAAAGTTAGCACAAGTATGAACAAGAATATAAAAAACTAATAAAAATGTAAAGGATGAACTGGAGAGATGGCTCAACGATTAAGCATATCCGCTGGCTGCTCTTCCAAAGGACCTGGGTTCAATTCCCAGCATCTGCATGTGGCTCACAACTGTCTGTAACTCCAGTTCCAGGGATCTGATGCTCTTCAGGCACCATAAATGCATGTGGCACACAGACACAGAGGCAGACAAAAATAGACATATGCATTAAAAAGAAAAAGTAACAAGGATATTGCACAAAGTGAAGGAACGCACAAGGATAGGAAATGCTTACAAATCTTATGTCTGATCAGTGTCTAGTATTCAGAATATACAAAAACTCCTACAACATAATTTCAGAATGACAAATTAAAAATGGGCAACCCAAGGTGTTATAAATTGTATAAAGAAGGCTCTGGCAGGTAGAGAGCCAAGGTGCCCCTGTGGTGGGTGAGAGACAAAGAAGCCATGCAGACAGTGCTCAGTGAAGAGGTTTATTTAGTGGGGGAAGAGAAAAGGGGGAGGGGAGGAGGGGACAAAGGGGGGAGAGGGTCCGCACAACTCCTGGGAGGAAGGGGAAGAAGGAGGCGGGGAGGAGAGAGGGGAAGGGAGGGAGAAATGGTAGAGTTTTTCCTTAAGGGCAGGCACCAAGGGGCAGGGGCAGAATATGAACACAAGGGCCAGCTCAGGTTGGGATTTAGCTCAGTGGTAGAGTGCTTGCCTAGCAAGAGCAAGGCCCTGGGTTCAGTCCTCAGCCTGGAAAAAAAAAAAAAGACAAAAGACTCAGGTGGTGCTGTGTTTGCTCCCCAGACTATCAACTTGAGTCTGACTCTTAGAATCACACAGTAGAAAACTAGAAGCAACTCCCTTGCGCATGTATGCATGAGTGTATGCATCAGATACATACACAACATAAATATAATAAAAAGGGTTTTTTTGTTGTTGTTTGTTTTTTGAGACAAGGTTTTTCTGTGTAGCCCTGACAGTAGAAAGAGATTAACAACTTTATATAAAGTTGTTCCCTGACCTCCACAGGCATACTCTGGGATGTCTTCCACCCACAAATGAATAAAATGTAATTAAATAAACAACAAAATGGATACAGTGGCTCAGTGGGTAAAGTTGCTTGCTGCATAGAGTCTAAGGACCTGAGTTCAATCTCGATGTAGGCTGTTTTGTAACCCTGATACAAGCTAGAGTAAGCTGGGTGGAAGAAGCTCCATTAGAGAGTCCTATAAGAAGTCTGTGTGGTCATTCTCTTGATTGACATGGGAGGGTCTGGCTCATGATGGGCAGTGCCAACCCTGGGAATGAGGCATCACCTCTATCAGAGAGACAATCCTATAGCAAGTCTGTGGGGTCGGTCATTCTCTTGACTGATATGGGAGGGCTTGGCTCATGGTGGGTGGTACCAACCTTGGGAAGGCAGTCATCAGCCTCTGTTTGAGTTTCTAACCTAACTTCCCTCTGTGACAAACTGAGGGTTGTTAAAGTGAAACAAACCAGCCAAGCAGTGGTGGTGCATGCCTTTAGCCCCAGTACTTGGAAGGCAAAAGCAGGCAGATCTCTGTATTTGAGGTGTGCTTGGTTTACAAAGTGAATTCCAGGACAGCCAGGGCTACACAGAGAAACCCTGTCTCAAAAAAAAAAAAAAATGTTGAAATAAACCCTTTCCTTCCCCTAAACTTTTGACCAGTGCTTTATCATAGCCATAAAAATCCTAACTAAACTGGGCAGTGGTGGTACATACCTTTAATCCCAGCACTCAGGGAGGCAGGGGCAGGTGAATCTCTTGAATCAAGGCCAGTCTGGTCTACAGATCGAGTTCGAGGACAGCCAGGGCTACACAGAGAGACCTGTCCCCTGACTTCCACGTGTGCCTATGGCATTGGCACCACTCCCCAGTAATGCATAAAGTTTAAGAGGACAAAGTGAGTTCAGAACCCACATTTTAAAAAAGCCAGCCAGAGCCACACAGAGAAACCCTTCTTAAAAAAGGAAACAAAACAAAGCAAGTCAGGTGCAGTAGTATGTATTTGTTGTATATATAGGAGCAGGGAGGCAGAGGAAAATTACTGGCAGCCAATCTGACCTAATCAACAAGCTTCAAGTTCAGAGACCCCCCCCACCCAAGACCAAGATGGTTAAAACTTATGGCAGAGGCTACAGACCCAAAGAGTGGGGCGGAGCACACCCAAAAGGTAGAAAGCAGCTGACAAATATTTCCACTGTTAACCTTTGTCTTTCACACTGCTTGCACAGACAAGTACATACGCGTGCGCGCGCGCGCGCGCACACACACACACACACACACACACACACACACACACACACACACACGAGAAAACTGTAGTCAACACAGAGTTGTCTAACAGCCCTGGCTATCTTGGAACTCACTTTGTTGACCAGGCTGGCCTCGAAGGTAAGCCTGCCTCTGTCTCTGAGTGCTGAGATTAAAAGCCTATGTCACCACCTTCAGGCCACATAGACTTTTATACAAATGTTTACAATGCTATTCTTTATGTCTAAAAGGTAGAAATAGAATCTAAATGTCTATCAGTAAGTGATCAAGTGAATTGTAGTCTATATGTATAATGGAATAACACTCAAGCTCTAAAAAGAAATGAAGTGTTAATATATGCCACAACTTGAACTCTCAAAATATTACCCTGAATTCAAGAAATCAAACATAACATTGTGTATATATGTATTTGGCTCCATTTATGTGGAGTCATCAAAAAAGGAAGCTAAGGAGCCAGAAAATGGCGAGTTATCACAGTTACAGGCTATTCTGTGGTGTTGGAAAGTTCTCCAGCTAAGTCATCACAGTTACAGGCTATTCTGTGGTTAAGTTGGGCAGTGGCTCATGCCTGTAATTGTAGCACACAGGAGGCTGAGGCCTGCCTAAGGCACAGACACCATGTTTCAAACCAACCAACCAAAAAACAAATCTAGTGAAACCAAACAAATTAAAAAAAAAAAGTAAGTTCTTAAACATGTATGGTTGTATACACCAGCTTTACACTTAAAATGGCTAATTATATGTTATGTAGATTCTACGTTAACTTAATCTTGTAAATAAAAAACAAAAAAACCCAATAAAGTAATAAAAGTTACAATGAAAGATTTTTATCATGTAACATCTTTATTTACTAACTTTTGTGGTGCTAAAAATTGAAACCAAGGTTGTGGCACACACTAGAGAATTGTTTTAAGAAGTGAGCTCACTTAGAGAATATTTTTAAATTACAATTCTGTATTATTATTATTATTATTTTTGTTTGTTTGTTTTTGTTTTTTGAGACAGGGTTTCTCTGTATAGCTTTGCGCCTTTCCTGGAACTCGCTTTGGAGACCAGGCTGGCCTTGAACTCACTGAGATCCGCCTGCCTCTGCCTCCAGAGTGCTGGGATTTCAGGCATGCGCCACCACCGCCCGGCCACAATTCTGTATTATTTGTGTGTGTGTGATGTGTATAGTATAGGTGCATGCGTGCTGTGGTGTACATATGGATGTTGGATGATAACTTGTAAGTCAGTGTTCTGCTTCCATCATGGGCCATCAGGTATACTAGGGAAATGATCTCACCAGCCAGAATTTCTTTCTTTTATTCTTTGAGGTTTACTTTTATTTTATGTATGACTGCTTTGCCTATATGTATGCCTGTGCACCATGTGTATACTGTGATAATCAGAGAGGGTGTTGAATCCCCAGGAACTGGAGTTACAAGTAGCTGTGAGTCACCATCTGGGTGCTGGGAATTGAACCCAGGTTTTCTAGAAGAGTAACAATGCTTTTTTTTTTTTTGAGCTGAGGATCGAACCTGGGGCCTTGTGCTTGCTAGGCAAGCACTCTACCACTGAGCTAAATCCCCAACCCTGTAACAAGTGCTCTTAACCTCTGAGCCAATTTATTTTATATTTAGTTATGAGTCTACATGTAAGTAAAAAGTGCAGATATCAGAGGCATCTGATACACCTGGAACTAGTTACAGACGGTTATAATCCACCCGATGTAGGTGCTGGGAACCAAACTGTGGTCCTCTGCAAGAGCAGCCAACATGCTTAATTTACTGATCCATTTCTCTAGTCCTTTCCATCTTTAACTCCTGATGTTCCTGGCTCTACCTTCTAAGTACTGTGATTCCCCACCACACCCAGTTTGTATGGTGCTAAAGACTGAACTCCAGACCTCTTCCATGCTATGCAAACGATCTACCACCAGAGCCTCATCTCCATCACCACAGCGTTAAACAAAATTATTTTGAATTTTTATTTTATTTTTTGATTTTTCAAGACAGGGTTTCTTTGTGTAACAACCTTGGCTGTCCTGGAATTCACTTTGTAGACAAGGCTGCCTTAGAAGTCACAGAGATCTACCTGCCTCTGCCTCTCAAGTGCTGGGAGTAACGGCATATGCTGTCATGACTGGCTAAGATTCATTTTATATTTATCTCTATAAAAAGAGAATTTTGTTTGTTCTGAGACATGGTTTCATTGTGCAGCCTGGAACTGGCTCTGTAGACCAGGCTGGTCTCAAACTCTCAAGATCCTCCTGCCTCTGCCTTCCTTGTGCTAGGATTAAAGGCCTCTTCCATCATGCCTAGCACCACGAAACTAAATAAATTTCCCAGGAATTATATGGTAAATCAGCCTCAAATGAATTTAGTGAACCTGTGGAGTGGATGGGGACACAGGAACAAACCTGCAAGATTCAAACTTCCTGCTTTCAAAATTTAATATAGAACTTGCTCTGTAGTTCAGGCGGGCCTTGAACTCAGAAATCTGCCTGCCTCTGCCTCTTGAGTGCTGGGATGAAAGGCGTGTGAACCATGATAACGGGCAAAGAAGATTTATTTTTATTTGTATGAATGGTGGCTCATGCCTTTGATCACAACACTTGGAAGGCTCATGTCTTTAATCCCAGCAGTTGGGAAGTGGACACAGGAATATAAGTAGAATATAAGTAGAGACAGGGTCTTGGCCCCTTTTGGTCTGAGGATTCAGAGACATAAGAAGTCACTAGTGGGGCTGGAGAGATGGCTCAGAGGTTAATAAGAGCACTGGCTGTTCTTCCAGAGGTCCTGAGTTCAATTCCCAGCAACCACATGGTGGCTCACAACCATCTGTAATGAGATCTGGTGCCCTCTTCTGGCCTGCAAGCTGAACACTCACTGTACACATAATAAATAAATTAAAAAAAAAAAAAAAAAAAAAAAAAAAAGTTACTAGTGGCTGCTCACTTGTTTCTCTGATCTCCAGGCAAGCTTTATTTGTTATAACACAAACAACATTTTAGATTCCCGCATCAGAGGTTCTAAAGTCACCAGGCATCTCCATGAAGATTACGTTGAGACTCTGGCCATGGAGGCATGAGCTTCCTACCTTGTTCTTCACAGCCTATGTATGAGCCATAAGCCTAACCCACCTTGGACTGGAACTAGCCCTGAATAAAAGATATCTTTTCTCTCTCTCTCTCTCTCTCTCTTAAAGATTTATTTTTATTTATTATGTAAACAGTGTGCTTCCGGCAAGTTTGCCGTATGCCAGAAGAGGGCATCAGATCTCATTATAGATGGTTGTGAGAATTGAATTCAGGTCCTCTGGAAGAGCAGACAGTGCTCTTAACCTCTGAGCCATCTCTCCAGCCCAACTTTTCTCTTTTTAGGTTAATTGCCTCAAAATTCCGCTATAGTAGCAAGACTATATAATATTGCTGTTATTCAGGGTAATACTTTTGATAAATACTGACAGTTGAGAACACCCAGGATATACTTTCAACATGTAGATAAGAGGAATGGGGTGAAATGTCACACAGATGGTAAAGAAAGCACATTCTACTGTCACAAAAGTGAGACTGAATTTAAAATGCAAGAAACTGAGCCAGGTAGTGGTGGTCCATACTCTCAGGAGGCAGAGACAGGCAGGTCTCTGAGTTTAAGGCCTGCCTGGACTACAGAGCAAGTTATAAGACAGCCAGGGCTATACAGAGAAACCCTGTCTTGAACCATCCCCTTCCCAAAAAAACCCAAGAGATAGAAATTAAAGTACAATGCTATAATCTCACTTTCTAAGGCATTTGGAAGCTAAAATATAAGTATTTTAAATGTTTTATTCTGATTAGGTTCAATGTCAGAGAATGGACAAAACCCCTTGGATTTTCTTGTGAACTTCTGACCCCGGAACATAATGAAGAGTTCCATTCTGGGTTTTCTCTGTGTGAAAGGCTGCACTTCTGCCAATTTTTGACAGGAAATCATACTGATAAGATAACCTCAAGACTGTTCACTGTGCAAATTCTGTCCAAAATTACTTCTATAAGCACTAACAATATACCATGTTATGTCAGATAGAACCATTTCCATTCATGGGAAAAAGGCAACTGAAACTAAGTGAAATCAACTTCACCTAACAAACAGGAACTACTTACTGAGGGACTGTATTAAGGTTAAGGATTCAGAGCTGTCTAATTTTAGCGTACCAATTATGTAACTTTCCTTCGTTTTCGTCACCTTGGTAGTCTAGTCTTTGATACTCAGAAAGGCCTCAGTGAACACACTCTCAACATGACAGTCGGCTTGCTGGTACTGTGCATATCAGCTTCTGCACAGCCACGGTTTCTGTGACACAACTCACAGAGAGAGAGTAGATGTCTCCAGAGTAACTTCTCACTGTCTCTGACCCACAGCATCTGAGCACTTACTAGTGTGGAGCATGTGCTATGACTGTCTGGGCTCCCCCAAAGCTCTGGGTAAATAAGCTCCAGTGTAACAGTGCTAAGAACTGGGGCTTCTAGGTCATTAGTGCATTATAAAAGAGAGGGAGGGGGGGGAAGGGAGGGACAAACCGACCCCTTGTACCAGGTGATGATACCACATCCTCACCTCTGGAGCATGTGGCAACAGAGTATTATCTTGGGAAGCAGCAAAGACAATATCCCCCACTAGACAGTGAGCCTATTGGAACCTTGATCTTAGATTTTCCAGTATCTAGAACTAAGGATACATTTCTGTTCCTTATAAATATGTCTCAGATGTTCTGTTGTAGCAGCAGAAATGAACTAGAAAAAAACAAGACTTATCCAAAGAAACAGCTACAATGTGGGAAGTGGGTATGAAAGTCTGGAAGAAGGACATCGAAGGCAGAGAACAGAGAGTGAAATGGATGGATGCAAAAGACTAGCCAGTTCAAGCTCCAAATACCGAGGACTGCTGTCCTACCCAACAGTACTTACACTGGGGACAGCAGGGCTTTTCTTGCGCTCAGGAATATCCGCTTTATTGGGATTGCTTGCATTTCCGAGCATGGGACTGGCAGGGGCAATCCCCTTTCCTCCTGCAGCAGTGCCGCTGGACTTTCGGGAGGGAACTCCATCTTCTTTGAGGTCACTGTCTGCAGTGCTGGCCTGACTCCTCTTTGGATATGCCACAACTGAAGGAATAGCTGGTCCAGCTACAATAAAGAGTTCACTCTTTAAAAGACAGAATGCAGTTTCATATTGATTCTGTGAAATTAACACTTTGTAAGACAATTTAAATTTCTATTCACACGTAAGTATAAACTAGTAAAATTTTCTAAGATGTTTTCCATTTGATTATTATACAAAGATTCTACTTTTGTAAAAGACTGTGAAAAATTAACAAATTAATCTTTCAGAAACAACTTAATACCTTGTCATTGTCTAGAAGCTCATTAACCAAATTCATTAGATGCAAAGGCATCATCATGCAGAACAAACTATTCTGTAAATCAAATTACATCCTTTAGTATAGCATGTTCTCATTTTGTCAGAATAAGACGGCACAGATTTCACATGTCATTTCTTTTGGAAATTTATCTTGTGTCTTTAAAAAAACACCAATATTAGAGATAAGGGAGAAAATGAATACATAAGGGAAGGCAATAAGCAGAGGAAAACATGCTTCTTTAGGAAGTGCCAGCTGGGGAAGAAATGGTTGTAGCTGTGTTCTAGGAGAACACATCTGAAGAGGATCATGGCAGATGATCGTAAGTCTCCTAAGTCAGCCACCCAGAGGCCCCAGTGTTAACACAGGAGACCTGGAGTTCAAACATCTGGAAATGGACACGGAGCTACTGTAATTATCAGACACAATGCCTACTAATGACCTCCCTTTCTGGTTTTTCAAGACAGGGTTTCTCTGTGTAGTCCTCACTGTCCTTGAACTCAGAGATCCGCCTGCCTCTGCCTCCCAAGTGCTGGGATTAAAGGCGTAAGCACCACTGCCCAGTGCTGAAGTTTTGTTTTGAATTTTTAAAATTACATTTATTTGTGAGGACACACAAATTTATACATGGAGGTCAGACTATGTCAGTCCTGGGTATTTAACTCAGGTTGCCTGATTTGGTGGCAAGAGTCATCTTGGTGGCCCAATGTGTTTTTCCTTTGCAGGTCTGGAGTATTTTCTTTTTTTTTTTCCAAAGACTTAGTTATGTGTTTACATGTATGACCCATGGAGGTCAGAAGGTATCAGTCAAATCCTCTGCAACTGGAGTTATGGATGGTTGTGAGCCAATATTCAAGTGATTGGGGACTGACTTCTAGTCCCGGGAAGAGCAACAAGTGCTTGAAACAAGCTATCTCTAAGCCATGTTTCCAGTTCCTGAGTTATTCTGTTTAAATAACTCCCTTGACTAGGGTTGGAGAGATAGTTTAGAGATTAAGAGCACTGACTGCTCTTCTAGAGGACCTGGGTCCAACTGCCAGCAAACACATGGTAGCTCACAACTGTCTGTAACTCCATTCTAGAGGATCTGGCACCTTCACACAAACATACTTGCAGGCATAACACCAATGCACATAAAATAATAATTAAAAGAAAAAAACCAAACCCCACTGACACACATCCAAGCTGTTGTGTGCACCAGTTAGTTCCCTTTTTATTTTCTTAAACATTTTTAACAGTCATCTATTTTATGTGTGTGTACATACATGCTACAATATGCTTTCAGAGGTCAGAGGACAGCTTTTAGAAATAGGTTTTCTCATTGCACTATGTGAGTCCCATGTACCAAACTCAGGCTATTAGGCTTGTCAACAAGCATCTTTCCCTGCTCAGCCACCCTAATGGCACTCTTTTCTCTCCTTTTGGTGTGTGTGCATGTATTGAGGCCACAGGTCTAATATGTATGCCACTTTGTACTATGCATTTGAAGATTTACTTATTTATGTGTATATGTATTTCCCTTTGTGGGTTTATGTGCATCATGTGCATGCAACAGCTCATAGAGGACATTGGATCCCCTGGAACTGGAGTTACAGGCAGTTGTGAAAGGACACTTGTATGTTGGGAACCAAACTATAGTCCAATATAGGGAAGCAGTTAAGTGTTCTTAATCACTGAGCTCTCTCTCCAGCCCTAGGTACTATATATGCATTTAGATGACATGGTATGCTCAGTAAGTATTATTATAAAAATAATAAAATGGTAATATTTTATACTATAAAAGGATTACAAAAGTAAAAATAACAATCAATTTGAAAAAAATAATATTAGTGGTCTATGTCCTGTAGTATCAAAAAATTCTGTCAACATTTAATTCTCATTAGGTGTGGTGATACAGGCCTTTAATCCCAAAACTCAAGAGGCAGAGGCAGGCAAATCTCTAAAGTTCAAGGCAAGGCTGTTTCTGTAAGTTTCAGACGATCTAGGACTACAGAGTAAGACCCTATCTCAATAAAACCGAGCAAAACAACTAACATCAAGAAAAGAATCTTTAAATTGGGTATCTTAAGGGCAGTATGTATGCATTCAAAGTTGGCATTCAGTACACAGGCCCTGAAAACTTCCTTGTTAGCTAACATGAATTCACAGGAAGAGAGACTGAGAACACTTCCTTGTCTACAACCCTGCAGATGGGGTAAATCAACCCCTCACACACAGTCTTCTTTCCTCCTCCCTTCTCTCTACTCCTCATTTTGCAAAAGGGTCTTGAAGTTTAAAAGGAAATATTATCTTATGCAGATAGTTGTTTTGCTTGTGTATGTCTCTGTGCTCATGTGTGCCTGATGCCCACAATGACAGAGAAGGATCTCCTAGAACTGGAATTACAGATACTTGTGTGCTGCCATGTGGATGCTGGGAACTGAACACAGGTCCTCTGGAGGACTAGCCAATGTATTCTACACCACTGAGCCAACACCCTAGCTTCAACTGTTATTTATTAGGCGACACAATGTTATTTATTAAGCAGTGCTGTTTATCCTGCAAGAAAAGCCTCCAGGCACAATTAAACCTACTATAAGAGTTAATTAAGGGAACAGAGAGGGCATGTGCATAGGCCTATGGAATGACTGTGCAGGAAGAGAGGGAAGGAATAGATGAACCCGCTTTTATAGGTCATCCTGCACCGCCCCACACACATGCACATATGATCACACAGCGCATGGATTCCCTAGGATGACTAAGCATCTGGCCTGGCTACTGGACAGTGCACGCACAGTCAAGTAGCTGGGGAAGTAGCCAGGAATTCTAACACCAACCTTAAATTCTTGATCCTCCTGCCTCTACCTCCCAAACGCTGGGATAACAGGCATGTGTCGAAATACCTAGGCTGAGGTTTTTACCTTTAATTGAAATTAATATAAATAGTAAGGTGATTCAGTAGTTAAGAGCACTGCCGTCTCTCACAAAAGATCAGGTTTGGTTCCCAGCGTCCACATTATGGCTCACAAGCATCCAGTTCCTGGGGATCTGACAAACTCTTCTAGCCTCCATGGGCACCAGGCACAAGTGGTGTACATAAATACATGAAGTTGAAACACTCATACACATAAAGAGACAAATCTGAAAGTCATTTCCTCCATGTAAGTACTCACTAGCCTCCTATGGTTAGCTGTTACAAGCCTGACTTCAAGAACAGAGAACGCTGCCATCAGCACAGACAGCCCACCAGCTGCAATGCTCTGGACAGTGATCTGACAAAGACTGTAGAAGAGATATGCATTAGCTACAGATGAGGTTCTCAGTCTCTAAGCCTCACCTAGCAAAGTCTACTAAATGTTCCAAATAGTTAGGGGACCTTAACCATACCCCTAATGCTACAAAGGGAGAGCAAGCCAATCTCTGCCCCACTAGGCTCTACACAAGAAGCTACTGGAATAGTCTTAGACCTACCATGGTCACTGTACCGTCTCTGCTTCTGACTTGAAGAAACACTTCTCTGCACTTTGTGATGAGGAGACTGGCCAGTGCTGTTGCTGAGGTCACTGCTGGGCCGCACCTTAGCAAGTGAAAGGTTGCTGCTAGAACTGGAGTCACTAGCGTCCAGCTACGGAGAGTAAGAAGAGCACAACCATACACGGAGCCCAATGCAACTCCTGGTGATTACTCCTCCCAGTCGGGGAGGAACTATCACAATGTACAACAACTTTAACTCAGTCAGAAGTATTTCTGACTCCTGGGAATAAGATTATATGATAACGAGCTCCTTCCTGACCTTATCAAAGAACTAAGACACTTTGTTTCCTCCACTTGGATTTTACATCATTTTCAAACTATTAAGGACTAAAGTTAACACACAATTGTATAGGCTTGTGACATTATTGGTCACAAAGGGTTATTATCTTGAAGTTAAAATTGTAGCTTATGAGGCTGGAGAGATAGATCAGCCACTAGACACTAGACTCACAACCAAAAATATAAAATAGCTTATAATGGTCAATGAAGTTAGACCACTGTTTGTAGGCCAAGTTTTAAAATAAATACCAAATATTCTGTTAAAAAATTAAGGAAATAGTTTACATAAACTAATAATTTTTATTTTTCAACAAATAAAGCCAAGTCTTTTGGAGACAGGGTCTTCTGTAGTGCAGACCGGCCTTGAACTCATTACATAGCTGAGGAGTGCATAATCCTCTACTCTCCTGTCTCCACTCCAAGTGCAAGGACTACAGGCAGGTGCCATCATGCATTGCACACTCATCCTTCTTACACGGGGTATTCAGCTTTCCTCTCTAAACACTCTTACCTCTGAAGACTTTCTCCCCAATAACAAGTATGTAGCTGTAATTTCGTCATATTTCATTTTACTAAGAGATTCTTGAATTTCTTCTTGGGAATATCCCATTCCCACCATAATATCTAAAAGATAAAACATGGTTTATATATTTTATTTGGACTGGAAATCATGCTAGCATAGGGGAAAATAATTTCATTTGATTTAGAAGGTTATATATTTCGTAACATAGAAGAGCTGTTGAACATGTTACTGGTGTTACTGAGCTGTTACTGAGTTACTGGTGGTGCTTCAGAAGCCTATAGATTAAGATCCCAATTTTGTATATTTATTTTTTGAGACACAGTTGCTTTGTGAAGCCCTGGCTCTCCTAGAACTCTCTCTGTAAACCAGAACTCACAGATATGTGCCAGCCCCTGCCTCCTAAATGCTGGGATTAATGGTGAGCACCACCATCGCCTGCCTAAGTTCCTAATTAAGACAGAACAATGTCAAGTGGTGGTGGCGCACGCCTTTAATCCCAGCACTCAGGAGGCAGAGGCAGGAGGATCTCTGTGAGTTCGAGGCCAGCCTGGTCTACAGAGTGAGTTCCAGGAAAGGCGCAAAGCTACACAGAGAAACCCTGTCTCGAAAAACCAAAAAAACAAACAAACAAACAAAAAAAGAACAAATAAATGGATCTCTAAATTCTGTGCTTACCTTTTTTTTGTTTCTGTTTGAGCCCCCGTACACAGGAGTAAAACATGTAGAGTATACATACAAACATGCAGACACAGGTAATTACCTATTCTCTTCTGGTCTGAGATGTCTAGTTCTGGTTCAACAAATGGTTTGAGCTCATCTTCCTCATGACCTGAATTGATCCACCTGTCCTTCATTATTTGCTGAAAGGTGAACTGTGTGTTAGTAGCGCAGAATGAAGTCTCTCAATAGTCACACTATTTAGGGACATGATTTTCAACATTTCATTGCATAATACTCTAAAGAAAATTTAAGGGAATCTGTTTGTTTGTCACTTGCTACTTAAACCCCAGCAAGCGTTCAGTGTCACACAAACCAGGCACAGTCTGTTAATACTCTCCCTTCCCACTCACGTGGTTACCTCGAGAGTGCCCCGTTTGACGGGGTTCAGCACCAGGAAGCGTTTGAGAAGGTTCTCACAGTCAGTGGACATGTAGAAAGGAATTCTGTACTTCCCTCGTAGTACTCGTTCTCTCAGTTCCTTTGGGGGTGCAGGGAAGAAGTAACAGTTAATTTCTAGGTTAAAAACAATAACAATAAAATTAAACCCATACAAATAGAACACTATAAATGTTAATCTATATAATTTTACAAAAAACCTTAGTTTTTGAAAAGCATGGCTGCAATGTTTTTTTTGTTTTGTTTTTTTCAAGACAGGGTTTCTCTGTGTAGTTTTGGTGCCTGTCCTGGAACTCGCTCAAACTCACAGAGATCCACCTGCCTCTGCCTCCCGAGTGCTGGGATTAAAGGCGGTTCTTTTTTTTTTTTTGAGCTGAGGATTGAACCCAGGGCCTTGTGTTTGCTTGGCAAGCACTCTACCACCACTGAGCTAAATCCCCAACCTTGCAATGCTTCTTATACCTTCAGGTTCTGACCGTCGAAGGGAAGTGACCCACTGACTAAGGTATACAGAATGACGCCGAGACTCCACACGTCCACTTCTGGCCCATCATACTTCTTGCCCTGGAAGAGCTCAGGGGCTGCATACGGAGGACTGCCACAAAATGTATCTAGTTTACTGCCGACAGTGAATTCATTGCTAAAACCAAAATCTGCTATTTTAATGTTCATATCCGCATCTAATAAAAGATTCTCAGCCTAGAGAGAAAACATCAAGACAAAAATGAAACTTAGCTAAAACACAATTGTGATAATAGATCAGGAATTTCATAAAGGCTTTTTACAAAAACTTATCTTCTAGTTAGTAAATGTAAAAACATTATTTCTAGAGAAAAGCAGGAGATAAATTATATTCCCAATTTGATATTAACAATCAAATACAGACTAATTAAGACAAACACTTCAAGGTCAAGGGAAATGTAGAAAGCTTCTTCAATTAATAAGAGGCTTTTCAACAATACAGTATTTGTTTTAGGTAGCCACATCTCATAAACACTACCGAATGGCTGTAAAGTGGGTGTTACTGGGGAAGGAGAACTCCCAGCCCCTCCCCAAGACAAACCAGTCACTTCTGTTGATTCCAGCTGACAGGCACTAAGCAGCTACTCCACATAAGGTACGAGACTGCTGTCTAGGATTCATAGTGGAGGTAGGGAAAGCAGGAAGACACTAAGCTGCTGAGAGCTGAGAACTATGATGGATACTGACAAACCAAAGGCTCAGCAAAAGATGGCCATGGAAACTTGCCATAGGAAGTGAAATTGAGAAAGGTGAAGCTTGTTACAAGGGGTAGTTGAGGGACAGAAGAGTCAGAAGTCCACAAAGGAGAGAGCACATTTCTATCGACAACTATCTCCAACAAGATAATGTATGGAGAGAGATGGCTGGGGAGGTAGAGGGCACCAAATAAATTGTGTTTAGAAACTTCAGTTTTCTACCCTCAAGGTGAGAGAAAAATCACTCAAGAGTTGTTAAAAACAAGGAAATGACAATTTGGGGGAGGGGACATTCAAGCCTGGGTTTTTCTGTATAGCCTTGGCTGTCCTGGAACTCACAGAGATCCACCTGCCTCTGCCTCCCGAGTGCTGGGATTAAAGGCATGCGCCACCACTGCCTGGCTGGAAAATGATGATTTTTTTGTTTGTTTGTTTTAAAGACTTATTTATTTATTATACATACAGTGTTCAGTCTGCATGTGTCCTTGCAGTCCAGAACAGAGTACCAGATCTCATTACAGGTGGCTGTGAGCCACCATGTGGGTGCTGGGAATTGAACTCAGGACCTCTGGAAGAGCAATTGGTGCTCTTTAACCTCTGAGCCATCTCTCCAGCCCCTGGAAATGACAATCTTACGTGTACTGTTTTCTTTTGGAGACAGGGTCTTATTATTTTAGCTCTGGCTTCCCTGGAACTCTCTATGTAATCAGGTTGCCCTGATTACAGAACTCACAGAAGTCCAGCTGCCTCCAAGATACACCCACACCCACAGAGGGAGAAAGAGAGAACACACCCACACAACTAAAACGACTAAAGGTACAATGGGAAGGAGGAAAGGCTAGGAGTAGAGAAGACAGCAGGAAATCGCTCTTTAACTATTACATGGCTGTGGTCTGGCTTTGGAATGGAGCAGAAGAGACAGCAAACAGCAGCAAAGGAAGTGGCAACTGAATGGAGGCTAAGCAGGAGGCTCTCGAGAAGCTTCAGTCACCATAAGGAAAGAGAACACATCCCATTTAGAAAGGAAAAGTTTTGACTCTGAACTGGCTATACCTGAGGTGCCTAAGGGACACTTTTTGCCTAGGTGCTAGGACGTGTGGGCCCTAGGACAGCTCTGAATCCCCACGAAGGCAGCTACCACAACTGCCAGAGTAGATGCACTCGGGGTGGGTGCTGAGAGGGACAAGCAAGCAGACAGTAGTGCTGTGGGGAGTGATGAAAGCACTAAGTTAAGACCAGTGTCTAGAGACTATCAGAGAGTGGAGAGAGGAGGAGGGAGTGTCTGGAAGCAGCCGAGGACCAGCAGAACGGCCCAAGTTCAGTCACAAGAAGACAGAACAGACAACTGCCTATGGCACTGTCAGGCTGAAGACCTCTAAGAACGTTGCTCCCTAAGTCTTAACTCCTTGCCAAGGAGAGCAGTCTCCAGCAAACACCACTCAACAGCTTACAAGATAGGATGCCTTCCCACACAGCAGTGTCCACACCCAGGGGGCTGAGTTTCAGGAGACCTCTGTGTGATTACAGGACAGCTGTCCTTCAGAGATGAACCACTAAGTACCTTGACTGACACCTAAGACACTTTTCATAAACTTCACTTAAAGAACAACAACAAAAACCTTTTCACTATGGATCTTGGTCAAAGGGAGTCAATCATTATAGAACTTATTTTTTCCTGTTTTTAAAAAATTTATTACTATTTTCTTTAAAACTTTTAAAAATTAATTTGTTTATTTTGATTTTTCGAGACAGGGTTTCTCTGTG
Organism: Onychomys torridus; assembly: GCF_903995425.1. Classification (NCBI taxonomy): domain Eukaryota; kingdom Metazoa; phylum Chordata; class Mammalia; order Rodentia; family Cricetidae; genus Onychomys; species Onychomys torridus. Next base: position 78,969,728 of record NC_050456.1, on the reverse strand, counting down.
TAGCTCTGGCTGTCCTGGAACTCACTTTGTAGACCAGGCTGGCCTCGAACTCAGATCTGCCTGCCTCTGCCTCCCAGATGCGGGGACTAAAGGTGTGTGCCACCACCTTTAATTTATAGCTGAATTTATTTATTGTATGTGCATTGGTGTTTTGCCTGCATGTATATCTGTAAGGGTGTCAGATCTTGGAGTTACAGACAGGTGTGAGCTGCCATGTGGGTGCTGGGAACGGAACCTGGTCCTCTGGAAAAGCAGTCAGTGCTCTGAACCACTGAGCCATCTTTCCAACCCCCAAATTTATTTTTCTCTTATTCAACAACACAATCTAATCTTTGTCTGCAAAATGGCCACCAAGAGAACTACATAACTTAGCAAGGATGCTTTGGCTTACCTTGAGGTCTCTATGAACAATTCGCTTTTGGTGGCAATACTGTACTGCAGAAACAATCTGGACACGAGAAAAGTGGGGTTAGTCACCAATGGTGCAGACTCACAATTCAATATGCACTTATCCTCACTTCTTCTTCCTCAGGGGTTTTGGTTTAGTTTCTTCTGAGATAGGCTCTTACTATGTAGCTCTGGTTGGCCTGGAAATTGCTCTGTAAACCAAGCTGGCCCCAAACTCAGAGAGATACAGCTGCTTTGCCTCCTGAATACCAAGAGATTAAAGAGTATGCCACTACACCCTGCTTTATTGTACTCAACTTTTACGATGGTTTCATGTAGCCCAGGTTGGCCTTGAACTTTCTACAGCTAACAAGGATCCTGAACTTCTTTTAATCCTCCTGTTTCCAAGTCCAAGTTCTAGGATTAAAGGCATGCAGCATGACCACATTGGGTTTATGGGCTGCTGGGATAGAACCCTGGGTTTCATGGATGCTAGCAGGTTCTCTATCCACTGGGCCATATTTCCAACCCCGGTAAACATTTTCTGATGTTGAGGTTTTTCTTGAAGTTCTGAATCACATCTTACAAGCTCCTGCCACCTTTCACCTCTCTTCCTTCAGCTCCAAAGAACTCAAAGCTCACCTGACACCACAATGACTAGAAGACATTCAAACCTATTACTGCTGGCTTCCTGGTATCAAGCTAGAAACACTTTTTTCTCTCTCTCTCTCTCTCTCTCTCTCTCTCTCTCTCTCTTCCTTCAAGAAAGGGTTTCTCTGTGTAGCCTTTGAGTCCTAGAACTTACCTCTGCAGACCAGGCTCTGGGGTCCACATGGAGAAGGAAAGGACTAACTTTGTAGGTCATCCTGACATCTACATGCAGTCCCTGGCAAATTTGTGCTTATATATGCACATACACTAAATAAATACAATTTAAAAACCCTACAGAATCCATCAAGTGTGATTGGAATTCACTTCTAATACAGTGTCTTAGGTATGAAAAGTACTTAAATTTCTTAACGGCCAATCAATGTCCTGGAAGACTGTGTGTGCATGTTTGAGTGCAACCCAGAGGTCGACACGAGGTGTTTTTCATCAGTTGCTGACTTTATTTGTTGACAGACTGATGTGTGTCTGTATAGAAACCAGAGGTGGATACCTTCCTTTTCTGCTTTCTGTCTTATTTTTGAGACATGGTTCCTCACTAAACCTAGTGTTCTAACCTGACTGGCTAGACTGTGAACTTCAAAGATCTACTGGTCTTCTCTCTCCCAGTGCTGGGATTATAGGTGCACATCACTATGCCCAGCTTTCTGGGTGCTCTTGGGGATTCGAACTTAGGTCCTCATGCTTGCACAGTGGGAACTTTACTGACTGAGCCACCTCCCCAGCTCCAGATGCCTCTCTTAATTGCACTACTAGGACTAACAATGTAACTTACTGAATTAACAAACTGAAGACATGTTAATTCATACCTGTCTAAATTTAGCTCTTGCTTCTTTTTCCTTCATTCTTCCATGTGCAACCAAATAGTCAAATACTTCACCTATAACAGAAAGAAATAATATTAAGCAGAAATCCTACACTGCACATTTTCCCACAAATTGCTAACATTCTACTTTTAACAAAGTTCTAGTCTTTTTTTATTCAAAAATCTTTTAGGTTTATTTATTTTATGTGTAAGTGTTTTGCCTGGATGTGTGCCTGGTGCCTACAGGTCACAAAGAGGTATTTTATTCCCTTAGAATTTGAGTTACAAATGGATGTTGTGAACCACCACCTCCGCAGAAGCAGTAAGAGTTCCTAATCAATGAGCCTACTCTTGAGCTCCTATTTGTAAGTTTTAGATATTTCTTTAAAGGTTTACTTATTTATTATGGATACAGTGTCCTGCCTGTATATCTGCTTGTAGGCCAGAAGAAGGTACCCGTTCTCATTACAGATGGTTCTGAGCCACTATGTAGCTGTTGGGAATTGAACTCAGGACCTCTGGAAGAGTGCTTAGCCACTGAGGCATCTCTCCAGCTCCTAAGTTTCAGATATTTTAAATATAAGTATGAAATATAACATGATCACTAAGCTATAACTGAAGCTTACGATCTGAGCTCACAAGGATAATCCCCAGGCTGAGGAGAAACCCTAAGACCCTAACATATTGAAGTTATACAGTTTTGCATCTCCTCAGGAGGTCTCAACAGAAACTGAGCAATCAAGGTGGAGAGAAAGGTAAGCCAGGCATGGTGGCATATGCCTTTAACTCCAGCACATGGGAATCAGAGACAGGCAGATCTCTGAGTTTTAGGCTTGCCTGGTATAAAGAGAGATCCTGTCTCTCTCCTGGTAATCACAGTCTTTGCCTCCTGAGGTTTGTAATTAAAGGTGTGTACCACCACACCCATACTGTCTATCCTGATTTGAATTTAGTAATTTTGATAAAATTTCTGTTTCTATACTTCTCTGTATAAATTACTAAGCATTTCTCCGGCAATGCCACAATATCTTCCTGTAAGATTATTACCACAAAGCATTACTTTATTCAACAAATGTTTTGAGTCTCTACTAACTGCAAGGCAATGTTCCATGCTCTGGAAAATTCAACAGCTGCTGTAGAATATTAGTTTAAGATGTGTAAGATTCTTTTATGCTATGGAACATTTGTTTAATGATGCAAAGATGTGCTGCATTCTTTTATGTTGCATTTGTTTAACTATGTGAAACTGTTTTACTTTGCCTGTCTAAAACATCTGGTTGGTCTAACAAAGAGCTGAACAGCCAATAGCAAGGCAGGAGAAAGGACAGGCGGGGCTGGCAGGCAGAAAAAATAAATAGGAGGAAAAATCTGGGAAGAGCAAGAATAAGGAACAAGAAATGAAGGAGAAGAGGATGCAAGGGGCCAGCTACCCAACTACTCAGCCAGCCACAAAGTAAGAAGTAAAGAAAGGTATACAGAAATAGAGAAAGGTAAAAGCCCAGAGGCAAAAGACAGATGGGATAATTTAAGAAAAGCTGGTGGGTTGGGGATTTAGCTCAGTGGTAGATGCTTGCCTAGCAAGCACAAGGCCCTGGGTTCGATCCTCAGCTCTGGGCAGAAAAAAGGAAAAAAAAAAGCTGGCAAAAAAAACAAGCCAAGCTAAGGCTGGGAATTCATTAGAAAGAATCAGACTCCATGGGATTTACTTGGGAGCTGGGTGGGGGGCTCCCCAAAAGAGTAAAGAGAAACAACAACAAACAGCAAATTCAGTAGACTCCCTTTCCTTATGGAATTTGCTGGCTAATAGGAGAAGCAATGGACACACATGAACAGAATATATGAGAGGCCCATGAATGCTGTGAAGAAAAGGAAGAAAATAACAAGTTTGTAGGACACATGTTTACTCTGCTGACTATCTGATGGAGTGGACAGTAAAGCTGTCCAAGTGGAAGTCTGCATACAAACATCACACACACATACACGAGAGAGGGGAGGGGAGGGAGGGAAGGAGGGCGGGCAGTAAGGCAGCCATAGATATTGGAAAACTGAGCAATTGGGAGAGTACAGGGCAGGGCAGGTAGGTCCACAAGAATCAACAGGTTTTGGAAAGGGTTCTGGTGAGAAACTGAGAAGAAATAACTGACTTCATAAAAGGATCACTGAATTCAAAGTGCAAAGAGTCAGGATGAAGAGTTGGGGATTTAGCTCAGTGGTAGAGCGTTTGCCTAGCAAGCGCAAGGCCCTGGGTTCAATCCTCAGCTCCAAAAAAAAAAAAAAAAAAAAGAGTCAGGATGAGGGGAAAGGACAGGAAGCCCACTGGAAGATTCTGCAGTAATCAAATCAAGCATGAGCATGACTGGCTAAGTGGGATGAGCAGTGGTGGTGTGGTGGTGAGCAGCAAGGAGGCTCAGGACAGGATGAGGGTGATGCCAACAGAGCTTGGTATGGTGGTGTACCCAGAAACAAGCCCATCACTAGGATGTGGTGGCAGAAGGACCAGTGCAGTCTTTGATGACTGTAGTGGTTTAAATGAGAGCTCTCATACACTCTGGTATTTCAATACTTGGCTCATAGCTGTTTGGGGAGGTTTCACAGATACGGTCTTGCTGAAGGAAGTAAGTTCACTAGGGTGGGCTTTGAGAGCGTAAAACCTCACCCTACTTCCAGTTTGTTCTGTCTGCTTTGTGCTAGTGGGTGAAGATGGGAACCTCAGCTTTCTGAACCTGCTGCCAGGACTGTGGCTTGCTGCTATGCCTCCCCACCATGATGGATGCTTATTTCTCCAAAACTAAAGCCCAAATAAACTCTTCCTTCTATAAATTGCTTGGGTGTTTTAATACAGTAACAGAAAAGTAACATACATGCATATAATTACATAACAAGTTTATGGCTAGCCTGGGATATATGAGACCTTGTCATACCAAACAAACAAAACACACATTCCCATACCCCCAAAACAAACACCTAGGGGCAGAAACCTGGCTCAGTGGTTAAAAGAGCTTGTTACTCAACCAAGATGAGGTTGAAACAAGGCAGATGTAGTATTCACAGCCTGTAACACAGTGCCACAGAGGGGAGAGTCAGAAGGATCTCTGGATCCTAGGGGCTGATGGCCTAGCTGAAAAATTCTAGTTTAAGGTTCAAGGAGAGAGCCTACCTTAAAGGCACAATGGAAAGAGCAGAAAGGGGGAACCTAACCCATCCTGCTTTCTGCACACATGCATGCACAAGCACAAGGCCCATGCACACATGCACATAGACCACACATACATAAAATAAAATAAAAACCACAAGAAAACTATTAGTGGACGAGACTTACTCACTGTTGTACAGACGACAGATGAGGTCCAAATATCCAAGTCATAATTTACTTATAAATTCAAATGCAATATAAACCTCTTAAGAGATTCCTAGAACTATGAAGGACACTCACAGTAACTAAGTTTTATAAATCAGGAATATAATTTATAAGCCAGAAACAAATTTCCTATTAAAAATGTATTAACGCTCAGATTAAGCAGCTGGACTAAAAGCCTCTAAAGGCTATTTACTAAGTGAAGAAAGCTGAGCGGCACTCCAGCCAAGATTGGGGAGAGCATGTTGGGGATGGAAGAAATGAATGGGGAAGTTCAGAATACCTTCATTTCTAGTTGGGGCCTTGAAACTAGCTAGCTAGGGCACCCTTGGCCACCTTTCTGAGCAATTCTAAGATTGTACCAAATGAAATGGTACTGCCAGGCATGGTACACATGCCTTTATTTCCAGCATTCAGAGGGCAGAATCAGGCAGATCTCTATGAGTTTAAGATCAGCTTGTTCTACAGAGTAAGTAGTACTATACAGTGAAAGCCTGTCTCAAAGAAACAAATGAACAAAAAAAGGAGGGAGGGAGGGCTATATAAGAGAGAAACTGTCTCAAAAAATAAAAATAATAATAATAAAAAAAAAAAGAGGCCAGGTAGTGGTGGCACACGCCTCTGATCTCAGCATTTGGGAAACAGGCTAGAAGACCAGCCAGCCTGGTCTGCCGAGTGAGTTCATGGATAGCCAGGGCTACATAGAGAAACCCTATCTGGGGTGGTAGTGCTTGCTCTTGCAGAGGACCTGGGTTCAGCTCCCAGCACCTACATATGGAGGCTCACAACTGCCTGTAACTCCAGTTTCAGGGGATCAGATGCCCTCTGTGGGCACCTGCAACCACGTGGTCTACAAAAATTCACACAGGCCAGGTGGTGGTGGTACACGCCTGTAATCCCGGCACTGGGGAGGCAGCACTGGGGAGTTCGAGGCCAGCCTGGTCTACAGAGCTAGTCCAGGACAGGCTCCAAAGCTATACAGAAACCCTGTCTCAAAAAACAAAAACAAACAAACAAACAAACAAAAATCCACACTCATCCTCACCCATATACACACAACTAAAAATAATAAATCTTAAATAAAATAGAAACAAACATAAAATATATAGTCAGTAATGAATTCAGAGTATGGAAGAGTTGATGTTGGTTACATCTACTGTAACTCATCCCATCCCATGACAAGCTTATAATTGTTTAGTATCTAAACCTGTTTATGTATGTGGCTGTTTTGCTTGCATATATGTTTGTGCAACATGTGTGAGCAATGGTGCTTTTGGAGGCTAAAAGAGGGCACTGGATCCCCTGGAACTGGAGTTGTGAGCCTCCATGTGGGCACTGGAAACTGAAACTGGGTTCTATTTGACACAAGCAAAAGTCACCTATAAGGAGGAAACTTCAATTAAGGAAATGCCTCCATTAGAATGGCTTGTAAGGCATGTGTCTGTGTGGCATTCTCTTGCTGACTAATGGCAAGCAGGGGGACCTCGATCAACCCACTATGATCCTGGAAATTATAAGAAAGGTAGCTGAACTGGAACCCAGAGATAAGCCAGTAAGCTGCATTCCTCTATGGCTCTGCCTCCAACCTGCTTGAGTTCCTCAACAATGGACTGTGATCAAGATGTTGAAGACAAACCTGTTCCTTCCCAAATTGCTTTTGGTCATGATGTTTATCACAGCAACAGAAAGCAAACTAATACAATACATGAATGCTAATCTTACTTGTCAAGTGTCTCTGTGCCAATCATGGAGCTAGAAGGAGAGTAAGAACAGATGACCAGGAAAGCACCTGTTCTATACTGTGGAATTTACATATGGTTCTGAAACACTAGTCTCCCCAAGCTCAACCCTCAAGAAAAAATCTTTAGAACCAACAGGAGCTATACATATCTACTTGTAATCATAAGTATTGAAACCATCATTTTTGGCTTTGGGAAAAACAGGCATTAATGGTATTAAAATCTGATAAAAAGTTGGAGATACAATTCTGTGATAAAGCTTATAGTTCGTTTTTCTTTTTTCATTTTTTAAGACAAGGTTCCTAGCTGTCCTTGAACTGGCTTTGTAGACTAGGCTGGCCTCAAACTCACAGAGATCCACCTGCCTCTGCCTCCCGAGTGCTGGGCTAAAGCTTATGGTTTTAGGCCTTAGATTTCAATCCCCAGTGCAAAACAGACAACAAACAAAACCAAGAAATTGTGCTGGCGGCACACGCCTTTAATCCTACTACTCAGGAGGCAGACAGACGCAGGGGAATTTCTTGAGTTCGAGGCTAGCCTGGTCTACAGAGCTAGTTTCAGGCAGCCAGGGCTACACGAGAAACACTGTCTTGAAAAACCAAAAACCAAACCAAAACAAAACAAAAACCTAAGAAAATGATATAAAACATCTTGCACATACCCCCCCCCCAAATACTTGGGAAAACAAAATGTCAGTAGATACGTAAGTCTCCCTCTCCCTCTCAGATGACTATTTAGCATTTAAAAAGAAAGGAAATTCCAGTACCTGCTATAGTATAGATAACTTTGACATTATATTAAGTAAAATATTCTAAATCAAGGACAAATGGACAAACATTGTACAATCAATCTCATTACATTTGGTACCTAACTAGTCCAATTCAGAGACAGAAAACAGTTTGTTGGGTGTAATGAGCTGAGAAAGAAAGGAGGCAGTGAAGGTTTATCTGATGTATGAACAGCTTCAGTTTAGGAACATTTCTGGAGAAACAGACAATAGTGAGGGGTATAGAATTGTGTTGAATGTACTTAATATTGTGTTGGCTAGTTTTGTGTCAACTTGACAAAGCTAGAGTCATCTGAGAGGAGGAAGCTCAATCACAAATGCCTCCGTATGACTGGACTGCAGGCAAACCTGTAGAGCATTTGCCTAATAAGTGATTAAAGTAGGAGAGCCCAGCCCATTCTGAGTGGCACCATCCCTGGGCTAGTGTTTCGGGTGCTATAAGAAAGGAAGGCTAGGGGCTGGGATTTAGCTCAGTGGTAGAGCGCTTGCCTAGCAAGTGCAAGGCCCTGGGTTCATTCCTCAGCTCCCCCCCCAAAAAAAGAAAGAAAGAAAGGAAGGAAGGCTGAGCCACGGCGGTGGTGGTGCACGCCTTTAATCCCAGCATTCCAGAGGCAGAGGCAGGCGGATCTTTGTGAGTTCGAGGCCAGCCTGGTCTACAGAGTGATATCCAGGAAAGGCGCAAAGCTACACAGAGAAACCTTGTCTCAAAAAAACGAAGGAAGGAAGGAAGGAAGGAAGGAAGGAAGGAAGGAAGGAAGGAAGGAAGGAAGGGAGAAAGGAAGGGAGAAAGGAGAGATGGCTCAGCAGTTAAGAGTACCAGCTGCTCTTCCAAAAGCCCTGGGTTCCAAGATGGCAGCTCACAACGGCCTGTAACTCCTATTGCAGGGGATCTGACACCCTCACAAAGACATAGGCAAAACACCAATGCACAAAGTAAAAATAAATAATTGAAAAAAAAAAAACCAAAAAAAAAAAAACAAAACGAGCAACGCTAATAATCAAGCACTACAACCCACATAACTGACAAGGTGAGGTCATCATTTCTCACCCTGATACCGGTTTACAACATCTGAGTATTAAATAAAATCTGAAGGACTATCCAAATGGGCACTGTGGCTGCACATTGCTCTTAACAAGAAAAACAAAAACACATACTCTCTTACTTTGTAAACAATATAAATGTGCTTACCTCCACTTGCATATTCCATGATTAAGTAGAGTGTTTTTTCTGTTTCAATGACCTCAAACAACTTCACTGGAGGGAGAAGATAGATGAGAAAAAGAACAAATGTCTGTATGTACACAACATGCACCTATAAGCTACAAAAAACTTTTTCCTGCTAAAGGTTTTAGAGAGCTGGCCCATAAATGCATTTTAGGGATTAAAAAATATCCTGTATTACAGAATTTTGTAAAATCAAAGAAACCATAAGAATAAAGACTATTTCTGGGTGTTGAGAATGTGCTCAGCAGTCTGGTCACATGACTGCTTTCTTACTTCCTCTCTTGCTGTCCATGACCGTGTATGTGTAGGGGGCTGTCCTGGCAGCTGTCCTGGCAGCTCAACCCTAGTCTTCACTTCTCTTTCCCATTGCCCTCCTGGCGAGAGCAAGCCCTTTCAGCTGGTACTATGACTTTAAATGAGGGTTCCACCTGAGATTTCTGTAACTTGGGGACCTTACTGCAACTATCAAAGAACTAGGCCCCTTTGTTAATATTCTGACAGTAAAACTAGGAATAATGAGAAGGGGTGATATGGCAATCAATTTTTTTTCTTTTGTAGTACTGAGAATTGAATCTAGGGTCTCACAAATGCTAGTCAACCATTATCCCCAAACTTTTTAATACTTATTTTGAGATATGATCTAAATTGCAAGGCTGGCCTTGAACTCATTCTGTAGGCAAGCCATGGATTTAGTGTTTTCTTCCTGCCTCATCCTCCCTAGAGGGTAAGATTGCATGCAGCAAAAATCACTTTTTGTTCTTTCCTCTGGAGCTGAGGTCTGAGCACAGGGTCTTGGGCTTGCTAGAGAAATCTTCTATCACCAAGCAAATTCCCAAACGCAGAGCTTCTTTTAAAGAATGATTTTCAGAAGCTAGCCTGGACTACATAGTGAGTTCTGGGACAGCCAGAGCCATATCGTGAGACCTTATCTCTAAAAACCAAAACCCAGACAGAACAAAACAAACAAAAGAGAATGATTTTCAGGGGGATGGGGATCAATGAAATTTTGCTATGAGTCCTTTCTTTAGATTGAAATTCCTATTTCTGCTAACTTATAAAGCTACAACACATCAATTAAAAATAAACATATTTTTAAAGGAATATGAACTAAATCTCTGAAGCTATTAAGTCACTGTTATACAGATCTACTTAATTTTGTTATTTCCTTTCATTTTTTTCTCCAAAAAAAAAAAAAAAATAGGATGCTGGGGTTGGGGATTTAGCTCAGTGGTAGAATGCTTGCCTAGTAAGCACAAGGCCCAAGGTTCGGTCCTCAGCTCCGACCAAAAAAAAAAAAAAAAAGATGCTAGTCAGTTCTTTATAGTTAAAGGTTTTTTTGGTTTTTGTTTTGTTTTGTTTTGGTGACTTAGTAAGATACTAGAGCAAGCAAAGTATCTGACAAAGTAGTGAATGTTAAATGAGCTATGAGAGTCTCAGACCATTCTTTGGTCTCTGTGTTCATACTATTAAGAAAACAACCTTGAGAAAGTAAAGGCAGTACTGGTAAGCAAGCATCACAAAAATAAAAGTACTTTAATATGCAAAAGCAGAGATTGGCTCTTTTGAGAAAATCATCTTAATGTTATGAGTTTAAAAAATTTAAATCTAGCTGGGTAGTGGCAGCACACACTTTTAACCCCAGCACTTGGGAGACACAGACAGGCAGATCTTTTGAGTTCGAGGCCAGCCTGATCTACTGAGTGAGTTCTATGTCAGCCAGAGATACACAGAGAAACCCTGTCTCAAAAAAACCAAAAACAAGAAAAAACAAACAAAAAAAAACCCAAAACAAAACAAAATTGAGTCTCTTACATTTAGTGAGAAGAGCACTGAGATTAATGAGCTTACTCTACACTGGCCTAGCACACAGAGGCCTTGCGCTTTGATCCCACGGTCAGGAGTGATCAAGTATTTAGTGATGAAATTCTGAGCAGCAGTGATAAAGTCAATTTTTGGTGAAAAATTGGAATCTAAAATCCAGAATTTAATGATTACTCTCAAAGGGTTAAAATGAAAAACGAAGAAAGGGTTTCTTTCCATTACTATACTTCTTGTGGTTTTTCTTTTTCTCCAAATATGTATTTATGTATTCTAATATGTATATTTTCCATCAACAGCTCTTCAGAATGATAGCTTAGTAGCATTTTTTGCATAGTAGTGCATAAAACAACAATGGTTTTATCTATCTATCTATCTATTTATTTTATTTTTTTAATTTTATGTGCATTGGTGTTTTGCCTGCATGTATGTCTGTGTGAGGGCATCAGACCACCTGGAACTATAATTACAAACAGTTGTGAGCTGCCATACGGGGGCTGGGAATTGAACCAGGGTCCTCTGCAAGAGCAAGTGCTCTTAACCGCTGAGCCATCTCTCCAGCCCCAAAAATGTTTTAAATAACAATGATTAATTTAATAAAATAGTATGTAAGCTATTTGCTTAGTATACACTCAAATTAAAAAATTCTGTGTGTTGGTGGGTGGTGGTGGCACATGCCTTTAATCCCTGCACTTGGGAGGCAGAGGCAGGCAGCTTCTCTGTGAGTTTGAGGCCAGCCTGGTCTACAGAGTATGTTCCAGGACAGTCAGGGTTACACAGAGAAAGCCTGTCTCGAAAAACAAAAACAAAAATAAAAAACTATGTGTGGAAACTTTATCTTTCTATTCTGAAGAATTCATAGGTTCTCCAAAATATATTACCTATCTCATTTACTCTTGAAATATTTTTAGAAAAAGCCATTATTTTATTAAAATGCAGTTAACACAGTCAGGTGATGGTGGTGCAAACCTTTAATCCCAGCACTTGGGAGGCAGAGGCAGGTGGATCTCTATGAGTTCCAGGTCAGCTAGAACTGTTAAACAGAGAAACTCTGTCTCAAAAAAAAAACAAAAAAATTAAGGCAGTTACACTATTTAAAAGTTCTGAGACATGGAATCAGAAGTTTTCACTGGTGTGCATGTCAGTCACTTTGTGTGTTTCATCTTAGTCCTACAATTATGAGGGCAGGAAAAGGTCCTCTCCTCATCTTTAACACCTGTCACAGTTAAGCACAGAGGACAGAACAAATAGTTCCTATATAAATTATATCAGATAGTATGTATCCCATCTTTTACACACTACTTTGTATAAATAGTTTCTGAGGAACACAGACACAGCAAAAGTTTATCTTTGAAAATATTATCAACTAATGAAATACAATTACATTTCCCAATACACTAAAAAAATTAATCAGCCAAATTATACATATTCCTATGGCATTAACGCTTAAGTCAAAATGCCTAATAGCTGTACTCTCAAAGAACTAGTAGTACAAGTAGTTACTTATACATGTTTTATTAAAAGTAGACCTCGGCTGGGGAAAGGGGTGGAGCGTCCCACCACTTCAGGAATACACGTTTAGCGTTATGACATATTTTCAAGATTCCAAAGTATTTAAGAAAACGGAAAGTACCTATGTTTGGATGATTTAAAATCTTCATTATTCTTACTTCTCTGAAGAGCTAAAAAACAAAGAAAAAGACAAGCCCCTACGTTATTAAATGTTATACTCTGCTTATAGTATAAATTTAAGTTTTTCTTAGATAACTGCTTCATTATTTATATTTATTACCCTATCCTAAGAATAAAATAATACAGAATTCAGAATAGTCCTGAATAGGTTTATAACCTATTACCACACAGTATCCCAAAGGCTTGCATTAATGGAAACAGCAGCAGTCTGGAGAGGAACAAGTACCACACTCTGAATTTAATTTGGCATCTTAAAAATAGTTTGTGATTAAACTTGGTCTGATTCATTATCTGCACACCTGAGAGCCAATAAAAACCTGTGCAGTCCCAATGAACTAAATCAAGAGCACATGAGATTTGGTGATTCCAAATGATTCTCCAGTAAGATTCCAAATGACACCAATTTGGAAGTCCTCACTGGAGAAGATGAGTGGCTGATAGCATAGTGGGAGCAACACGGGCTTCCTGAGCCACACCTCACATGCAGCTACACTTGCTGTATTCCTTGCTTTACCAATGTGACAGCAGCAGAGTCAAAGTGAGCAGAAGCTGGAGAAAAGGTTTGGCCATCAGGTTCTACCATCTTCGGTCTGTGTGAAGCTGGTCGTGAATGAGAGGCAGCCCAGAGAAACAGATCCATCTCTTCAGACTGCAGCCTCTGCCCATCCGACAGCACTCAGACACACCAGTGAGAAAGGATGAGACCTTAGCACAACTGGCTCAAGCAGGATGTGCAGAGATGTACAGAGAACTGATAAGTGTGTGGCAGAGACACATGCTGGCAAATAAAGACAATTCTTTATAAAAATTATTTATTTTATGAGGATGATTGCTCTGCCTGCATGTAAGTCCACTAGGTGCATGCAGTGCTGCAGAGGCCAGAGAGGGCATCAGATCCCCAATAACTATAGTTACAAATAATTGGGAGCTAGCAACCAAACCTGGGTCTCTGAAAGAAAAGCCAGTGCTCTTGACTACTGAGCCATCTCTCCAATCCTCCCTTTTTTTCTTTAGCTCCCCACCCAGACAAGGTCCTACTATGTAGCTGGCTTGCATGAAACTTGCTAAGTAGACCGGGGTGGCTACCTGCCTCTGCTTCCCAAATACCAGGATTAAAAGCCAAGCATCACTACACCCTTTGTTAGGACTGGTTTTGCTTTTGCTAACTGTGGTGAATTAGGGGTAACTGCCTAAGCGTTAACTAGACTAGCACTTCACAGATTTATGTTTTATTGTTGTTGGCTGCAGTCCTATGGAGCCCTTAGTCCTCTGTTGGAGTAAAGGTAAGGAAGTCGGGAAGACAGGAATCTAAAACAGGGTTCCTCGGGTGCCACTAGCAGCAACGTGCTGGGTCAGCAACAGATTAATTCTTGCAGCACTAGAGACTGAACCTAGGACCTTGCAGATAGGAGGCAAGTGTTCTATCACCAGGGTGCATCACCAACCCACTATCTCAGTTTTATTTTAAGATAGTGTCTAAAGTCCAAGCCAGCCCAGAATGCATTCTGTAGACTAGGTTTCCTCGAAATCATGGTGATCCTCCTGCCTCAGTTTCCCAAGTGCTGGGATTACAGACACGGACTACCATGTCTGCTGACTTCTTTTCAAAGCTGGACTTTGTTCTGGAGCTATTGCTGCACTTGAGGGTTCTGCAGCAGTGGTGGCCTTCTCGCTATCTTGAGGAATCTTAGTTGGGGGATATTCAAGAAACTGTCTATTTTACAGGCAGAGAACCAGCCAGTGCTCTGCCAGTGGCTACTTGGGGCCCTGCTGCTTTGGCTTCAGTAGTTTTCAGGGGCTGGGGGTTGCTCCGCAGTTAAGAGCACTTGCTACTATTGCTGAGGACCAGGATTCGATTCTCAGCATCCATATGGCAATTCCTACTGTCTGTAACTCCAGTCCCAGGGGATCTAACGCCCTCTTCTGACCTCAGTGAGAATCGGGCATGAACACTGTGCACAAACATGCAGGCAGGCAAAACTGTCACACACACAAAATAATGTTAAAGAAAAACAAAACAGTAGTTTTCAGCACTCTGTACATTGGATTCATTTGTGGATTCTTTTTTAAAGACCATGCTGCTTCTTCCCCAGACGGGTACTTTTCTCCCTAGAGGTCCTGGTTGAAAGGGTTGGGACAATAATAGCGACAGTGCACTAGAATGAGAATGGCCTGGGACAGACACTCTTCTACAAGGCAGCCCTTCTTAAATTTTTAATTAGCTTACTCATTTTAATTGTTTGTTTGTTTTTTTATTTATTTTAGGTGTTTCAAGACAGAGTTTCTCTGTGTAGCCTTGGCTGTCAAGGAACTTGCTAAATAGTCCAGGATGGCCCTGAACTCAGAGATCTGCCGCCTCTTCCTCCTAACCCTAAGTGTTGGGATTAAAGCGCGTGCTACCAGTGCTCAGCCTATTCATTTCATTTTATGTGTGTTTTACCATCTCTGTAGCCATAACACAGCCTTTTTTAAAGAAAATTCCTTCCCCATGAGTCCTCCAAGTCCTGCTAATTGCTTCCTTCCCTCTGTAGAACTCTTAGGAATGTCCCTGCATAGTTCCTGGACTCCTTTCCCTAACAGCTCAATACAGACCACTTACAAAATCTTGGTCATAGAACAGTTGGCCATCCTTTTCCCCTTTCTTTTTCTCTCCTTTGTTACTACCTCCTTCCTGCTGCTTCTGTACGGATTTGTAGCAGGCTGGCAACTCAGGCCCTTGTCTATTGCAGTTTTGTGTCTGCAGTAAGACTGTGCAATGAATCTGGCAAACTGGTGCAAACAGAATGCTCTGACGCAATTCTTAGTTATGCCTGCTCAAAATACTGCAAATAAAAAATCTGTGGTTTTCTACTTTTAGACTTTAAAGAAGTAGTAGATAGTAGGAATAGAAGAAAAGAAAAGTTACTGCTTTTTTATAGGAAACTCGCTTTTTCTTCTCTGTGTAGCCCTGGCTGTCCTCAAAATCACAGAGATCCACCTGCCTCTGCCTCCCAAGTGCTGAGATTACAGGCGTGTGCTAGCAAATCCTTGGAGGAAATTAAAATTTATTGACAGATTTCTTTTAACAGAACGTAATACAGCTTGTTCTTTAGAATAGGTTGAAAATTGAGACTATGACAAGGTAGTTGAATTTTTTCCATTTATTTAGTATGTGTACGTGTCACAGCACACACAGGGAAGGCAGAGACAGCTTGAGGAAGTTAGTTCTTTCCTTCCATCAAGGTTCCCAGGATTAAACCTGAGTCCTCAATCTTGGCTGAGCCATCTTCTTGGTCCAGAAGCAGTTTTAACTGTGCCAATGGTTCATTAAGTCATAATCACTACTTGGCTAATCCTACTTCTGTTTAGTTCTCTCAAGAAGTTAGCCTGGTCTCCCTTCGAGCTTCAGAGAGGACTATAATCCTAGCACTTGAGAAGCTAGGACAAAAAGAATGCCAAAGCTGTGGGTTCCAGGCCAACCTGGGCTATTACAACAAGACTGCCTTTAAAAAAAAAATGTTGGTTTTTTTTTTGCCTGGCTGTGGTGGCACATGCCTTTAATCCTAGCTCTCGGGAGGCAGAGCTAGGCGGATCTCTGTGAGTTTTGGGTTTTTTAAATTCATCAACCAAACAATCAACTTAAAACAAATAAAGGAAAGGGAGAAATAGTAGCTGATGTTTCCAGCACTATAAAGGAGGACCTAACCTAGGAGTCTGAAACCAGCCTAGGCAGCATAAAGATATCCTGTCTCCAAAAAGATGTTTTAGCAGGGCTAGAGAGATGGCTTGGTAGTTAAGAGCAGTTAGCGCTCTTGTAGAGGGCCAAGATTTAATTCCTGATACCTACATGGTGGCTCAAAGCCATCCGCAATCCCAGTCCTACAGAATCCAACAGGCATGTACCGTGGTGCACATATATGCACATGGACAAAACATTCATACACACAAAATAAAACAAATAAATCTTTACTACTGAGTCCACAGCAACAACTTAGAAGGAACACTCTCCACTGAAAGATCTTTGTCCCTGTCTTGCTTAATATTTTAAATGGGTGAAAACTCCATACCTAATTTAGACTGCACCAAAGTAGACATGAGTTATAAAAAGACTTAGGGCTCAAAAATGCCCCAGTAAGGCTCAGGGGTTGAATGCCACACATACACAGACAGACACAGACAGACACAGGTCCAAATTACAGCATAAAACCATTTTAGCAAGAACCATGTAACTTAGGTAACAAAAACAATCAATTTAAGTACAGTAGAAACTAGGCCTATGCTAAGGGAATCTCCTGTGGGTGACCAAAAGTCTGACTGTTTACTTTAGAGAAGACTTCAAAGACTGGCTGTATTTGAAATGGTGGATTTTGCTTCTGGAGCTCCATATAGTGAAATAGAGAACAGTGTTATAAACATTTCCAAAAGACAGATACTCATCTAAAGCAAGGGAGAAATGCTGTCTAATAACAAAGTTGCTAGACACCAGAACAAGATGCTGTGGGAAGCTAAGACTAACCAGCAAACCAGCCAGCAATCATGGTTACATCTAAAAAACATCAACTGTTGGCAAGGCAGCAGTGGTGCACACCTTTAATCCCAGCACTCAGAGGAGGCAGAGCCAGGTGGATCTATGTGAGTTCGAAGCCAGCCTGGTCTATAGAGTGAGATCCAGGACAGGCACCAAAACTACACAGAGAAACCCTGTCTCGAAAGAAAAACAAAAACAAAAAACCATGAACTATTTTACTACATGTTATAAATGTCTTGGTTTTAGTTAGACAGTTCCAGTTTAAGAAAAAGATGGATGGCTGTATCACTGTGGTAACAAGTTTCTGTCCCAGAGAAGACAGAATTGAGACCTCTGAAAGCCTACGGCTGGTACTCCCCAGTCTTTGTGTATTAACACTGAGAATTCCTATGTATTTAAGTGTACTTCTTCACCTGGAAAGTCTAGGTCAAGGTTAGGTAAAATTTTATAGCACAGCACTGGGGTCAGTTGTACTGATCTGATGGTATCAGAGTCTCATACAGAGGACAAGGATATTTCTTAAATGAACTATTACAAAGATACCTCCACCACCACCACCACCCTCCCCACCGCCTTTTCATTTGAGATCCATGCCAATCTGTGACCACCAATGAATAATAGATACCTTCTTACAATTTTCCCAGAGGAGGGAAGCACCATAGTTAGTTAGGAGGCAGTGGCAGGCAGGAAAAGCAAGGGGGCAAGCCTTTATTATGGCTTCTACAGGAAATGCACACCAGAGCAAGATGCTGGCTTGGACTAGCTACTTGGGAAAATCTCAGAAACTCTGAGATACAGATAGTCTCTAGAATCATGACTATAGGAAAATAATACAGTGTACACAGCCTGCTTTGGTTTTCTTCATAGTATTTTCCAAGAAAGCAAGGACTTCACCTAGCTCAATGATGTACCCACAGTCCACAGAATAGTGCCTGAAATACAGCAGGTATTGAAATGTTTACTAAATGAATGAATGAATGAATGAATGAATGAATGAATGAATGTAGATTTAAAACATGGCTTGAAAACTGGGTGGTGGTGGAGCATGCCTTTAATCCCAGCACTCAGGAGGCAGAGGCAGATGGATCTCTGTGAGTTGGAGGCCAGCATGGTCTACAGAGTTCTAGGACAGCCAGGGCTGCACAGAGAAACCCTGTCTTGAAAAACCAACATGGCTCAAGGGGAGGTAGAATACAAATCTGCTTCTTTTAGGTACTGGCAATATTTTCTCAGATTGAAACTACTGACCAATCTCTTTACACCTCCTCAAACAGGAAGCACTCAATTCTTATCTAGGGTTTTTTAAACCCTGAATTAGGGAACTGTAATTATAAAAATGCAGCATGACAGAGTAGAAACAGCCTATAATCTGGGGAAGTTGTTACTGTTTGTTTGCTTGTTCCCCTGCTCCATCACTAATTAGATGGAGGGCCTGACTACATCAGTTTCTCAGAGTGTTTCCTCAGTGGAAATAAGAGGGCAATAAGACCCATCTAAGAAAGTGAAGGTGAAAATATTCCCATGAGAATAGGTAATATAAAAAGTCCATGGTATCTAACAGAAGAACAAGGAGAGGCACAGTCTAGTATCTGATGACAGCAAATGCCTATACCCACCAATACACAAGAGCAATCCCAGCATGGCTTTTTCAGTGGTTCTTTTACTCACGTAACAGGATATTCATCCTTCATCAATTGGGGCAGATGACCTAATCTCCCTGCCTCCCTCACCTTAATAGGGCCTATCTCAGGGTGTGGAGAAGAAGACGGCTTTGATCCAGGACTCTAGAGGCAGAGAGGCAGGTGGATTTCTGTAAGGTCCAGGTCAACCTGGTATACAAAGCAAGTTCCAGGCTAGCCAGGGCTACACAGCGAGACCCTGTTATAAAACAAAAACAAAAAACAACCAAATAGAAAGAATGAAAAGGATCTGCCTCTGAATTACAAAGGGTAAATAAGTAAATACAAATAAAACATTTAAAACAGTGTTCAGCATATATCCAGATTAAACGTGCAAATATTAATAATTATTGTCATTAATAGTATACAATAATTAAGTCCTACAAAAGAGACCTAATTGTAAACTACCATTCACTTCCTAAACTTCACTTATTTCCTGTGAGAGGAACAATTTTAAACACAAATACTATTCCCACTCCTATGAACCCCTCACCAAAAAATCAAGCAAACAAAAACTGCTACTCAGCACAGATCAAGGCTTATTGTGTTCTTATGATGTGTCAAGTATTGTTCTGAGCTTTGCTAAAAGCTCTAAATATTAACTTACTTCTTTCTAACCCCCTACAATGCTATTTTAAAGACCCAGATAAGTGGCATGGCCCAGAGAAGGCAGGGTTTGGACGTCTGATTTCAGTCCAGGGAGTCTGTCTTACACGTGCTCCTAAGCATTACTCCTTTGTTGACGTCTACGTACAGCCCACTTCTAAGACTGAAGGAAAACACTTAGTACACAGACGTGCCTCGATAAAATGGTGCACGCCTTTACTTCTAGTACCTGGGAGGCAGAGGCAGACAGATCTCGAGTTCCAGGCCAGCCTGAACAACACAGTGAGTTCCAGGACAGCCAGGGGATGCACAGAAACCTGTCTCAATAAGCAATATGACTGAAGGAATGGATAAAGTCTAGTAACTTTGAAAAGGTAAGCATTTTTTGTTTAAAAATGAATTATGATCTCTGTATGTGGAATAAATGTTAGTGTAGAAGTCAGAGGACAACCTTGACATCATTCCTCAGATGTCACTCACTCTATTATTTGTTTGTCTGTTTATAGTCAGGGTTTCTTACGGGCCTAGAACTTGCAAAGCAGACTAGGATAGCCAGATCTACCATTCATTCATTCACTCATTTATTTGTAGCCATCTCTTACTGGCTGGAACTTGTCAAGCAAAGAGCCACCTGTCTCTGTAGGATTTACAAACACATCCTGCTGTGGGATGTCTTTCTGTATGCTGTGAATATGTTTTGCTCTAATCGGTTGATAAATAAAACACTGACTGGCCGGTAGCCAGGCAGGAAGTATAGGTGGGGCGAGCAGACAAGAAGAATGCTGGGAAGAGGAAGGGCAGAGTCAGGAGTCAACAGCCAGATGCAGAGGAAGCAAAATGAGAACGTCTAACTGAGAAAAGGAACCAAGCCTCATCACTAAACATGTAAGAATTATGGGTTAATTTACGTGTAAGAGCTAGTCAGTAAGAAGCCTGAGCTAATAGCCAAACAGTTAAACGTAATATTAAGCCTCTGAGTGTTTATTTTATAAGCAGGACACGAGACTTCGGGGGGGCCTGGTGGGACTGGAGAAACCTTCTGACCACACACTAGCACACCTAGCTTTATGACTAACTGCTTCTTTTCTTTTTTTAAGATTTATTGCTGGGTGGCGGTGGCACATGCCTTTAATCCCAACACTCGGGAGGCTGAGCCAGGTGGATTTCTTTGAGTTGGAGGCCAGCCTGGTCTACAGAGCAAGATCCAGGACAGGCACCAAAACTCCACAGAGAAACCCTGGGGGTGAGGGAGAAGAGCTGAATAGCCAATAGCTAGGCAGGAGAGGGATAGGTGGGGCTGTCAGGTAGAGAAAATAAATAAGAGAAAAAGAGAAATGGAGGAGCGAGAAGAAGGAGGAGAGAAGACACTAGGGGTCAGCCACCCAGTTACACAACAAGCCACAGAGTAAGAAGAATGGTATATAGACTAGAGAAAGATAAAAACCCAGAGGCAAAAGGTAGACAGAATAATTTAAGAAAAGCTGGCTAGAAACAAGCCAAGCTAAGGCTGGACATTCATAAGAAAGAATAAGACTCCATGTATTCATTTCAGAGCTTGGTAGCAGCCCCCAAAGAACAAATAGTTTAAAACAAAACAAAACCAACACTACACCACAAATTATAAAGTTTTAACTATTAGATTATTGTAAGAAAAATTAATGCCAGCACAAAAATGCATAATCACACTATTGGGCTAAACATACAGAGTGCTAAGAGAACATACATTGTAGTAACTTGATGCTGTAGCAACAGTACCTTATTATAGTAAATAATAAGCAATGAACCAGTAAAATGAAAAACTAAAGCAAGCAATCAGGGAGCAAGGTGAAATTACAGCCAACCTGAGACAAAGCTATGTTAAAACACCTGCAAAATTGGTAAAATTCCAACTATCTCTAGGCTCACATGAACCATAAGTAGTTTGTAGTACCATAAAATACAGAATTAAGAGTCCTTAGTAAATTTTATAATTAATTTCTGAATACCAAATTATAGTATTTCCTAGCTTATTAGCATTAAATCTTAGATATAAAAATCTAAGCAAACAAGTTAGGGGCATAATGACAACATGCCTTTAATCCTAGCACTCAGTAGACAAAGGCAGGCACCTACCTCTAGGTGAGTTTGAGGCCAGCCAGGGTTACTTAGACCTTGTTGGAAAGAAAGGAAAAGGAGGGAGGGAGAAAAGAAAGCAAGCAAGCAAACAGAATTCATACTTCAGAACCAAGGACTGGGATCTGTTTGCGTCATATTTAAATACTATTTATAGTAGTACAGATAAAGTCTACCTTCTTCCCCTTCCCTGATCCTCTCTAAATAAGATATAGGACTCAAAAAACAAAACCAACAAACCAACAAAAAACAAAATCAGGATAAAAAACTTACCATTAGGAATACAGTAGTAATTAAATTGTGCACTATATATACCAAAGTAACTTACAACTGTAGAGTTTGAGGTTTACAAAGCTCTTTTATATGCAGTGTTTCATTAATGCATCCACTTTGAGATGGTGAAATAATATTAAATAACAATCGTTATGTTAAAGAGAGGTCTTGATGTGTTGCCTAGGTGAGTCTCAAATATCTGGGCTCAAGAGGCTCTCCTGTGTCAGCATTCCTGGTAGTTAACACTACAGGGCCACACCACTAACACTGGATTAAACTATCTCTAAATTAAAGATGGAAACCTACTGGGCACTTTTAATCCTAGCTCTCAGGAGAGAGAGCAAGGCAGATCTCTATGAGTTTGAGGACAGTTTGATCTATATAGCAAATTGCAGGCCAGTCAAGAATACACAAAACAAAAAACACACACAAAAAAAAATAAAAGACCTAAAACTGAAAAGTTTAGTGACTTGCTCATGGTCAAGCCAGACATTCAGTTAAGACACAGAAGCAGAATGGGATGGCTCAGTGGGTAAAAGAACTTGCTACGTAACCCAGACAACGTGAATTTTACCTCCAGACCCCACATAAAAAGGTAGGAGAGTCAACTCCATGCAGTTGTCCACTGACCTCTGCAGATGTGCCATGGCACTCAACACAGGTACAATATGCACTCACAACAATAATCAAGTTTTAAAGAGCCAAAGCAGAGCCAGGTAGTGATGGTGGCACACACCTTTAATCCCAACACTTGGGAGGCAGAGGCAGGTGGATCTCTGTCTACAAAGCAAGTTCCAGGACAGCCAAAGTTGTTACATGGAGGAAAAAAACGAACAAAACAAAACAAAAAACGCAAAGAGTTTAACCAAGCCTGCTAACAGTATGTACGTATTTTAAAATGGAGCATTGCCTATGAAGAACAATAGTCTGCCGGGCCGGGCGGTGATGGCACTCACCTTTCATCTCAGCACTTGGGAGGCAGAGGCAGAGGCAGGCAGATCTCTGTCAGTTTGAGGCCAGTCTGATCTACAGAGTAAATTCCAGGACAGCCAGGACTGTTACACAGAGAAACAATGTCTCTAAAAACAAAAACAAAAACAAACAAACAAAAATGCCAACAAAAAAACCATCAGCCCTTTACCTAAGGCTCAAACATTTTGGAAGCATGGGCAGATTATAAGAGACAGAGGATCAGAGAGGATTTGCTGTGAGAATGTCTCCTAGTAATATCAGAAGCTACACCCATAAAGTCTCACCAACATGACTGTTCAAACATGAGCTGAACAAGGATGACACCAATAAATATGCCAAACCAGAGAAAAGACCATGAAGCCTCAACCCTACACAAAACTACAGACAATTGAGGAATACTAAGAGGAGAGATAGTCTTCCCCAGGGAAAAGCATACATGTTGGTTGTCCAGTGCCGTATGGTCAGCCCTAAAAACATATTACAAATGGCATTATATGGGCTGAACGGTAATAGTTAGGAATATATATATATATATATATATACATATGTATATATGCATACAATAACAATTGGTGAAAAAAAAGAGGCCATAAACTTGAAGGAGAGCACAGAGGAGTTTATGGAAGGGCTTGGAGGGAAGGAAAGGTAAGGGAGAAATGTTGTAAGTAAATTATAATCTCAAGAAATTAAAAAAAAAAAAAAAGATGGAAGTATTGCTAAACTGCTTAGTACAGTCTCAAAATGCTTAGGCTCAAGCAATTTCCTTTCTCCAGCAGCCTCACAAGTAGCTGGGTCAAGAAAAAGTATATGTCTCAAATGAAAATATTTTCATATGTTTTTTTTAAATTCTATATTAGTTGAACATTTAAAATGATTGCCCTCAATTGAAGTTAACCCAACTATTTTTATGAAATATTCCATTTACGTTTTTTGAGGGAGAAGGGAAATGCCTAATTAGAAAGCTTAGGTTGGCCTTAAACTTGAGGGGAGAGTTTCTGCCTCTGTCTTCCAAGTGCTGGGGTTACAGGCATGCACCATTATCATCCCAGCAAGCTACATCCACTGGAGGAACTGAAAGCTTTGTTGCACTACTAATCGCTAAGACATTTAATGGGATTAGAGAGATGGCTCAGGGGTTAAGAGGACTGACTGTTCTTTCAGAGGACCCATGTTCAATGCCCAGCACCTACACGGCAGCTGATAACTGTTTGTAACCCCAGTTCCAGGGGATCTGACATTCTTACACATACATACAGGCAAAACACCAATGCACATTAAATAAAAAAAGTTAAAAAAAAAAAAACAAAACCACAATTAGAAGTAAAATTATATAGCAATTAAAACAAAAATTTAAAATAAATTTTTAAAATTTTAAAATAAACAGTAAATACTAGAACAACATACCTTTTGTAGACTTGTTGGATTCAACTGAGTTTTGTCAATTATTTTTATTGCAACCTAAGGGGGAAAAAAGTATTTACAGATTTTTTAGAACTTGCTAATTATTGACTAAACAGTAAGAGTTTTGTAAATTCTCACACATATGGCACTGTTAAAAAGCAATCAAAAAAGCAAATCTCAGCTGGTTATAACAGAACAATTAGAACTTCTTAAGACTATGTGGTTACGAAGAGACTGACACCTCATGCAAATGGTATTGTTATGACATTTTTATATTTGTTACTTACATAGAGGAGGGTGAACTAATCTCTATCCTTTCTTCAAAGTATTATAAAATGAATATACTTCAAAAATGCAGTGTAGCAGATCTCTTCGCTTTGGGGGTGGTGGTAGTGCTGGCTAGACAGAGTCTCGTTCATGCTAAGGGAGTGTTCTGCTACCAACCTGTGCCCCATCCCCACTTTGCTATTTACTGAGACTAATTTCAGCAAACTTTGGGTTTCTAGGGCAAAAACGTGAAAGGAATATTTAGCCTAAAATACCCTTTGTATCTTGCACACAGAGCTTTCCTAAGTATTGAGGTAAGTTGGTACTGGATCTGAAAACAACAACAAAAGAACCCACCCCAAAACAGAAGGACTGGTGTGGTGGCGTGCATCTGTACTTCTGGTACCAAGGAGACTTAAGGTAAGAAGACTGCAAGACCAGTCTGGGTACCACATCAGGAACCAACTCAAATAACAATGAAAAAGTCCCTCAGACGGTTAAAGAAAACTCCAGGTCAATCTGTAGGCTAACCATGGGAAACATACACAGAGGCAATGAATGTGTCACCTGGCAACCTTTGTTCAGAAAGAGTATACAGCTGGGCGGTGGTGGCGCACACCTGTAATCCCAGCACTCGGGAGGCAGAGACAGGCGGATCTCTGTGAGTTCGAGGCCAGCCTGGTCTCCAAAGTGAGTTCCAGGAAAGGCGCAAAGCTACACCTGTCTCAAAAAACAAAAACAGGAAAAAAAAAAAAAACAGGAAGAGTATACAGCAAAAAGTTTTTTAAAAATCCATTAGAATATAGGGAGAAACTACAGCTTCTTTTAATATGTATGTCTTACTTACAAATGAAAGGGGTCAGTTTCATTAATATTTAACAACTGGATGAATGTGTATCCTCACCTGGTAAGCTCATCATCTGTCGCATTAAGATGGCTGGGAGTACAGAACAGTATAAGAGCATTTTCATACCACCAAAAGGGATGGGGAGAAGAATTAAAAATGATTTTTAAAAGTTCTGAAGATTATGTGTGTCAAGTGTTGAGAAGTGGAGGGCAACTTAAGAAGAAAAGGCTTAGCTGTGACTAGAGTATGGACTGAATTCAGCTTCCCACTGAGTGCAGATCAGGCAACAGACTGCCCTGTAAGATGCAGGAGAGCCCATTTCCCACTGTGTACTCTGTAGAAGTTCAGCTTGTTAACCCACTGAAGAAAGCATATGCAGCCAAGTCTAGGACAGGAGCTTGGGGAGTCTCCGTGTCAATGGTTCCCATACTTGGTGCTTTCACATCCTTAAGGATTACAGATGACTCAAGTGTGGACTGTCAATATTTACCACATCACAAATGAAAACAGAAAAAAAAAAAATACTACATCTACCTATTCATTACAAAATAACAACAAACCCATCATGGTACCATAACATCCCTAATGAAATTCTTTTCTGTTTGTTTGTTTGTTTGTTTGTTTGTTTTGGTTGTTCAAGACAGAGTTTCTCTGTGTAGCTTTGGAGCCTGTCCTAGAGCTAGCTCTGCAGACCAGGCTGGCCTTGAACTCACAGAGATCTGCCTGCCTCTGCCTCCTGAGTGCTGGGATTATGTGCATTGGTGTTTGGCCTGCATGTATGTCTGTGTGTGGGCGTCAGGTCTCCTAGAACTTAAGTTACAGACAGGTGTGAGCTGTCATGTGGGTACTAGGAACTGAACCGGGATCCTCTGGAAGAACAGCCAGTGCTCTTAACTGCTGAGCCATATATTAAGCCCCAAAATTCTTTTTTATTTTTAAGACAAAGTGTGACTTTGTAGCTCTGGCTATCCTATAACTCACTATATAGACCAGGCTGGCTTTGAACGCACAGAAATCTGCCTGCCTCTGCCTCCAGGAATGCTGGGATCAAAGGTGTGCACCAGCTTCTGGATCTATACTGCATCTGTTGTGATATGTATCACATGGCCTCTGGAAAATCCACTTTCCATTTGTGTGAAAATGAAAAGTTTTAAAAGTATTAGTACAAAAATTATTTTTAATATGCATTTTTACTGGGGAATGGTGGCACATGCCTTTAATCCCAGCACTAGGGATGCAGAGGCAGGAGGAGCTCTAGGTTCGAGGCCAGCCTGGGTCTAAAGAATGAGTTGCAGGACAGCCAAGGCTACACAGAGGAATTCTGTCTTGAAAAACAAAAACTATCTATTTATCTAATTTATTTGTGTGTGTGTGTGTATTTAGTGTGTCTGTGCGCTCATGCATGCCACAGATGACAACCATCTGAAGTCAATTCTCTCTTCCCACTATGTGGGTCCCAAGGATTAAATTCAGGTCATCTGACGAGGCTAAGCTGTGGGAACCTTTACCCCTTGAGAGCCATCTTGTCAACCCAACACTATATTATTTAAAAAACTACTTTACTTGGTCTAAAACTTCTACCTGCTCCAATTACTGATTCTCTATGAGCTTGTTGACCTCCAGGACCAAGAAAGAAGAAATATTGTAGCAATGATTCTGACTGCTTCAAAGCAACTCAGAATTGAGAAAAAAGTATAGAATGTTGACTTTTTTCCAGTGCATGCACATACAGTCTATACATTTTACTGGAAAGAAGTCAAAATACTAGTTCCATATTTGAAAAATATAAATGGAAATGGAAACTGCACTAAATAAGAGAAAAAAGTATTTGCTGGTAGGATAGTCAAACATTGCCTATACATATCTCACCTGGGAAATGGCAAACTATTTATTCATCTTTATAGCTCACGTTGGACCGTGGTTGGACAGGTGTTGCATAACAGTTTCCTCTGAGATTGAAACATTCCATCCTGCAATGAAGTTCCTTCAGCAGGAAGATTAACAACTCATAGTAGGTTCAGGAGTCCCTAAAACTGACCAGATTCACTAGGCCCTTCCTTGTCAGGTGAAAACCTGAGAGTCCCTCTCAGAAAAACGGAATGTAGCAGAAACCGATGGAGCTGCCTGGAAGCAGTTTAAACAAACTGAGGCACCTAGGAAGGACATTCTTGAATCTGGTGAGTGTGTGCAGGCTGTGCAGTGTGCTTCAGGTTCCCAGCCTGTGAGCTGTCACCCCAGCTGGGGTGGCTTTAGTGATACAGCTGTCTTTGAGTCATTTCCTCTCCTGTATGTGACCCCTCACCCATATTCTTGTAAGTAACACCAATAAAACTTACAGTTGGCTCACCAAGTTGGCCTTTGGTGGTATACCCACTTCGGTCTGTCATGAGTGAAGTTTCTATGTAAATGTTTCTCCAGGAAAAGTTTTGTCTCACAACAGCATGGTACATTTGTTGAGCTAATCTACGGCCTTGAACACTCATAATTAGCAACCAAAGATACATTAAAAATGGAGATAGGTCAATGAAAAAACATGGTCTCCAGCATTTTAACAGATTACAATGTCACTCATAAAAATTTACAGTATTTCAAAGTAGAATTAATTTTTCTTCAATCTTTATTTTCATTCCCTTTTTTTTTGGTTTTGTTTGGTTTCTCTGTGTAGCTTTGCGCCTTTCCTGGAACTCGCTTTGTAGACCAGGCTGGCCTCAAACTCACAGAGATCCTCCTGCCTCTGCCTCCCGAGTGCTAGGATTACAGGTGTGTGCCACCACCACCCGGCTTTCATTCCTTTTTTATGATTTAGTATCGGATCCACTGGACTTATAGACAGGTGTGAGCTGTCAGGTGGATGCTGGGAATTGAACCCTGGTCCTCTGGAAGAGCAGCTAGTGTTTTTAATTGCTGAGCCACCTCCCCAGCCCCAAAACATTACTTTCATAAGCAATTTTAATTGATATATTTAGAATCCCCAATTCCAAAGAAATCTTTCTTTTCTGGTCATCCATCACTCAATGTCATTCTCAGGGCCAGATCTGGCAATTATTGAGGCCTTTTCCCATTTTCTTCCCTCTGTGTTCCCGAAACCTGGTTTTTAGCTGCTCTTTACAATTGCTAGCTTCCTCCATTTATAAACGACAATTCTATCCTGCTTCTGTTCTTACACAGTTCACATTCAGGGATATTGCTTTTATTTTGTTTGTGGGGTTAGTTTTTGGTTTTTTGAGACAGGGGTTCTCTGTATAGCCCTGGCTGTCCTTGAACTCAGACATCTGCCTGCCTCTGCCTCCTGAGTGCTAGGATTAAAGGTGTACACCACCAACGCCCAGGCAGTTTATTTTATTTTTATTTTATGTGTCTAAGTGTTTTGCCTGCATGTATGTAAGTGTACCATGGATGTACCTGGTAACTATGGAGGCCAGAAAACAGCACTAAACTAGAGTTACAGACAGTTTCGAGCTGTTACCTGGGTGTTAGGAACTGAACCTCTGCAAAAAACAGTCACTGCTCTTAACTGCTAAACCATCACTCCAGTCAGGAACTGCTTTTCAAAAGGTCAAATACAGTGTATACAACTCCACTAAATTACAGAAGAGTCATCAAAGCTGTTGTGAGTTAAAGATAATCATTTAACATATATACACAGCAATTAAACCTTCCTCTAAGCTGTGTTGACTCCATCACCAAATTAACCTGGGACCAGATCTAGAGCCTGGAAGTGGGGTGTGGGGTGCGGTGTCCAAACAGAACCTTGAGATCACCAAGAAAGGATGACTGTGGATGATTATTGCAGGTGTTACCAGGAAGGTGGGAGACTACCACTCATTCTCAAAGTTGTGGGTAGGGGAATGTGGTACACAATAAGCCTTATAGGTTCACTAGATGAGGAGAGATTGTGCCTGTCACATGCTGTATAAAATTCTTGGAAATTTCATTTAGAAAGTGTAATGCCAGAAGCAAAGTGGAAAGTTTCAAAACAGAAATAAAGAGGCTCATGAATGAGAACAGGCCAAGCAAACATCCCTGAAGAAAAATGTTCATCTCCTACCTTCTGATCAAATATCCTAATACCTGGACCATGATAAGTATTAAGGCATCCATAACCATTAAAATAAGTTTAAAAAAAAAGGACTCTAGGGACTAGAGAGATAACTTAGCAGTCAAGAGTGTGTACTGCTCTTGCAGAGGACCTGAGTTCAATCCCCAGCAACCAAATTGAGCAGCTAACAACCACCTCCAATTCTGGATGTAGAGGGATCCAATGTCAATGGCTTTGCTGAGCACCTACATTCAGGAGCACAAAACTACACAGACAATACACACACACACACACACACACACACACACACACACACACAAACACACTTAAAAAATAAGACTTTTAATAATAAAAAAGAAAGAACTCTAAATCCTTTAAGCTCCCAATAGCCTGAATAGCAGTCTGCTTAAGCTGTCATAATAAATACCACAGACTGGTAGCTTAAACAGAACAATTCATTTTTTCTGATCAATTGTTCAAAATCAAAGTGCCAGACAGCTGGTTCTGGTGAGGGCTCTGTTTCTAGCTTCAGATAGCTGCACTCCTTCTCACTGTATCCTCATAGACCAGAAAGAGATGATTCTCTGTTGTGTCTTTTTACAAATACATAAATACCATTGACTAAGACTTGCTTAAACGTCTATGAAGACCCTATTACCAAATATAGTCATGCTATTGGCCAAGACTTCAACATATGAGTTTAAGCACAAGTGGGCACACCTTTAATCCCAGCACTCGGAGGAAGAGGCAGATGGATCTCTGAGTTCGAGGCCAGCCTGGTCTACAGAGTGAGTTCCAGGACAGCCGAGTCTACAAAGAGAAACCCTGCCTTGAAAAACAAAAAAAAAGGGGTGGGGGTGGGGGTGGGGATTTAGCTCAGTGGCAAGCACAAGGCCCTGGGTCCTGTCCTCAGCTCTGGCAAAAAAAAAAAAAAAAAAAGTTTGAGGGCATATCTTTTAGTCCATGGTGGATGCAAACAATGACAGTAGTTGGTTACAAAATAAAACTTAAGGGGCTGAAGAGACGGCAAAGCAGTTAAGAGCACTTGATGCTCTTGCAGAGAACTCAGTTCCAACATCTACATGGTGACCTACAACCATCCAAACCAGATCCTCGGGCAGTGGTGGTGGTGCACACCTTTAATCACAGCACTAGGGAGGCAGAGGCAGGCGGATCTCTGTGAGTTCAAGGCCAGCCTGGACTACAGAGTGAGATCCAGGAAAGGCGCAAAGCTACACAGAGAAACCCTGTGGAGAAATGGCTCAGAGGTTAAGAGCACTGGCTGCTCTTCCAGCAGACCCGGGTTCAATTCCAAGCACCCACATGGCAGCTCACAACTGTCTGTAACTCCAGTTCTAGAGAATCTGACACTCTCACACCAATGCACATAAAATAAAAAGTTAAATAAATTAAAAAACAAGAAACAAAACCACAAGAAAAAAAAAAAAAAGATCCTGAGGATCCAAACCCTATTCTGACCTCTGTAAGCACCAGGCACACTCATGGTGCACATACATACATGCACATTAAACACTAATACATATACAAGAAAAAAAAAAGCCTTCCAATTATAATAAAATACAACAGCATGCAAGAATATCACAGGGGAAAAAAAGTCAGCTTCAAATGGTAGAGCAAGCCTTTAATCCTAGCACTTGGGAGGTAAAGACAGGCAGATTTCTGAATTTAAGGCTAGTCTGGTTTACAGAAAAAGTTCCAGGACAGCCAATTCTACAAAGAGAAACCCTGATTTAGGAAAAGAAAAAGAAGAAAAAAGCAGCAGGTACACAGTAAATACTACATGATTTCGACAGCATTTATGTATTAAAAACAGACATTCGTTTAAGTGAACAGTAACTTTAAAAGGCCAACAATGTCTAAAAGTAGAAAATAAGCATTAAAACAAGCATACTATTTCAGATAAAGTAATTTAAAAAATGGTTGTGGACGTCTTAGACTACTAAAATTTGAATATATCTGAAACCATGGTGTAATTAATTCTTTTTGGCAGTAAAACTAAACACTTTACATACAAAATTAAGTACAATTACAAAATGCAAAGTTTTCCTGCACCCATAATGTGGCTGTTTGATTAACAATTGGGTGCTGATCAGATGCAGCTCGCTTCTCTGACATGATAGGTCAATGGAACATCACTTGTAGCTCAAACTGGCCTTTAACTAATGATCTCCTGCCTCAGCCTCCCAAGTCATGGCTTATTATATTTGAATGCCTCTTCAGGGGCAATTGGTACTATATACTATTGGTCAGTGTTGAACGGATGGCCCACAACTCACTCATGCTTCAGGGTGCTTACCTCAACACAGGCATTCTCTCTGTAAGGCATATGTCAGCCTTGCAGTTAGGACTAACAACCAGCACTACATCACTACCATCAGGAACTACATTAATCAGCACAATTATTATTATTTTTTAATTAGACTGGAGGGGGAAAAAAGGCAAATTAGTGCCAAAGCACTGTGAGGGATGATTCTTGCAAATAACTTTGTTTTTTTTTTTTGGTTTTTCAAGACAGGGTTTCTCTGTGTAGCTTTGCGCCTTTCCTGGAACTCACTTGGTAGCCCAGGCTGGCCTTGAACTCACAGAGATCCGCCTGGCTCTGCCTCCTGAGTGCTGGGATTAAAGGTGCGCTACCACCGCCCAGCAAATAACTTTTATCAAGTATATAAATTTATAAACATGAACTCTGTCCTGGAGTGAATGGTAGTAATGGCTTCACAACAATGTAAGTAAAAATATTATCACTAAATTGTAAACTTAAAAAACAGGTAAAATTGGGGTTGGGGATTTAGCTCAATGGTAGAGTGCCTGCCTAGCAAGCACAAGGCCCTGGGTTCAATCATCAGCCCCCCCCCCAAAAAAAAAAAAAAAAAAAAAAAAACAGTTAAAATTGCCAGGTGGCGGCAGCAGCAACGGTATCTGTCTTAAACCCCAGCACTCGGGAGGCAGAGCCAGGCGGATCTCTGTGAGTTCAAGGTCAGCCTGGTCTACAGAGAGAGTTCCAAGACAGACTCCAAAGCTACAGAGAGAAACCTTGTCTGGAAAAAACAAAAAAAGTTAAAATTGTGACTCTTACACTACATGTATTTCCCACACACTAAAGCAATAGTATAGACCAGTAATCCTGGCACTTGAGAAGCTAAAGGAGGAAGAGCACTGAGACCAGTCTGGATTAGAGTGAATGCTAGGCTAGCCTGGGATACACAGCTAACACTCTTGCTCAAAGAGCCATAAAAACAAAACAATTCACGGGGTCTGGAGAGATGGCCCAGCGGTTAAGAGCACTGGCTACTCTTCCAGAGGACCCAGGTTCAATTCCCAGCACCCACATGGCAGCTCACAGCTATCTATAATTCCAGTTCCAGGGGATCTGACACCCTCACACCAATATACATAAAATGAAGTTTTAAAAACAAAAATTCTTAAAACAACAACAACAACAACAAAAACCCAATTCTCAGGTTGGGGATTTAGCTCAGTGGTAGAGCGCTTGCCTAGCAAGTGCAAGGCCCTGGGTTCAGTCCTCAGCTCTGGGGAAGACAAAAAAACAAAACAAACAAACAAACAAAAAAAAACCAATTCTCCTATGAGTGTGAGAGTGATTTTCTTATATCTGAAAATTAAGTTTACAGCATGGAGAGATGGCTCAGCCAGCTAAAAACACTCATTGCTCTTGCAGAGGACCTGGGTTCAATTCCCAGCACCCACATGGTGGCTTATGACCATCTATAATTCCAGTTCCAGGGGATCTGACCCTCTTTTCTGACATCTGAAGGCAGCAGGCAAACATGTGGTACATATACATACATGCAGGCAAAAACACTCATACACATACAAGATAAATAAATCTTAAGAAAAAAATGTTTAAAAAGAACACGGCTTTGCCCTGTCCTTTCAGAATGTACTAAAAGCATAGTATCCGTTTCAGCTTTTAGTTACATATATTATTATAGATTATATAAGGCCTTTCCCTTAATCTTCTGTTGCTCACTTCCAAATCTGCTACTACTTATATTCAACTGAAGCAAATTATTCTGGGTATTAACTTTGTCATCTTTGTATAGTTGTTTTTAATTAAATTTCAATTAATCACTCCTTCCATCCTAAGAAACAACTCTATGCTGAGTTCTAGAATATCATTAAAGACAATATCCATAATATCTGAAAGCGTAGGTAAGGTATTCCTTTTTTTTTTTTTTTTTTTCCTTTTTGGTTTTTAGAGACAGGCTGTCCTGGAATTCACTCTGTAGATCATGCTGGCCTCAGACATCCACCTGCTATGCCTCCCAAGTACTGGGATTAAAGGTATGTACCACCACAGCCCCCCAGCACTCATCCCTTTTTATTTTTTTTATTTTTAAATCTTTTCTTTTTTTTATTTATTATGTATACAATGTTCTGCCTGCATATATGCCTGCAGGCCAGAAGAGGGCACCAGATGTCATTACAGATGGTTGTGAGCCACCATGTGGTTGCTGGAAATTGAACTCAGGTCCTCTGGAAGAGCAGCCAGTGCTCTTAACCATTGAGTCATCTCTCCTGCCGTACACTCCTCCCTTTTTAATAACTTATTTCTTCATCCACTTCAACCAAAACAATGCAGAGAAGATTAAAACTTAGCAAACTTCTATTAGGTCTCACAGTAAAGATGTTTGTCAGAAAAAATTAGATGGTGGATCTTTGTGACTTCAGGGCCAGTCCGGTCTACAGAGCAAGTTCCAGGACAGCCAGGGCTACACAAAGAAACCCTGTCTCAAACCCCCCCCCCAAATATAAATATATATATATATGTATATATATACATACATATATATATATATGATAATATAAGAAACTTACATAATTATAATGAAAAGGTACATTTTGGTTTATAATATCTGGTTATGGCTTGAAGGTTTGTATGTCACTCTGCCCCACCCCCAAACCCATGGTGACATTTAACTGCCATTGTAACAACATTAAACAGGAGAATATTACATGGGGATGATTGAGCCATAACTGAGAAATAGACTCAGCTGTCATCCTAGGGTGGGATGAAAGGACATTGTATAAGGAACCTAGTCTCTCAATCTTGAACTTCTCTGCCGCCCAAACTATCAGAAATTATTTTTAAAAAAATAAGGTACACTATCTGATATTCTGTTACATCAGTAAAAATGGATGTAGACAATCATTTTTTTTTTGGTAGGACAGTTTTTTGTTTTTTTTTTTCAAAATTATCTTAGCACTGTCTATACAATGTGAAATATTCACCAATTCTGACCCAGGGTTTTTTCCTATGACTTTATCCTACATTCTTTTTTTTGTTTTGTTTTTTTGTTTTTCCAGAGAGGGTTTCTCTGTGTAGCTTTGTGCCTTTCCTCAAACTCACAGGGATCCGCCTGGCTCTGTCTCCCGAGTGCTGGGATTAAAGGTGTGCAGCACCATGGTCTGGCTGAGTCTCTTTTTTTTGTTAAGCCAAAAGTTACTATCTATATAAAAACGGTGGGAATTCTCTTGGAATAGAGAAATTGACAAAAACAAAACCCCCTTTTGCTTTCTATGTAATAAATTTTTATAATGTTTACATCTATGATTCTGGTCATACCTATAATAAAAGGGACAAAAAGAAAAGTAATTTTGACTACAGTTTTGGAAAACCTTAAATTAAGCCACTTGGGTTACCACTGTTAAACCCTTCTGAATAAAGGCTACACTAAAGTAAACACAGTAGATAGACTCTGGCAAACACTGTCCCATTACCTCTGCTACCTCAAGAAGCCAGAGCAAACATCTGGGACTTGTGAGAACTAACCTGTTATCTCAAGAGAGGTCCACTTGGGGACAGTAGGGACAGTGCCATCTATTCAGCTTGTTTTCAGTCTCCACATATCCACAAGAAACAGAGTCACTAAAACAGACTGTGAAGGGCAAATTTTCTGTTACTGTCTTAAGATTCTAGCTAGCATAGGACACGGCTTCCCAACCTTTTCCTAGTTCCAGCACAAACAAAACCTAGAAGAGCTAGGGGCTTGTAGCAGTAAACAGAATACCTCCTGACAGAATGACTGGCACAGAAGGCTTGTTCTTAGCACCAGCCATAGTGAGCGGTGGGCATCCATACCATGGCATACCTGTCATGTAGTGCTGGCACATCCATCAGGAGAGTGTGATGCATGCAACAGCACAACTCTTTTTTGTTTGCTTGGATTTTTGTTTTGTTTTGCTTTGCTTTGTTTTTGAGACAGTTTCTTTGTGTAGCTCTGGCTGTCCTGGAACTCATTCTGTAGACCAAACTGGCCTTGAAATCAGAGATACCCATCTCAAAGAATCCTGCCCTAGAAACCCAATCGGGATGGCCCACACACAGTACCTGCCCTGTCAAATAGAGCTCATGCTGGGTGTGGTGGTACATAACTTTAATCTCAGCACTCAGGAGGCAGAGGCGGGTAGATCTCTGCAAACTGAGGCCAGCCTGCTCTACCTAGATGTCAGCCAGAGCTAAAGAAAAGGAAGGAGGAAATGGCTTGTGTGAACTGCTTTTCCATGGCTGTATTCTCAAAGCCAGTGGAGTGCTAGAGGTCTGCCATGTGCCCCGATGAGAACATTCTGTGTGAGTGCAGGCACTCTGGTGAGCTGTGTTCTGTTGCTACCTGGCTGCATTTTAATGTTACGGATCAAATGAAGGACCAACAGTCACTGTATTCCTGAACTGATTGTATTTTGAAGGCTTACTGTTTGCCCCCCCCCCTTCTTTTACTTATTATTTTTGCTTTTTTAAGCCAGGGTTTCTCTGTGTAACCAACTGTCTTGGCTGTCCTGGAACTTACTCTGTAGACCAGGCTGGTCTCAAACTCAAGAGATCTGCCTATCTCTGCTTCTGCCTCCCAAGCGCTAGGACTAAAGGTGTGTACCACCTCTCCTAGCCAGAACATGTCTTTTAAAATCACCTTTCAATCATACAATTATAGTCATCTGGCCAGTATTTATTATGCCTGTAACAAGTGCCAACCACTTCCCCACATACAGCATTCACTGTTAGAGTGGAGGAGAAAAGACAGTCAATCAGTGTAAGATAAACCCTGCTGTGTAAGAGAAGTATCAGGGTTTTTTAAGGAGTCTAAAGCCTGGCACAAGGAGTGTGTCAACAAACACTTTCCACAAGTAATCCCTACCCAGAAGGGTAAAGAGTACTTCTGACAGTCAGACAGCAGGTGCTGAGACCTAATACAAGAACTCTGCCAAAGCAAAAGGAAGTCTGAGCCACAGAAGAGGAAGTCAGTCCTGTGGTTCTGATCCATGTACTGTGACAAGGGATGCACGGGAGCCGAGGTCACAGAAGCTGGGAAAGCATGTGCCTTCCGGCACAACCTGGCAAACACTGGCTACCAGAAATCCTCAGAAAAGGAAGGAAACCCATGGGATAAACCTGTAAATACAGATAACTACTGATCTGCAGGCACCATGAGTTTATGGGCTTATATACAGAAGTACATACATGTAGTTCAAGACAATTTTATTCATTTTTCCACTGAAAAAGAGCAGAACATTATTCATTTTCAAGTTAGGTTGTTCACTTGGTGTATTTGCATCAGAAGGAAAGCAGCATTCCCAGTGTGTGTCCTGGTCCTAAAACAGTTACAGAGCAAAACCACAGCAGAAGCAAGAACAAGCATTTACCTCTCTGCCTGTGAGGATGTGTCTCGCCAATTTCACTTTTGCAAAGTTCCCCTTGCCGATTGTCTTCAACAGTCTGTAGTTTCCGATGTGAGGCTGTTCATCTGCACAGGAAGCTATTGAATTTCTACACCGAGCTCCAGAGCGCCCTGTGCGAGAGGTGACTTCTTGTCTCCCGTCTCCATGTGAAGTGTGCTGAAACGTAATGTACACAAAGACAAGGAAATGAGAGGACATGCAATGCTGCCAAGTTTTAGGAGCATCTAGTGGAAGGAACAAAACATTAAGGCTTTCACTTGAATCCTAAAGGATTGAACCACATGATATAACTTGAAGAAAACAAGAAACTGTTATAAGAAACAGATCAAGTGTTTTAACTCAATCAGGTGCTCAGAGAGCTGAGTCAATTCCAATTTATGATTTTTCAAATTTACCACGTTACAGAAGCATTCATGGAGCACATCTAGCAGAAACCATACTTCAAATTCTGCATTGCAACAGTGTAACAATCTAAAAGCACCATTGGCTATGATGGAGAAATAACAACCAAGACTGTACAGTGCATAGTTCAGCCAGCCCTTTTTGGATATAGGTATTTAATTAAATTATCCAAGATGTACAACACTTTCTTATAAAATAGGTTTATTTTAGGTAATTTTTGCAACATTGAAGGCTAATTTAAGTATTCTGAGCACCTTAAGGTAGGCCAGTTGGATTAAGCTATAAAGTTTGGTAAGTTAAGGGTAATAATTAGGAAGGCATTTGCAGTAATGTTTACTACAATGTAACCCCACTGTCAGCTGATGAGCACCTGTATTTTAAAAAGGAGACTATCACATTAAAGAGAACTTATCTCTTTTTTTGTTTTGTTTTTGTTTTTGTAGACAGGGTTTCCCTGTGTAGCTTTTCGCCTTTCCTGGAACTCAATTTGGAGACCAGGCTGGCCTTGAACTCACAGAGATCTGCCTGGGTCTGCCTCCCGAGTGCTGGGATTAAAAGCGTGTGCCATCACCACCCGGTGAGAATTTAACTCTTAACAACTGCATCTGTATGTCTAATCCTTATCACAGCCTGTGAAGGAGCAGAATGTTAATGTCACCATACACTGATGACAATGAGGCCAAAAGCTAATTAGTGAGACACTAAAAAATTTTTATTACCATTTCTTGCTACATTCAATCAACATTTTCATTTTATGTATTAGTTTCATTTTAGAGCTTTTTGTTTTGTTTTGGTTTTTGGTCTTTACTTAAAAGAGCTACGGGGGATTTAGCTCAGTGGTAGAGCGCTTGCCTAGCAGGCCCTGGGTTCCCGCCGGTGGTAGTCTCAAAAAACCCCAAAAAAGAGCTACGCCAAAGGCTGGAAAAGTGGCACAGCGATTCAGAACAGCCTGTCATTCTTGCAGAGGATTCAGGTTTTATTCTCAGCACTCACATGTTGGCTCAAAACTGTCCATAACTCTAGTTCCAGGAGGTCTGATGCCCTCTTCTGGCCTCCAGACACCAGTCACACACCTGGTGCACAAACACATATGTAGGCAAAACTCTCAAACACATAAAATAAGTAAAACTAAAACAATTTTTTTAAAAAAGCTAAAATTTATAAATTACATTAGTTAGAAATATATGTATGTGGGGGCTGGAGAGGTAGCTCAGAGGCTAGGAGCACTGGCTGCTCTTCTAGAGGTCCTAAGTTCAATTCTCAGCAACCACATGGTGGCTCACAACCATCTATAGTGATATCTAGTACCTTCTTCTAGCCTGCAAGCATACATGCAGTCAGAACACTGTATATATAATAAATAATTAAACTTTAAAAAAAAAAAGAAATATGTGTATCTGTATGTATGTGTGTATGTGTATGTATGTGTGTGTGTATGTATATATGTATGTATGTTTTGTTTTAACATAACAAATATGGTCCCAAAATTATCGTGTACTTATATTTATGGGGCAGAGAACCAACCAGAAATTGACAGTCCTACTTTAATATCTCCCAAATAAGCCACCAGATTTGCAAGCTACAAGTCCTCTTAAAAGTTTTGTTCTGGGGCTGGAAAGATGGCTCAGAGGTTAAGAGCACTGACTGTTCTTCCAGAGGACCTGAGTTCAATTCCCAGCAACCACATGGTGGCTCACAACCATCTGTAATGATCCGGTGCCCTCATCTGGTGTGCAGACGTACATACAAACAGAACACTGTATACATAATAAATAAATAAATCTGGCTCTTTTGCCTGCATGAGTACCTGTGTATCGCATGAATACAGTGCCTGCCGGAGGAGGTCTGAGGAGTCCTAGAGTTCAGACAAGGGTATTGGATTCTCTAGAACTAGATTTACAGTGTCTTGAGGGCCATCAGGTAGGTGCTGTTCTTTAGAGCAGCAAGTGCTTTTAACCACTGAGCTATCTCTCCAGCCCCTGCATATGGTATTCCAATCATTCTGAATAGGACCTAGTCGTTGCCTTATAACACAATATACATACCATACATCTTGTCTAATCTTTAAAACAACAAGCCATATACTTAATTTATAGGGAAGGTTTTCCAAATGTTAAAAATAATATGTGACATTAAGTAGCTATCTTCTAAATTTTGCTCTTCAGAGACACAAAGTCAAATTTTACTTTTAAAAACATCTAGGGAGCCTGGTGTGGTGGTGCACACCTTTAATCCCAGCACTCAGGAGGCAGAGCAGGTGGATCTCTGTGAGTTCAAGGCTATCCTGGTCTAGAGAGTGAGTTCCAGGACAGCCAGGGCTGTTACACAGAGAAACTCTGTCTCGAAAAACCAAACATAAATAAATAAATAAATCTGAAAGAAGGGAAGGAAAGGAGGGAAGGAGGATGAGAAAGGAAGGGAAAAAAGGAAGGAAGAAAGAAAAACTATCAGCAAACCAGAATTAAAATGGACCTTCCTGGCCCAGCATAGTGGTACATGCTTTTAATGCCAGCACTTGAAAGGCAGAAGCAGGCAGATCTCTTGAGTTTGAAGCCAGCCTGGTCTACATAGTAAGTTCCAGGGCAACCAGTCAGGGCTATGTAGAGAGACTCTGTCTCAAAAACAAACAAACAAAAAGAATGGACCTTCCTTGATTTGATAAAAATCCCAGAATCCTACACCATATCTGGCTGACAGCCATGCTGCTCACTGTTCTCTTTGCAGTATACTAAGGAAACTTGTTTCTTTCCATTTCTCTCCGTGTCTCTGTCTCTCAGATACAGGGTCTCAGGTTGCAGGTTGGCTTCAAACTCACTATGTAACTGAAGAATGACTTTGAATTCCTGATCCTCCTGCCTCCATCTCCCAACAGCTATTCCAGCAAAAAAAATTACAGTTAATGGAGAAATTTCAGAACCTAACCTTTCTCTTCTCTTCTCTCCTCTTCTCTCTCCTCTCCTCTCTTCTCTCTTCTCTCCTCTCTCCTCTCTCCTCTCTCCTCTCTCCTCTCTCTCTCTCTCTCTCTCTCTCTCTCTCTCTCTCTCTCTCTCTCCATTTCCTCCTACCTCTCTGGATTCACTACTGAGCCCAGGTTGGTCACAAACTCCCAAGATCTTTGCCTCAAACTCCTGAGTGTTAGGAATACAGGCAGGTAGCACCACATATAACCAGAATCTTGTTTCTTTCTTCTTTTTATTTCTTTTTTGGGTTAAGTTATTTTCTGTTTTCACTGCATGTATAAATGTGCACCATGTGTGTGTGCCTGATGTCCACGGAAGTCAGAAAAAGGTATCAGATCCCCTGGAAGTTGAGTTATGAATGGTTGTGAACTACCAGGTCAGTAATGGGAACCAAATGTGGATGCTCTTAACCTATGAATCACCTCTCCAGTCCCAGAATAATTTCTTTTAAGAAATCAGAAAATCCTGTCCATTATACTCCTGATTTATGTATCTTTAATTCAAAATCTAAAATTAAATACTCAAAAGGTTTCTTCAGATTTCAGAAAACTTTTGACTTATCATTAAGGACATTAAGCAGGTAAAGTTTTTTCTAATTCAATCTAATTTATATCCAAATATTTCAGCATGTAATATATAATATTAAGATTATTTTTTAATATTGTCTTTGGAACTGAAGAGATAAAACACAGTATTGTACTTTGCTGTGCAAGCATGAGAACCTGAGTTCAAACCAAGAACCCACATATACACAACAGCCAAGCATTGGGTTCAATTTGTAATCCCAGTGTTAAGGAGACAGAAACCAAAGAACACCTCTGAGGTCACTGGCCAGACAGCCTAGGCTAATCAGCAAGCTCCAGGCCAGTGAGAGACCCTGTCCCACAAAAAGAAAGACTGGTGAGATGGCTCAGCAGGTAGATGTGTCTGCTGCCAAGCCTGATGGTATGAGTTTAATCCCTGGAATTCAGATGATAGGAGAGAACGGATTCCCTACAAATTGTCCTCTGCCCTCCACCTATATGCTGTGGCACACACATTCCCACAATAAACCAATTTTTAAAATATTGAAAGAAAAACAAAACAAGGTGGACAGCATTTGATGAGGCTCAAGGAAGGTTAACCTCTACAAACACCTACACACATACGAATACATAATCAAATAACAAGCATGCCCCTCCTGTAGTGGGTGGCCATTCCAGCCTTGGCCTGGAAGTTCCAAAACCCATTGAGGCTTCGGTAATGGTCACGCCTACAAGGCGGGGCTGAGAGAGGAGACTGAAAACCCAGGATCAAGAGGAGAGGCTTCTCTTGGTTCCAGGACCCTGAACGCTGGAGGTAGACCGAGCAGAGTTCTCCAGAGAACACTGTCAGACTGCGCCATACCTTTCCCAGACCCTGCAACCTACCCCTTCATTTGTAAGTTACCCCACAAAATAAACCTCCCTTTTAACTACATGGAGTGGCCTTAAGAGTTTCACCAATACCCTCCACACCTGCATACACATACACAAATAGTGTTGAAATTTGGGATTTGTTTCATATTTACACAACATCTTAATTTAAACCAGACACATTTCAAGTGCCCATGTAACTAAAGGCTAATAATGCGCCTCTAAGCATGCAAAGAACACAGTCACACTTTTGGTGAGATGGAGAAAATAAGGTGTCCTACAAGTGAAGGGATGGAGTCTGACTGACAAACAGCAGAGTGCTAGTTGAAAATGAAGATCACTTCAAGCCGAGTGTCAACCCAAGACAAGGCAAGACAGTTCAGAGACAACTGGGCAAGACTTCCCTGGCACAAACTGCATCATAGTCCAACTTCTCCAGATCATCATCAATCTTACTCTGTTATCACAGCCATCAATAGCACAATTATAGAGATGTAAACATGTAACCTACTTCTGGTTAAAGATTATGACCACATCTACCTCAAATGTCCAAAACGTTCATTTAAATGAAAGTAAATCAAAACCACCTAAGGAAAAATGAACAGATGACAATCCAACACCTGTGAAGTGGAGACAACCGGACCAGGGGTTCAAAGCCATCCTTAGCTACAAACTTCCAGGCCATCCTGGGGCTCAGACTTCATCAAAACAAACCAACAAAAGAATGGATGGAAAACCATACTTTCAGAAACTAGAAAAGGAAATATCTTTACTATTTAAAAATTTTATTTTTAAATTATGTATATATGAATACAGGTATGTGCAGGTATGAACAATAGTGCTCACGGAGTCCAAAGAGGATCCCCTGGAGCCGGTATCACAGCTGGTTGTAAGCCACTTGATATTGGGGCTGAATCTGAACTCAGGTCCTCTGATAGAGGAGTATGCACTCTTTACTCAGCTATCTCCTTAGCCCCAGAGAAAATATCTTTAATACATAAAAGATGAATTCCTAATCAG
This sequence comes from Onychomys torridus, assembly GCF_903995425.1. Taxonomy (NCBI): domain Eukaryota; kingdom Metazoa; phylum Chordata; class Mammalia; order Rodentia; family Cricetidae; genus Onychomys; species Onychomys torridus. Next base: position 78,927,059 of record NC_050456.1, on the reverse strand, counting down.
CTATAAAGATAATGGGGTAACTTAAGTTATACTATTTATCCCCACCCCTAAAGATTCAGGAGTTGGCAATATTTAGCACCTCTGGAAATGGGAGTGAAACAGGATGTGCCAGCTGTTAAATACGTACACTGGAGTCTCCTCTCAATCTAGCAAAACGAAACTAAAAGCAAGCAAAAAACTGGAAATTCTCTAGAAAGGGCAAAATAGGCACATGGGTGGCTGAGTAAAGAATTAAAATCACATGTGCCCAGGATTTCAAGATCAGCCTAGGAAATATATGACATACCATTTCACAAAAACCGAGAAAAGGCCAAGTAGAAGGTCTTATATGACTGGGAACACAAGGCACACGTGAAACAAGGATGAACTGAAAACAGCAAAGGAAGCTTTTTCCTCTTGTTCTCTTCACTGGCCTGGTCCCTTAGAACATGGGCAGCTAGGCTTACACCTATATTGGCATCTGTCTAGCCCAGAGATAAAAACAAAACATAGAGAACAAATAGCTCCCCAGAACACCCCTATAGGAGACCCACAGTTTACCAAACACATGCAAGTATTTTGCACAGGCCTCCAAATCATCATTACTGTTTCAATATGGACAGAAATATAAGCAAAATTCAAAGTAGCTCCCTGAAAAATGCACCACCAGACATCATATAGTACAACACACAGAATCTAAGGGACAGAGTATCAGTCTAGAATTTTATTTTATTTATTTTTTTAAAGATTTATTTATTTATTATGTATACAGCATGTATGCCTGCAGGCCAGAAGAGGGCACCAGATCTCATTACAGATGGTTGTGAGCCACCATGAGGATGCTGGGAATTGAACTCAGGACCTCTGGAAGAACAGTCAGTGCTCTTAACCTCTGAGCTATCTCTCCAGCCCCAGTCTAGAATTTTATATACAGTCAAATATCAATCAATTTTGAGGGTGTCAAGTACATACAGGAAAAATCATCATGGCATGCTATACAACTCAGCTGTGATAGGTCCAAATGCCCACAATATTGTGCAGACTAGACAGAGCTAACAATGACAACTGGTGTAACTAGAAAAGGCTAAGAGACAAACAAACAGATGGAAAAGAGGAAGTGGTAACCTTAATGGCAATGCCCTCAGCTTCCTTCTAGGAAATCAATAGCAAATGCCTCAAACTGGGTAGGGTACAGGACCAACCAAAACGAAGTCACATGTAAATAAGAAAACCTAATACTCTGTGAGTCCTTAGGTTTTAAGAATAAAGTAACAACCTAAAGTTGGCAGTGGTGATCAAATACCACCACCACCAGCAGCAGCAGCAGCAGCAGCAGCAGCAGCAGCAGCAGCAGCAGCAGCAGATTTCGTCATTCAGAGTTTATTGCTGGGGTTTGTTTAGATTTATTGTGTCTGTCTTTCCCATTTCTCCACCTCCTCCTCTGTGTTCACAGTCACAAGGTGTTGTCACTTTGATCTCTCTAGGCTGTTCATTATCAAACCAATTCAAACAATGGACAGTAGCTTTTGGTTTGCCATAACCTCCTAATCATGTCAGTCTGTCTCTATAAATAAAACGGTATTTGTTTTTTACTTATCTCGAGGCAGACTTTCACTATATAATCTAGACTGGTCTCAAGTTTACTATCCTTCTACCTCAGTCTCCCTCACTGCTAAGATCACTGGCATGCACCAACCATACTCAGTCAAAAGCTTTTTAGAACAAAACCTTTTTAAAAATTAAATTTAAAAAAAATTGGCAAGAAGTGGTGGCACACACCTTTAATCCCAGCACTTGGGAGGCAGAGGCCAGTGGATCTCTGAATTAGAGGCCAGCCTGGTCTACAGAGTGTGTCTCAGGACAGCCAGGGCTACACACAAAAAGCCCTGTCTGGTGGGGAGGGCATCTAAGCTAGGCATGGTCCCAGAACTAGGAAGGCAGAGGACTGTCAGAAATTCAAGGTCAACCTGGTCTACAATCAGGTGGCAGGCCAGCCAAGACATTATAGCAAACCTTATCATTAAAATAAAAAAAATATGTCCAGAAGAGATCATAACAGACCATATGGTTAATACATTGAATTTCCTGTATTAACGATAAATACAAATTTGTAGAAAATTTAATGATAATCAGATATTAAAATCCAATCAACTAAAAGATAGGTAAAGTCAGAAATGAAAGAGAAAGAGCAAGGAATATAGCTAAATGGTAGTGTTTGCCTAGAATGCACAAGGCCCTGGATTCTATCACAGCATTTTAAAAACATGGGGGCTGGTAACAAGGAAGGAAGAATGCAAGGTGGTGGAGGGGTGGGACCAAAAGATGTTGAGAGATGTTCATCATAACCCCCTTAATTTTCTCACAACCCTTCCAAAATGTTTAGAATTTCTTTTATGCAAAATCAACTAGGTGGTCATGGTAACAAAAGCCTTTAATCCCAGCACTCAAAGCAGAGTGCAGATCTCTGTGAAATGAAAGCCAACCTGGTCTACACAGTAAGTTCTAGAGCTACATAGTAAGACCCTGCCTAAAAAAAAAAAAAAAAAAGAATGAATGAATAAAAAGCAACTAGACAAGCATAAGCCTTGAGATTGTTAAAGTTCAAGACCAACTATTATAAACTTACTAAGTAAGTAATTCTTGGCAAGTCAGTAAGTCAGTTATATTTAAATTAAACTGACTTTATATAAACCTTTTAGGCAAATGACTTTCAATAAAGGGACCCAGAAAGATGCTGGAATTCAACTAGGGAGAAGGGAATTTTACTTCCATAGGGAACATTTGGCAATGGTGGAGATATTTTGAGGTTACACCTGAGGAGCTGCTACTAATACCTTGCACATAGAAGCCAGTGATACTAGAAACATCCTACAACGCACAGGACTGGGCTGGATGGCTCAGCTAGCAAAGGTGTTTGCTGTCGTGCATGACAAAGCTGAGATGGATCCCCAGCATTCACAGGTGGAGGAGAGAATCTAACTAGAGCAGGTTACCCTCTGACCTCCACTTGTCCACCACAGATTATGCACCAAGCCACCCAGTAAGTAAATGTAATAAGAAATGTGTAAGTAAAGCAAAGCCCTGCAGTCCAGCTTGGTGTAGTACACATGTTTGTGATCCTAGCACTGGAGGGGGGGGGGGGGACTTCAAGAGGCCTGCCTGGGCTCCATAGTGAGTCAAAAGCAAAACTAAAACAAGCTGAACAAACAAAAGCCCACAGCGCTCACAAGTATAACAACAAAAACTGTCTCAAAATAGCAACCATTCCAAGACGAAAAGGATCTCTACTTTTTATCAGCTGTAAGCCATTGTCCTTACCTCGTACAGAGAGACTGATGGTTCACCCAGAGCTCCTTCCTCTCCACTTTCCCTCCTGTTCAAGTCAATCTCTCAAACCCACTTCTCCACTTCTGCCATCACTGCGCTCATCTCTGCTAACAGCGCATCCTTAGCCCTCTTCTAATACAGCCCCTCCAGCTCCTCACACACCACAGAACAAGGCTCTAGCTGCCCCACCCCAAGACAGGGTTTCTCTATATCAACAGTCATGGCTGTCCTGGAACTCACTCTGTACACCAGGCCGGCCTCGAACTCACGGAGATCTGCCTGCCTCTGCCTCCTGAGTGCTGGGATTAAAGATGTGCACACACATCATTTTCACACATACCCCATCTTTGGATTTTTGAGATAGGGTCTCTCTCCACTATGTAACCTTAGCTAGTCTGGAATCCCTATGTAGACCAGGCCGTCCCCAAACTGAGAGATCCACCTGCCTCTGCCTCCCCAGTGCTGCTGGGGCTAAAGGTGTGCACCACAACATCCAGCAATAGCAATGTCTTCTCTTTATTCCTTTCATTAGGCTGTCCTTTCTGCTGCTCTTGCCCTTCCCTCCCCAAGGCTTCACTTCTGAACTCTACTTGATGAGCTCCAAGAAAGCAGGGTCACCTCAAGAGTCTAATTATCAGTCCACAGGTTTAAACACAGGCATCAAACTGCTAATAAACAAATGGTCGAGCAGACTTGCTTGGTTGGCAATTGTCAGTATAGGGGAACAGTTACTAAACAGTTACTAACAGTATATGGGAACATGTACTAAAGAGAAAAGGTGCTCACTTAGCACATGTGAGGCCCTAGGTTCAAATCTCAGCACGGCAAAATAAAGTAAATTAATAAATAATAATAGTAGCAATAATAAACCCAACTATTAAATCAATGGTTTTGGATTACTCAGTTTTTATACTCAAATACTTTATGCAGAAAAACTATAAAAGTTGTCTTCAGGTGGAATTAACATTTAAAGAGGGCCTATTGTCTGCAATGTGAAAACCCTTCACAGGCATATTTCTTTAATCACAACAGCAATGAGGGGTAGATGATGTTACCCCCCCCCCTTTTTCATAAATAAAGATTACAACTGAAGAGCTGCTTAAGTCTTTAACAGCAAACTTTTCTTGCACAGTGGCTCCCATTTGCTCCACACATTCTCCACTCAGCCTTTCCCTCAGTCACAGCTTCAGAGGGCCTCTTCCTCCTTCCTCCGTAAGTGCAGACTCCTTCAATCATGCCACCTTTAAGAAATCAGTCTGGCTGGGCAGGGGTGGCACATGCCTCTAATCCCAACACTCAGGAGGTAGAGGCAGGTGAATCCCTGAGTTTGACACCAGCTTGATCCAGGATGGCCAGGGGTACACAGAGAAACCCTGTCCCAAATGAACAAACAAAACAACAAAAACCCCAAACCAAGAAAGGAATCAGTCTGTGCTGGCATAGTGACACATCTTTGATACCAGCCAGCACTTAAGAGGCAGAAGCAGGATCTCTATGAGTTCAAAGCCAGCCTAGTCTATGAAGTGAGTTCCAGGATAGCCAAGCTACACAGTAAAACCCTGTCTCAAAACAAAACAAAACACAAAACCAAACCAAAAAAGAAAAGAAATCATTCTGAAGGGAATGTGAGGGTCTGGCTCAATACTTGCCTACCATGTCTTACCAGCACCACACACAGGAAGTAGTGTGAGGCTTTAACAAAAGAGAAAGAAGGTAATCTCATAGGAGTGAAATCCAGAAGGCACAGGGGCAGAGGTGTGGTGAGCCTTAAATACACTATCAATGATGACTAATTTTTATGTATTTATTGTGTCGGGCTTACCCAATTTATTCATCTCATTATATCTTAGTAATTCAACAGATATTTGCTTATTGGTTATCTATAATAAATAAATGACTTCCCCCTAGATATTTATAATAATATTAGTAAGCAAAGCAATCCTGCTCTCAAAGAGTTTTAGTATAGCATGGGAAACACACAAAGCACAATGATTATAAGAAATACTTAAATTATATAGTATGTTAGAGAGCAAAGATTTGGCCAGGCAGTGGTGGCACACCCCTTTAGTACCAGTACGCAGTAGGCAGAGGCGGAAGGATCTCTGCCAGCCTGGTCTACAAAGAGAGTTCCAGGACAGCTAGGGCTACACAGAGAAACCCTGTCTCGAAAAAAAAGAAAAAGAAAAAAAGAAAGAAAAGACTTGGTGAGGAAAAAAAATAGATGAAGGCTGGAAGACTGGAAGGGGTGCTCAGAACAAGTCTCACCAAGGGGACCTTTGAGCAAGATGAAAAAGTAGCATTATTATATGGCAGTGGTTCTTTTTCTTTTTTCTTTTTTGTCAGAGCTGAGGACCAAACCCAGGGCCTTAGGCAAGCGCTTTACCACTGAGCTAAATCCCCAACTCCAAGGCAGTGGTTCTTAATCTGTGGGTTGTGACCCCTTTGCAAGTTCAACATCCCTTTCACAGGGGTGGCTTAAGACCATCAGAAAACACACACATTACAGCCAGGCAGCAGTGGCACACACCTTTAATCCCAGCACTCGGGAAACAGAGCCAGGTGGATCTCTGTGAGTTTGAGACCAGCCTGGGCTACAGAGCGAGATCTAGGACAGACACCAAAACTAAATGGAGAAATCCTGTCTCGAAAAACAAAAACAAAACTAAACTAAACTAAATTAATAAAAATGGAAAAAGAAACTGGATACATTACCATAATACGTAAAAGATGCTTTATCATTTGAGTCTCTTCACTTCTAGAAGGCAACCTTCTTCCGATGACTGACTAAGTCTACTCTCCCAGTAAAGCTATCAGTACCACAACAGACCTGGAATAGGTAAGGGCTGGATAAGAGGGGAAGAGTTGGGGACAAAATGTAAAAAGAACACCAAACAGCCTCCAAGGCCTCCTACAGCAACACGCTTGCCCAACTTAACTAACTCTTCTTGGCAAGTCCTAGAGCAAAAGGCAAATAAGAAATGGTTCTAAGTCTCCTCCTTTCTAGGGTTCTCATTCTAGAATGTATTCCTGTAGACAGCATAGTCATAAAATACTGACCACATATGAAGTGGTTAGACAGAATCCTGTGATCACAATCTTTGAACTCACACAAATTTCACATTAAATGCTACCAAGTTGATAACACAAACCCCACAATATTTAGGCTCCACCCAGAAGCAACTACCTATTAACAAGAAATACAGACAAAATATCTCCTGGTTTGAGCCTCAAGATTAACCATGGCTGAGCAGTTTAGGTGATTAGAGAGTAGTATTGGAGCCAGGCATAGTGGCACACGCCTTTAATCCCAGCACTTGGGAGGCAGAGCCAGGCGGATCTCTGTGATTTTGAGGCCCACCTGGGCTACAGAGTGAGTTCAAGGAAAGGCGCAAAGCTACCCAGCTACCTTCCTTTCCTTCTGGAAGGAAAACACCACCACCAACAACCAAAAACAAAACAAAACAAAAAACAAACCCTGAGATAATTAACTCAAGAGAAAAGTTGAATTTAGCTCACAGTTTCAGCTATTCCAGAAGGCAATGGTTTAGCTGGCAGGGCAAAACTGTTCACCTCATGAGCTAGGAAAAGAGATTCAGGAAAGGGAATACTCCAATGATATAAGGATTTCCTCATTTTTCCACAAGGGGAATGAGGTTTTAACAAATAGGCCTGTGGGTGACATCAATATTCAAAATGTCACACACAGTCCAAAACAGAAAGCTCTATTTTTCCTCTTTGACCAGGAAAGTCGTCCTGAGTCAATGTCTGCTCTTCCTAATCCTATAGGAAGGCACATATGGGTCAGTAGATCAGATATAAGCATATTCTTGGCCAGTGTATCAACTCCAAGAAAAAACAAGAGAACACACAGAGAGAGATAGAGAATAGAAAGTATCTCACACTGCAGCCCAGGCTGGCCTCAAACTATGCAGCCTAGGTTGTTCCGAAATGTGGGACAAACACTTGTTTCAGCACCTCAAATGCTTCAAGCGTAACCTTTTTATGTTTGCTTTTTCAAAGATGTATTCTATGTGTGTGGATGTTCTGCTTGCCCATATGTCTGAGCACCACGTATGTCTGGTGACTTTAGAGGCCAGAAGAAGGCATCAGATCCCCCAACTGGAGTTAGACAGTTGTGAACCACCATGTAGGTGCTGGGAACTGAACCCAGTCCTCTGCAAAAGCAGTAAGTGCCCTTAACCACCAAGCTATCTCCTTTAAGTGTGTTCTTTAATTTCTGTCAAACAAACATGAAAGCATCCCAGGTAGATTTTTTTTTTCCATTCAAACTTAATTTGAAATTCCAAATAGATGTGCCACAAACCAGGAAGGTTTACACTCCGTGGCTCTTACTTCTAGCCTGGAAACAAGCTCTAAAGCTGAATTTGGTTGTATTTTCGAATGATAAAATTCAGAACCTTTTTTAAAAAAGATTTATTTATTTTTATAGATAAGTGTTTTGTCTGTCTGTTATGGATAATTGTGAGCTAGTGTGGGCACTGATAATTGAACCCAGGTCCTCTGTTAGAGTAACAAGTGCTCTTAATCAGAGCCATCCTTCAGCTCTCTCTCTCTCTCTGTATATGTGTTTGTATGTGTGTATGTTTAACTTTGGGGCAAGATGTCACTAAGTTGCCCAGGCTGACCTCCAACTGACTGGCCAACATACAATTCTGCCTCCCCAGTTGATGGTATTGCAAGCATGTACTATCACGTCTAGCTCACACTACATAGTCTTACATTGTTTTATGTGTGTATGTGTTTTGCCTGCATGTATGTGTGTGTACCACATATACACTCAGTGCCCAAGGTGATCCAAGGGTGTTGGATCTCCTGGAACTGGAGTTACAGCTGTTTTTAAGATACCATGTGGCTGATGCAAATTGAACCTGGGTCTCTGAAAGAGCAGCCAGTGTTCTTACTCACTGAGGCATCTCTCCAGCACTACATACTACATATTTAAATAAGATACTATAGCCGGGCGTTGGTGGCACACGCCTTTAATCCCAGCACTCGGGAGGCAGAGGTAGGTGAATCTCTGTGAGTTCGAAGCCAACCTGGTCTACAAAGCTAGTTCCAGGAAAGGCGCAAAGCTACACAGAGAAACCCTGTCTTGAAAAAAAAAAAAAGATACTATGTAAACTAATTTGTACCTTTGCCTGAGTTTAGTGAATTAAGAACAAGTAGTAACTATCCCTATTTTCTAGGGCCACCTCTTCTTTTGTTTGTTTTTGCTTTTCAAGACAGGGTTTCTCTATGTAACAGCCCGGGCTGTCCTGGAACTTACTTAGTAGACCAGGTTGGCCTCAAACTCCGAGATCCTCCTGCCTCTGCTTCCCAAGTGCTGGGATTAAAGGCATGCACCATCACATCCAGCCTGCACACCTTCTAAAGTTAAGAATTGAAAACTCAGAGTAGTTGGGCAGTAGTGGTGCACACCTTTAATCCCAGAACTCGGGAGGCAGAGCCAGGCCAACCATTGTGAGTTCCAGGACAGCCTGGGCTACAGAGTGTGTTCCAGGACAGGCTCCAAAGCTACACAGAGAAACCTTGTCTCGAAAAATAAATAAAAAATAAAAAAACCTCATAGAGCGTTTGAGGCCAGTCAATTTAAGTAGGCAGTTCCAGGCCATCCAAGGCTACACGGTGGAACCCTGTCTCAAAAACAAAACAAAACAACTCATAGAATTAAAAAAAACCATTACATCTAGTTAAAAAAAAAAAAATCTTTTAAAAACCTGGACAATCAAAAGGTAGCGTAGTTGGGTTGGGGATTTAGCTCAGTGGTAGAGCGCTTGCCTAGCAAGCACAAGGCCCTGGGTTCAATCCTCAGCTCAAAAAAAAAAAAGAGAAAAAAAAAAAAAAAAAGGTAGCGTAGTTCGTAAGCTGAACACTAAGGCAGTGATTTCTGAAGTGTGATCCCTGGGTGTGCCGCATCATTGTCTTGGAACCTGGTAGGAATGCAGCCAGGTTTGAGGTGAGAACCGGAGATGAGCATGTCAGCAACAGCAATCCTCTAAGTATGCTTGCCAGGTTAGACAGTACAGACTAGTTCTACAAAGCCCTGAGTACTCTGTTCTGCTGGACAAGCAGGTCCTCAACAAGAACAATCTGGTTCCCAGGCATTCAGGACACCTCTACAGCACAGCTTCATTTAGTATCACCCAATCAATAGCTGGCTAGACAACACCACCATTAGTTTATTTCACAGAAAGTCAGAGTTTCTTAAAAGCTAGGATGCATCAGTCCACGCTACACTAACTTCTAAACACCCAATGTAGCTGGGTGTGGTAGTACACACCTTTAGTCTGAGCAGCTTGGGGGGTAGGGGCAGGAATATATCTGTGAGTTTGAGGCCAGTCTGATCTATATAGAGGATTCCAGGACAGCAGGGGTTCTCAACCTTCCTAACTCTGAGCCCCTTTAATACAGTTTCTCATGTGGTGGTGACCCCAACCATAAAATTATATTCGTTGCTACTTCATAACTGTAATTTTGCTACTGTTATGAATCATAATAAATAGTTTCAGAGTCAGAGGTTTGTCAAAGGGGTTGAGACCCACAGGTTGAGGACCACTGCCAAAGAGACATAAAACAGTAAGTAAATGATGTACATATCTGGGACTGTTAATTAGCCAACTCCTCCAGTTCTCTAGGAAATAATCCAGGTTTACAAACTGTCATATGCTTTGAAATCTAAGTGAAAAATGCATTTCTAATTCTGTCAAATATAAAACAGAGCTTACTAGTGGATCTCTATGCAACTCAACTATAAAACAGAATATAAGGCCAGGTGGTGGTGGCACACGCCTTTAATCCCAACACTCGGGAGGCAGAGGCATGCGGATCTCTGTGAGTTTGAGGCCAGCCTGGACTACCAAGTGAGTACCAGGAAAAGGTGCAAAGCTACACAGAGAAACCATGTCTTGAAAAAAAAAAACACAAACAAAAACAAACAACAGAATATAAAAGGTAAACTTTCTTTTATCTTTAAAAAGCATTCTACTTTTGGGCTGGAGAGATGGCTGAATCAGTAAGAGATCTTACAGACCCAGGCTGAGTTCCCAGTACCCACACTGGGTGATTCACAACCACCTGAAATTCCAGTTCTAGGAGGCTGGACACACCATCTTCTGGCCCCAAATATTTAGTTTTTCTGAACTATGATGAACTTTTATATTCCTATCCATAAAGGCAAATAGTAACGTGAAAATCAAACACATGAGAGAACAGAATAGTGCATAAAGAGAGAAAAAAATTATTGTTGCAAATTACATTTATTTATATTTACACTACAGATAAAAGTCAGAGCTCTCTTTGTTTTTGTTTTTCGAGACAGGGTTTCTCTGTGTAGCTTTGTGCCTTTCCTAGAAAAGTCAGAGCTTCTTAAAAGCTAGGATGCATCGGTCCACAAATTTAATCACAGCACTCAGGAGGCAGAGACAAGTGGGTCTCTGTGAGATGAAGCCAGCTTGGTCTACATAGGTAGTTCCAGGCCAGCCAGTTATATGGTGAGATATATACTATCTCAAAAGGAAGCCCACCCCCCACAAAAGGCTAGGCAAGCACTCTAATCTTATACTTGATTTAATGAACAACATTCTTAACATAAATGAATATAATCATTTAAAACTTAAAATGCCTAGGCTAAGTAAAATGTCTTTTTACACACACACACTCACACAGAGCAAAGCTGCTCTAGTCATAATAACCAATGACCATCATCTGGTAAAAGAATTAAAAAAAAAAAAAAATCATGGTACATCTGATGAAATACTAATTAGAAAAAAAAAAAGGAAAGGAACTATTAATATACTTGAAAACACAAATCTGAAAAGCATTATGCACCCAGACAACGGTGGTGCATGCCTTTAATCCTGGCACTTGGAGGCAGAGGCAGGCAAATCACTGAGTTTCGAGTTCCAGGAAGGCCAGGGCTATACAGAGAAGCCCTGTCTTTAAAAACCAAAATAATAATAATAATAATAATAATAATAATAATAATAATAAATTTTAAAATGGCTAGGCAGTGGTGGTACACAACTTGGATCCCAGCACTCAGAGAAGCAGGGGCAGGCGGATCTCTGAGTTTGAGGCCAGCCTGGTCTATAGAGTTGAGTTCCAGGCCAGCCCGGGTTACACAAAGAAACCCTGTCTCGGAAAAACAAAAACAAGAAGCAAATAAATAAACAAACAAAAAACATTATGCATAGCCAGGGATACTTAAGTCAACTCTGTCTCGGAAAGAAAGGAGGCAGGCCCACACGGCATTATGTTACATGGATGAAGCTACCCACAGCAATAATCACAGCAGTAAGGAGGCTGAAGCAGAAGATGAGTTTGAGGCCAACGTCAGCTACACTAGGAGACTGTCTCAGTTTTTTTTTTAAAGTTATACATTTTATAGTCCCACTTACGAAAAGGTCAAACTACAGGGACAGAAACAATAGCAGTGTTTGCCAAGGGCCTGGAGAGGCTATCAGGGGCCACAGGAGACCTTTTCAGGAGATGGAAGTGTTCTGGACCTTGACTGTGGTGGTGTCTACGTGACTGCTCATCAATGTCCACCTCCAAAGTGTTGGTGTTGTATCCACAACCCTGACTAACAGAAGAGCTTTTCAACAGACAGAGATGTCTCTTTCACTGCTGTACCTTCATGCACCAGGAAAAGTCTAACTTAAGTTGTGTAGTAATGACAGGTAAGGGTAATGACAGCTATGCTAAAAGTGAACATCAGATGAGACAGTGACACAGGCCCAAAACTATGGCTGACACACAGCTATTTCCATATCAGGCCTATGCAAGAACTACAAGAGAACATGGCAAGGTGAGTTAGTGCAACCAGTTGGATCATAAGCCTCTTGATTTTAGCAATGCTGAAACCTCAGATCCATTAAATGACATAAGAACAGGGTATCCTTCACAACCTAAGTTTGTTCTCTCTTTCACAGTGGTGCCAGGGATTGAGCTGGGGGCTTCATGTATACTAGACTATCATTCTATCACTGAACCACATCTCTAGCTCCTAGGTTGTTTTTAAAAATCAAAAGCAGTAATTCTAAATACACACACACACACACACACACACACACACACAAATCACAAAACAACAAATTGACAAAGAACAGGTAAAGAATGTGCCACTTCTGTCTATAATAACAGTACCACCTAAACCATGCATTCCAGACTAAAATTAGATTTCTCCTTACCCCTCCCCATTGAAACATACATATTAAAGTCAAGCATGTGGGAGCATGCCTTTAATCCCAGCACTCGGATGCAGAGGCAGGAGGGTCACTGGTCTACATAGGAATCTCAGAAAAGCCAGAGCTACATAGTAAGACCTTGTCTCAAAAAAATAAATAAATAGAAAATATACATATTGAAAGAAGACTCAAATGCAGTCTTTCATCTTAATCTTCTGTTTCTTGTTTCAGTTTAGAAAGCTCATGTTCTGCTTAAAGTTTTGACTTTAAGTTAAAAAAAAAAATCAGGCCAGGTAGTGGTGGTGGCACACGCCTTTAATCCCAGCACTCTGGAGGCAGAGCCAGGCGGATCTCCACGAGTTCAAAGCCAGCCTGGTATACAGCGCTAGATCCAGGACAGGTACCAAAGCTAACAGAGAAACCCTGTATTAAAGGGAAAAGAAAAAAAAAGAATACAAAGCCAATCAATCGATTTACTTGCTTCATTTTTTTAAGAGTGGCCAAAGAATATGACTGATGATCAATCAGGTCAAAGGTATCTTCAAAAGAAAACATAAAAAGGTCTCAGGATTCCAAGCTTGATGGCATGTGTCTGTATTCTCAGCTTTGGGGAGAATGAGGCAGAATGCTCCCTTAAGCAGCCCAAGCAACACAGCAAGAACTATGGAATGGGCCGGGCAGTGGTGGCACACGCCTTTAATCCCAGCACTCGGGAGGCAGAGCCAGGCGGATCTCTGTGAGTTTGAGGCCAGCCTGGGCTACCAAGTGAGTTCCAGGAAAGGCACAAAGCTACGCAGAGAAACCCTGTCTCGAAAAACAAAACAAAACAAAAAAAACAACAAAAAACAAAACTATGGAATGAAGAAAGGGAAGCAGGGAGAGGGAAAAAAAGGGAGAGGAGGAAGAAAAGGAGAAAGTTCTAATTTAAGCTCTTCTAATTAGGTAATTTTCTAATCTATCTCCGGCGGAAGAACATATACAACTATATATTAATATATTACAGAGATGATTTAGACTAAATTACTCAATACCTATCAAGCACCACGTGGCATTTCGAAGATTAAAATAAAGGCATTTGATGCCACTAGGTCACCATATCTAAGGATGGTTTGCAAAGCACGAAAACACCCGGAGCATGGAAGCTTTTCCAAAGAAATGGCATTTTGTTGCCAGCAGTTACCTCATAGCTCCATATAATGAAAGGCCAGTGAAGTTTCTTTACAAGTTATTTGCTAAATGCTTTACAGAGGACAAAGCTAGGCTGGAACACTTTGGAATCTGATGCGGGAGAAGGGTTCAAAAAAAAAAAAAGCACACTCTGGGCAGGTCAAATATTTCTTCAATAGAACTTCTACACATTTGTGACTCCCTAGCAATGCGGTTCCAGGTTGTTGTTTGGTTTGTTTTTGAAGGTCCTTTCGAACAAAATCCTTTTATGTAGATTTGCTGGGTGTGCACACTGAAATGGGCCTGAGAGCTCCACTAAGTCAACCTTTGCAGTGGAAGGAAAAGCCAGCTCAGTGGGTGTCTCTCAGCTGGGCAGCAGGACAGAGCGGAGACTCCACATCTGCCTCTCAAAACGCTTAGCCTACTGCTTCCGAACAGATTTTAATTTGCAAGGACGGGAAGCTACTCCTTGATAAAGACAGCCGCTCTAGAGCAGTACACTTCAGTCTTTAGGAACTACGGGGGCCCACAAGGATCTCTCCGTGGGGCACTGAGTTTTGGCGGTTGTCATTAAGCTTAGTCCCATTTTAAAGGACCGTCCACTTGACCCGACTGAACGCTATTAACTTGCACCAAGGACAGGCAGGCTCTTAACCTGCCCGGTGTGAAAGGAGAGTTGGGTTCAGACAGGCACCGGCCGCGGCAGCGCACGGACGGGTAATGCTCAGCAGACCGTAAGGACAGCGCGCAGGCCGCACGCGCGCTGCAGGACAGGGCTGCGCCTTGACCCCAGCCTGGAGCATCTGGGCTAGGTCCCCCTGCTACCACCCTGAGGGTCTGCCACCCTGCAGCGCAGTCACTCACGTTTTCAGTGTCTCGTTCATTCACCGTTGGCAAAGGGGTCCTAGTGGACATCTTACTGCGCTTTGATTCTGCACAACGCCAAGGCGAAAACAAAACCGCCCAGCTCTGGGCGGCCGGCGAGCAGCGGCCGTGAGCCTCCGGGCCCTGCCCTCCCCGGCCGGAGTCTAGATCCCCGGCCTGGCCCGGGCCGTGCGCCCGCGGGCCCCGGGGCTCATTCTCCCCCAGCGCCGGCGGCCGCGGCGAGGAGCCCAGTGGAACCGGGCCGGCTGGCTGCCGCAAGCCTCAGGGCGCCTCGCGGGCTCCTCGCCTCCTCGCCGCTCGCAGCTGCAGCCGCAGCGCCGCGGAACTCAGTCCCGGAGGTTCCACACAGCGCGGCGAGCAGCCCCAGAAGAGGCGGCGGCGCAGGAGGATGTAGCGGAGATGGAGAGCAAGACAGGCCGCCGCGGCCTGCAGGCGCCAACCATGGAGCGGGCCGCGGAGGAGGCGCCCACGCCCTGCTGCTTTCCCTTCTCCCGCTCGCTTTCCGCCCGGCCTCGCCCTGCCGGCTGCCACCGCCGCTCCCCGGCACCTCGGGAGCCTCACAGACCCAAGATGGCCGCCCCTCGGCTTCCTCCGCTGCCTCCGGCTGCCGGAAGTGACGCCGCTGCCGCCTGGAGTCCCGCCAATCAGCGCGGTTGGAACAAGGACCGGCTGCTGTTGCTAGGGGCGACTCGTCCTGTTGGTTCTGAGCCGGAGGTGCGGTGGGGACTTACTGGCTTCCAGCACTAGCGGAGTTCCAATGGGCCAGAGCGCCTGGGCATCCCTGACCCTTCCAGGGCCACGGCCCTAGTGGGCGTCCTGAGCCCGATTGGTGGGCTGGCATTTACGGAGTACATCTGGGCTGGCTGGATTACCCTACACATGGAGATCCTACTGTTTGCAAAAGTTGAGTTCGCTTTCCCCGGGCCACGCAGCAAAGGATGGAGCTACTGAATCAGCAGTTATAGGTCTAGCGGAGAGGACAAGAGCCAGGGCCCTGCTTCATAACTGAGATATTGAGCATCCAGTCAATGAACTTTCTTGCCTCTGGCTCTAGGGGGCCACTGGATATTAAACCCGGCCCAACCTAATACCCATTCGGATGAAAGAGTGCAGTGACAAAGGTGGCCCGAAAGGGATGGGAAGAGGGGTTCATTGAGAACATGAAGACGCCGCCCCCAGGGATCAATTCCTAAATGCCGGTAGGGGCTTATATAGCAATATTTCCCTGTCTCCCCCCACTTCGCTCCCCCACTCCCTCTACCTCTCTCTCTTTCTCTCTCCCTCTCTCTCTCCCTCTCCCTCCCTCCCTCCTTCCCTGCCTCTCTCTCTCCCTCCCTCCCTCTCTTTCTCTCTCTACTTACTCCTTTCTCTTCCCTCAAACTCCCGGTCCGACTTCCCTGTCTTGCTTCAGCCTCCTGAATACGGAGATTCCTATAGGCTTTGGGCCAGGCTGAGCGACCTGCAGCTGGAGGTCTGAATATGCTGCCTTTTCTAGAAGCTCTCAATTTATCACCTCTTTACGTCTTCTGAGGATGGAATCCATTGGTACAGAAAGGAGGGCTGTGTGGGTTGGGGTAATGCAAACCGCTACTGATAGTCCACCTTGTGTTGGTTATTCATTAAGCCTCACATACCCATATAAGATGGGCAGGCACAACATGTGATCTGAAGTCTGGACAAGTTAGTTTCTTAACCAAATCATCTATGTTGGTTATAAAAGAAGAATCTGAACCCCGTTCCTACAGCTTTAGAAACAGGTAAATTTGTGAGTGACTTAGCTTTGCTTTCTTTCCTTCTTATGTTTTGTTTGCTTGCTTGATTTGATTTTTTTCCCCCAACATCCCAATGTCTTGCTGTATCTAGGACATTTCCTGCTTTGTGAAACATAGATCTTTAAACACCAGCATCACTTCCAGAGAAGCCAGGGGATCGCAATACAAAACAACACAGGGCTAAGATACATTCAGAACTCCCAGATGTTTGGGTGTGCTCAAGGGGACCAGATGACCCTACTTAAAATGTTATTCTCTTTCTCCTTTTGTAGTCAAGCAGAAATCTGCAGTAGAATTCCTCTGAATCAAGTCTTTGCTCCACACAGTTCAACTGAAATGTAGATTGTGATAACTGGAAGTGTGCTCAAGAGCTAGGAGACCAAGTGTGGGCATCCAACCCCACATGGGGGCCTGGGTCAGGGGATGCTTACAAAGGGCATGCTTACTCTGAAGATGGCTTGATGGCTATACAAAGGCATGTGGTGAGAAACAACAGAGTGAATTCCAGTCAACGTCATCAAGAACCTGTGAAGATGGGGAGTCAAGCCAAAGAGGCAGAGCTAGGGAGATTTAGACATAGTATAGTACCAGTCCTCCCCTCAGCCCTGGTGAATTCTAGTGATTCAGCATTGGCTCCTGATGAAGCCAAGAAACCTTCCAGAACGTTGCCAGCCTCAGGTAGGAGCTTCGAAAAAGCCTGTGGACACTTTCAAGCACTCCACATTGGCCAGAGAAGTAAATGGACATGAGGCTTCCCCCAGAGGGACTTCCTCATTCATGCTACACATTAAACAGTGAGTCAGTGAATGCTAAAGGTTAGGAATAAAGATGACAGCTCTTAACCTCCAGATATTTCCTAGTTTTCATAAAGTTGAGAATTGAAGACACTGAAATTTAAAGACACAATAAAGACTGGGAAATGGTAGGCATGTTTGTGACATGTAAAAAGGAAAGGCGGGCTAGCAGGATGTGAGGAGGAGGAGGAGGAGGAGGAGGAGGAGGAGGAGGAGAGCATTGTCCATCCAGAGGAACTTATGTGGTCCTAAATTTTGTGTATCTGTGATCTATCTGAAAGGAATGGAGCAATTAAGCCTTAAAACTATTGTTAAAATGACTCTTTTTCATAATTCCTGTTTCCTTCCTGGTTCTTCTCCCCTTTATTTTTCAGACAGTCTTGCTGTATAGCTCAGGCTGGCCTCCAATTCCTATCCTCTTGCCTCATCCTCCCAAATGCTAAAATTTCAGATGTACACTCCATTTGTTTCCTGTCTTTCTGTTAAAATAGTACCTACCTTGAGCATCATAACAACAAATCCATTGCAATTCAGAAGTGCACCCAGGGCTGGGGAGATGGTTCAACAGATAAAGCTCTTGGTGCTCAAGTGGAAGGATTAGGTCTCCCAAAACCCACATAAATCCCAGGTGTGCAAAGCAGCCCACATGTACTCCAGTGCTTGAAAGACAGGATCTCTCATTGACCTGGAGCTCCTCACCAATTAGGCTAAAATGGCTGTCCAGCAGGCCCTAGGGGTCTTCCTGTCTCTGGCTCTTCAGCCCTGAGACTACAGTCATATACCAGCACACCTGTCTTTTTTACTTGGGCTCTAAGGATGAGACTCAGGTCCCTATGCTTGCATAGCTAGCCCTCACTTTCTGAGCCGTCCCTCCAACATTTGTTAGATAAAGGCAAGAAGATTTCTGAGAATTTGAGGCCAATCTAGTGTAGAGTTTCAGGCCAGCCAAGATGGCATAGTGAGACACTGTCCCAGAAAAGGGGGAAGGGATACTGAAGGGATGGCTGAGCAGTTACAAGCACTTGCTGCTCTCATGGAGGACTTACGTTCAGTTCCTGGCAGCCACATGGCCACTCACAACCTTCTGGAAATCTTGTTCCAGGGGATTCAATGCCCTCTTCTGGCCTCCTCAGGCACAAGGTGTGCACACACGCATGCACAGAGAGTCAAAACACACTTAAAATAATTTTAATGACATGCCAGGACAATTTAACAATAACTAGTAATATTAGCAACACCATCAAGTTGTGCATGCTCCACAATACCACAGTTCTGTCCTAAATGTTTACCCGAAAGGAATGCCTGAACAGAGGCTGACAAGGAAGCTCGTCAGATATCAGATGAGGGGACTTGCACCAAGCCTGTCAAGCTGAGTTCAATCCCTGGGAACCCAATGGAGGAGAGAAATAACTTGTGCAGGCTGTCCCCGATTCTGTGCCTGCCTTGGCACTTGTGTATGAATATACACACATAAATAAATAAATGCAATTAAAATTTTTAGCTTTTTTGTTTGTTTTTGTTTTGTTGTGTTGTTGTTTGGTTGGTTGGTTGGTTTTCTGAGACAGGGTTGCTCTGTGTAATCCTGTCCTGGAACTTGCTCTGTAGACCAGGCCGGCTGCCTCTGCCTCTGCCTCCCAATTAAAGGTGTTCACTACAATACCTGGCTGATTTTTTTAATTTTTAAGGGAACTGAAAAGATGGCTCTTACTGGGGACCAGAGTTGGGGTTCCAGCTTTGCCATCAGGCAGCTGACAACTGATGGAACAAGGGAATCGGACACCCTCTTTTGGCCTCCACAGGCACTGTAATTTAAAGTAAAAACACAGGGGGTGGCGCACACCTTTAATCCCAGCACTCGGGAGGCAGAGCCAGGCAGATCTCTGTGAGTTTGAGGCCAGCCTGGGCTACAGAGTGATATCCAGGACAGGCACCAAAAGTACACAGAGAAACCCTGTCTCGGAAAAAAATAAAAATAAAAATAAAAACAGGCCAGGAGTGAGAGCTCATACCTCCCAGTACTCAGGAGGCAGAGGCAGGCTGATCTCTATGAGTCTGAGCCCAGTCAGATCTACAGAGTGAATTTCAGGACTGCCAGGGCTACCCAGAGAAATCCTGGCTCAAAACTTACTCCCTCCCCACCCCCCACAAAAAAAAGTTTTAAGGAACAGTTCAAAATGTACTAAGGAAACATGTATAAAGACATTCACAAATAACACTCCAGATCTCTATAGAAAAAAGCTAGAGATGACATAAATGTCCATTATCAGTATGAATAGAGAATCTGGAATGTTTGCACCCAAACTAATATGTAACAGAGAGAAAAACTTGATTGGCTCTAGCCTTGTACGATAAAGTGGCTGAATCTCAAGAACATAATCTGAGGCTGGTGAGTTGGTTCAGTGCTGCCAACCTTGACGACCTGGGACCTACATAGTGAAAGGCGAGACCTGCCCCCTGCAAACTGTCCTCTGACCTCTATACATTCTGAGATTTGCTGCATGCCTGAAAAGGAGAGAGGTATGAAAATGCAAAGCCCTCATTGGTCCAGCCGGACAGCTTGTTAAGTCTCTGACCTCACATGGGCAACTCCAGATCCGGGCAGGTAGGAAGGACAAGAGGAAGCCTGAGAAGTTGTTAGGACAGATTCTGTTCCTGAGGCTAGAATGCCTCCTGTCCTGTGGTGTGACCTCAGACATGAGCTGTCTGGGGCTGGCCCTCTGAGTCAGCCCTGAGTCCCACCTACACGCCTTCCCCGTGGGGTGTCAGGACTCAAAGCCTTCTTTCAGAATGAGGCCAGGAGAACCAAGGCCGTAATGTGACCAAGTACAGATGAATAATTGGTGTGTTTGAATATTAATAGGAAGTAGCCTTTGTAGTCAAGCAAATCTGAAACAGATTCTAGTAGAATAAACTCTCTAATCTAGACCCAAGTCAAACAAATAGAAAACAAGAAAAACCTTGAAACTCCTAAATCTCCCTAATGATGGAAACCTACTCAGAAGAAATCCTACTTTTACGGAAAAGTGTTGTTCTAAAAATCAGTTTCAGTCTCTGGGCATGGCAGCACACACCTTTAGTCACAGCATTTGGGAAGCAGGAGGGTAAACCCCTATTTGCCAACTTGGTGTACACAGCAAATTCCAGGCCATGCAGGTCTACAGAGTGAGACCCTGTCTCAAAACAAAACAACAGAGACCCACCCAATTCTTCTGAATATTTTTTGGGGGGTGGAGGAACGGGTAACACTGGGAACCAATCCCAGATCTTTTTGTATGCTAGACAACTAACTGCTCAGCTCCTGAGCTATAGGGTCATCTTATTTAGGCTAGGACAGCCTTGAATTTCTATTTAACCTCAAATTCTGTCTGGCAAAAGCATCTTTTTTGTTTTTTGTTTGTTTGTTTTTGTTTTTCAAGACATGGTTTTTCTGTGTAGCTTTGCGCCTTCCCTGGATCTCGCTCTCTAGACCAGTATAGCCTTGAACTCACAGAGATCCGCCTGCCTCTGCCTCCCAAGTGCTGAGATTAAAAGCATGCACCACCACTTCCCAGTGCAAAAGCATCTTAAGAACACAACAAAATAAAATTCTTTATTATATGGTAAATCAGAGGACTAAGATGAGGCCAGTGAACCTGTAGAGTAGATGGGGACACAGGGACAACCCTGATTTCAAAACTTAGTACAAAATTACAAAACATGGCCAGGCATGATGATGCATACCTTTAATCCCAGCACTTGAGAGGCAGAGGCAAGAAGATTTCTGAGTTCAAGGCCAGCCTGATCTAAAGAGGGAGTTCCAGACAGCCAGGGCTACACAGAAAAACCCTGTCTCAAAACAAAATTACTATCAAAGCTGTTAAAAACAAATGAAAGCCCCAAAATATAAAACTCTCAGAATTTTTTGTTGTTGTTGTTGTTGTTTTTTGTTTTTTATTTTTGGAGACAGGGTTTCTCTGTGTAGTTTTGCTCCTTTCCTGGAACTCACTTTGTAGACCAGGCTGGCCTCGAACTCACAGAGATCCACCTGGCTCTGCCTCCCAAGTGCTGGGATTAAAGGCATGTGCCACCACCACCCAGCTTCAAACTCTGGTTTTTTTTTTAATGAAATAGTTTTTCAGGCTGGAGAGATGGCTCAGCGGTTAAAAGCACTGGTTGTTCTTCCAGAGGTTCTGAGTTCAATTCCCAACAACCACATGGTGGCTCACAACCATCTGTAATGAGATCTGGCACCCTCTTCTGGCCTGCAGGAATACATGCAGACAGAACATTGTATACATGAAAAATAAATAAATCTTTAAAACAAAAACAAAGAGAGAGAGAGAATAGTTTTTCAGACTAAATGCCAAAACAACAAAATTGTCATCTTAAGAATAAAATTTTGTGCTGAAACAGACACTTATCAAGACAGAAAGAGATATAGCTCAGTGGTTAAGAGCACTTGCTGCTCAGATTGAGGACTGTGGTTCAGTTCCCTGGCCCCTGTGGTGACTCTCAACCATCTATAATTCCAGCTCCACAAGATCCGATGCCCTCTGTCTCCCTTAGGCATTGCACATAGATTTATGTGCAGACAAACGAGTCATACTAATACATTTTTAAAAAATTAGAAAGACAGGAATAAAATATGGCTGGGAAGGTGGCTTAGCCAGTAAGAGGGCTTGTTGTACTTGCAGAGGACCCGAGTTCAGTTCCCAGCACCTGCCTCATACAATTCACAATCACGGGTAACTGCAGTACTAGGACATACAGTACACTCTTCTGGCCTTCAAAGGTATGCATACACAATATTTTTATATTAAAAAATGATTTAAAGAAAGCAGGACAAGCACTAAGCAGTGGGGCATAGCTCACTTGGCAGAGTGCTTGCCTAGGATGTATGAAGTCCATGTTTCAGTGTAGACCAGTGACAGTGAGAGTGAGGACAGTGTAGACCAGTGACAGTGACAGTGAAGACAGTGTAGACCAGTGACAGTGACAGTGAAGACAGTGTAGACCAGTGACAGGGAGAGTGAAGACAGTGTAGACCAGTGACAGTGACAGTGAAGACAGTGTAGACCAGTGACAGTGAAGACAGTGTAGACCAGTGACAGTGAAGACAGTGTAGACCAGTGACAGTGAAGACAGTGTAGACCAGTGACAGTGAAGACAGTGTAGACCAGTGACAGTGAAGACAGTGTAGACCAGTGACAGTGAAGACAGTGTAGACCAGTGACAGTGAAGACAGTGTAGATCAGTGACAGTGACAGTGAAGACAGTGTAGACCAGTGACAGTGAAGACAGTGTAGACCAGTGACAGTGAAGACAGTGTAGACCAGTGACAGTGAAGACAGTGTAGATCCAGTGACAGTGAAGACAGTGTAGACAGTGAGACCAGTGACAGTGAAGACAGTGTAGACCAGTGACAGTGAAGACAGTGTAGACCAGTGACAGTGAAGACAGTGTAGACCAGTGACAGTGAAGACAGTGTAGACCAGTGACAGTGAAGACAGTGTAGACCAGTGACAGTGAAGGACAGTGACAGTGAAGACAGTGTAGACCAGTGACAGTGAAGACAGTGTAGACCAGTGACAGTGAAGACAGTGTAGACCAGTGACAGTGAAGACAGTGTAGACCAGTGACAGTGAAGACAGTGTAGACCAGTGACAGTGAAGACAGTGTAGACCAGTGACAGTGAAGACAGTGTAGACCAGTGACAGTGAAGACAGTGTAGATCAGTGACAGTGACAGTGAAGACAGTGTAGACCAGTGACAGTGAAGACAGTGTAGACCAGTGACAGTGAAGACAGTGTAGATCAGTGACAGTGAAGACAGTGAAGATCAGTGACAGTGAAGACAGTGTAGACCAGTGACAGTGAAGACAGTGTAGATCAGTGACAGTGAAGACAGTGTAGATCAGTGACAGTGAAGACAGTGTAGATCAGTGACAGTGAAGACAGTGTAGACCAGTGACAGTGAAGACAGTGTAGATCAGTGACAGTGAAGACAGTGTAGACCAGTGACAGTGAAGACAGTGTAGATCAGTGACAGTGAAGACAGTGTAGACCAGTGACAGTGAAGACTGTAGATCAGTGACAGTGAAGACAGTGTAGACCAGTGACAGTGAAGACAGTGTAGATCAGTGACAGTGAAGACAGTGTAGACCAGTGACAGTGAAGACAGTGTAGACCAGTGACAGTGAAGACTGTAGATCAGTGACAGTGAAGACAGTGTAGACCAGTGACAGTGAAGACAGTGTAGACCAGTGACAGTGAAGACAGTGTAGACCAGTGACAGTGAAGACAGTGTAGATCAGTGACAGTGAAGACAGTGTAGATCAGTGACAGTGAAGACAGTGTAGACCAGTGACAGTGAAGACAGTGTAGATCAGTGACAGTGAAGACAGTGTAGACCAGTGACAGTGAAGACTGTAGATCAGTGACAGTGAAGACAGTGTAGATCAGTGACAGTGAAGACAGTGTAGATCAGTGACAGTGAAGACAGTGTAGATCAGTGACGGTGACAGTGAAGACAGCGTAGACCAGTGAGAGTGAGGACAGTGTAGACCAGTGACAGTGAGAGTGAAGACCGTGTAGACCAATGAGAGTGAAGATGTATACCATCCATTGTATTCCATCCAAGACAGAAGAACAAACTAGAATGAAAACACGGGCATACCATCAAACAACACCCTCTTAACCTCCCAACAACAGCAAGAAGTGTGTGTGAGGTTGGAGGGTTGGCTGAGTGGTTAAGTGTACTGGCTGCTGTTGTAGGGGACTAGGGTTCAGTTTCCAGTACCCACAGGTAGGCACCAGATAGTCACATGGTGCACATACATATATACGCAGGTAAAACACACACACACACACACACACACACACACACACACACACACACAATAAATCGAAAAAAAAATGTGAAGATGTATGCCAGGCCTGCTGGTGCAGCCTTGAAGAGCACTGAAGAGGCAGGGACAAGTGGATCTCTGCGGATTCAAGGCCAGCCTAATCTACAAAGTGAGTTCCAGGCAAGTGGGCTGGTCCTAAATGAGGGCCACACAGTGAGACCTGTCTCAAAAAAGAGTGCACAAGCATGAGCTTGCATATGATGCATGTGGGCATGCATGCTGCTGTGCATGTGTGTATCTCTGTGTGTGTGTGTGTGTGTGTGTGTCCATGTGCGTTGGAGAGATGGGGATCAGAAATTCAGAAACAGTAAGCTAGCTGTGATGTTAAATCATTAATTGTCAACTTAATTGCATCTTATCTCCTAAGAGATCAGCCTCAGGCAGGTCTGTGAGAGTATCTTCTGGAAGATACTGGAGGAGGAACACAGGCTGCCTCCCCCATCCCCGAGTGAGCAGCATCTTCCAGGTGTAAAGAGGTCCAATCAGAGACAGTGCTGTATCTTGAGCAAGAAATTTCTAGGGGTTGGGGATTTAGCTCAGTGGTAGAGCACTTACCTAGTAAGTGCAAGGCCCTGGGTTCGGTCCTCAGCTCTGGAAAAAAAAAAAAAATTTCTAAACCAGGAATGCTTGGTCACACACACTTTTAATCCCATGACTTGAAGAAGCAGGCAGATCTCTGAGTTTGAGGCCAGCCTGGTCTACAGAGTGAATTCTAGGATAGCCAGAGGTACATAGAGAGACCCTGTCTCAAATAAAAATTCTTATAGGACACCAAGAAACAGTAACCACAAACTAAACACAGTATTCCATTGTGTGTGCGCAACAAGTTTTGTTTATCCACTCGGCAGCTGGACATTTGGGGTGCAGGTGACTAATGCTGCTGTAATATTAATGGACAAGTCACTACTTGGAAGTAAACTTTCTTCTTTCCTGGGTGTATTCCGAGGAGAGGAATTGCTCACCCCCTTGGTATCTCTGTATTTATGCCCATTTTCCAAAGCTGCAGCACCCTCCTACTTTCCCACCATCCGTGTGTGTGAAGGGTGGTCCTGACCGCCTGGTCTGTCTCATCACTGTCACCTGCGTGAACAAAGTGCCATGTGCTTAGTGCAATTCAACACTTCCCTCTCCCGCGGCACCAGCACAGGCCACTGCAAGTTGTGTTTCGTGACTCTTCCAAGTGGCATTCCTTGGCTTGTGGCTGCATCACCTTTGTTTTACCCATCCCCCAAGTGTGTGTGTGTGTGCACTCAGTATGCTGCCTGGCACAGTGGTGCACACTTGTAATCCTATTGCTTAGAAGGTAGAGAGGCAAGAGGGAGGGTTGCAGGTCAGCCTGGGCCACATAGCAAGAACCTGTCAAGATTGAAACAAACAAACCCCACGTGTGTGCTTCTTTCTCATGAGGACACAGGCAATCACATCTGAAGAGCAGCCAAATGATTCAGGATAAGCTTCTAGCCTCAAGCTCCTGACTCCTTTTGCCATATAAGGCAACACACAGGTTGTGAGATTTGATGTGGCTTTCTTTTAGTGCCACACTAGTGGTGTGAAGTGGTATCACACTGCAGTTTTGATCGGAGCTTTCCTGTGGGCTAACAATGCTGGCACCTTCTCATGTACGCATCAGCAGCTTTATGCTTGGAGAAATGGGTGTACGCAGATCCATTGTCCAGTCTCCCAGTTTTCAAGCCACTTGTTTTTTGGTTATTGACTTGTCAGCTCCTTGTGTAGCAGTGATTCAGGGAAGATGATGAATGGGAATTGCCAGGAACCGACTCCTCGTTTAGATGATGATCCAGCAGAATCCATCTCAAATGATGAGTATTTTGACTCTCTGGAGTCTGTTGGAAAACGTGCAGTTTCCAGACCAAGGCTCGTACCTCTCAGTTCCTCTTGTGAAGTGTGATAGGATACCAGGGACCTGGTAATTGTGTGGGTGTGGGTGTGTTCACCTGTGTGTGCACATGTGGAGGCAAAAACTGATGTCCAATACCTTCCTGTATTGCTCTCTATCTTTTTTTTTTGAGGCAGGGTCACTCACTGAACCAGGAGTCCACCATTTTGGCTAGACTGTCTGGCCTGTGAGCTCCATGGCCTGCCTGTCTCCACTCTCCAGCGCTGGAGTTACACACTTGTGCCACCGAGCCTGGCTTTATGTGGATTCTGGGGATTCAAACTCAGGTCCTCATGATTGTACAACAAGCACTTTACCCACTGAGCCATACAGCCAGCCCCATCATGAGCAGAAGTGTATTTATTGCCTCACAGGGTCGGAGTCAGTCCAGCATTTAGGGTCAGCATGTGGTAAGGGACTTCTTGCCTGGGGAAGGAGGGAAAAGAAGAGAACAAGAGGTCATTGCCATTTTTTAAGATTAATTAATTTATTTATTTTTCCATTATCAGCTTGATACAGTATAATTGTTATCTTAATAGTGAAATGCTTCATTGAGGGTTGCTCAGTAATTGAGTAAAACCAAATCTTATTATAAGTTACTGTCATCCTAGAGTCCCCCATGTTATGTATATAGCCTCCATGGTTCTGTGGGTTGCAGTCTGATTGTTCTTTGCTTTATATCTAGAATCCACTAATGAGTGAGTACATACCATGTTCGTCCTTCTGGGTTTGGGTTACCTCACTCAGGATGATTTTCTTCTAGTTCCATCCATTTGCCTGCAAACTTCATGCTGTCATTGTTTTTCTCTGCTGAGTAGTACTCCATTGTGTATATGTGCCACATTTTCTTAATCCATTTTTCAGCTGATGGGCATCTAGGTTGTTTCCAGGTTTGGCTATTACAAATAATGCTGCTATGAACATAGTTGAGCATGTATCTTTGTGGTATGGTTGAACATTCCTTGGGTATATGCCCAAGAGTGGTATGGCTGGGTCTTGAGGTAGTTAGATTCCCAATTTTCTGAGAAACTGCCACACTGATTTCCACAGTGGTTGTACAAGTTTGCATTCCCACCAACAGTGGAGGAGTGTTCCCTTTGCTCCACATCCTCTCCAACATAGACTGTCATTAGTGTTTTTGATCATAGCCATTCTGACAGGTGTAAGGTGGTATCTCTGAGTCGTTTTGATTTGCATTTTTCTGATGATTAAGGATGTCTTTCATTTAGGGTCAGCATGTGGTAAGGGATTTCTTGCCTGGGGAAGGAGGGAAAAGAAGAGAACAAGAGGTCATTGCTGTTTTGTTTGTTGTTTTTTGGTTTTTCGAAACAGGGTTTCTCAATGTAGTTTTGGTGCCTGTCCTGGAACTCACTCTGTAGACCAGGCTGGCCATGAACTCAGAAATCCGCCTGGTTGTGCCTCCTGAGTGCTGGGATTAAAGGCGTGTGCCACCACTGCCCAGCGCGCTAATTTGTTTTTAAACTAATTGATAAGAGAGATCATATGAAAAACAATGGTCAAGAACTTTAAATCTGATGAAATTAAAAAAAAAAAAAAAAAAAGGAAAAGGAAAAACAGAAATCAGAAAAGAGAGAGAATCCACAGAGACCAAGAATGCCTCCCTCAGGAATGCCCTGGCAAAGGAGATGGCTGCTGGTCATTTCCACTGCTGAAATTCCTCCCTCATTTAGCCCCTAACCAAGAGCCACCATGACCAACCAGGCCACACCCTACAGCTAGAAGTGCCCACAGGGAGATAATGGGTTTGTGCCTGAGGTACCCAGCCACGCCCAGAACCTTCAGCCACACCCAGGACCTTCGGGGCCCAAACCGGAGTGTCTAGAGACCCTGTAAACACTCCCACTGATGGAAGAGCTCTCCTTCCCTGTACCCCCCAATAAAAAGGTGGGAACCAATCTCCTCCCTTAAGAAGATAAATTGCAGCGCTTGGGATGCTGAGGTGAGAGGTCCACCAAATTACACAGCAAATTTGAGTCTACCTTGTACTACACACACACACACACACACACACACACACACACACACACACACACTAAAGGGGGGGTAAGAAATCCCCAGATCAACAAAAGCCAAGAAAGTTCATTATTACTAGATGTGCTCCCACAAAATATAATTCCTACAGGTGCCTCATGCCTGTAACTCTTCCCAGAGACTGAAGCAGGAGGATTGCTGAATTCAAGACCAGCCTGTGCTATCAGGAAACCTGAACTACAAAATAAGACCCAGTCTCAAAATACAAAACAAAACAAAAAGAAAAAAGCAAAAGAAGAGACTGAGTATTCAGCCCTAAATAGGATGTTGTTACGTTACATAAACTAAACGAGATTAAAAAGAGAAATGCTACATGTTTTCTTTCATATGCAGAAATTAGATTTAAAATGTGTGTGTTTGTTTACGTGGGTGCAGGGTAACAAAACTAGAAAGAGACTGTGACAGAAGAGTGCTGTTGTTGTTGTTTTCTCTCTTTTGGGCCCCACCACCCAGCTCCCAAATAAATCACTCACACACGGAAGCTTATTACTAATTATGAATGCCCGGCCTTAGCTTGGCTTGTTTCTTGCCAGTTTTCTTTAACTTTAATTATCCCGTCTACCTTTGGCCTCTGGGCTTTTCCTGGTCTCTTACTTTGGTAAGTCTTATTCTTACTCCGTGGCTTGCTGTGTAGCTGGCCCCTGGAGTCCTTTTC
This sequence comes from Onychomys torridus, assembly GCF_903995425.1. Taxonomy (NCBI): domain Eukaryota; kingdom Metazoa; phylum Chordata; class Mammalia; order Rodentia; family Cricetidae; genus Onychomys; species Onychomys torridus. The sequence continues at coordinate 78,898,439 of NC_050456.1, read as the reverse complement.
ATTCTCTGGCTACTTCTATCTCCTCCCCGATTTCTCCTATAGATCCTTTCTCCTGCCTTGCTATTGGCCATTCAGCTCTTTATTAGACCATCATGTGTTTTACACAGGCACAGGAACACAGCTTCACAGAGTTAAACAAATGTAACATAAACAAAAGTAACACCACTTAAAACAATATTCTACCGCAGGGGAGAAAGAGTTCTTCAGGGAAGTGGGAAATAGAGAAGGTGTTAGATCAGCCTAATAAGAAAGCAGAAGCTAAGCTTAACTGGGGAAGGAGGAGGTCGTTGTGGTAGGGTGGCTGGAGCGATGGCTTGTTGGTTAAGAGCACTTGTTCCCGGTACCTACATGGTGGCTCACAATGTTGAAAACTCCCTAACTTCAGTTCCAAGGTATGTAACTCCTCCTTCTGATCTCCAGAGGCACCAGGCACACACATGGAATACATACTTATGTGCAGGTAAAATACTTATAAACATAAAATGATAAATCTTAAAAAAAAAAAGATCATGGGACTAAAGAGGGTGGTGGTGGGGCTCCAAAAGTAAACAAAGTATAATGGAGAATCCAGTGAACTAGAGGCCATAAACAATACAGTAAACCATCTACAGCCAACAGATACTCATAGATCACTACCTGCAGAAGACAGCACACACATCTTCATAAGGACACAGAGATCTTCTCCAGGACAGGATATATGGGGAGGCACAAATCAAATCCTGGTGTATGTGTTTTAAAAGATAAGCAAAAGCAAAAAAAAAAAAAAAAAAAAAGCCAGGCGGTAGTGGCGCACACCTTTAATCCCAGCACTTGGGAGGCAGAGGCAGGCAGATCTCTTGTAAGTCTAAGGCCAGCCTGGTCTAGAGTGAGTTCCAGGGCAGCCAGAATTACACAGAGAAACCCTGTCTTGAAAAACAAAAAGATATGCAAAGGGTCTCCTCGTCTAAGCGGGATGAAGTTAGAACTTAGAGCTCATTAAGAGGCAGGTATAATTCCAGCACTAAGGAGGATTAGGTAGGAGGATCCTGAGTTCCAGGCCATCCTGCTCTTAGTAAGCACCTCTCCCCAAAGGAATAAAAAAGTACTATAAATAATTGTTCATTCCATTTATGATTTATTGTTCATTCATTATGCATTACATATGTATTCTCTAGTAGATGCCAAATAATATATCACAAAGGAAAACAGAAAGAATTAAATGCAAGACAATTATAAAAGCTCAAAGAGATGGGGGGAAAATCAGGATGAGAGGGAATGTAGATCCAATCACATCTAGCATCTCTGATTGCTTTCATATCTAAAGACCTTGTGACCAGGTCTTCAGTGTCTGTGTAAAAATGAGCTAGCTGTACCTTGGGATTCTATACCCAGCTAACTTATCAATAAAATGAGAGCAGAATAAAGGCTTAGATCATTGCCCCCAAACAGTTATCCCCTTACCTTGATTTCCAAGAAGGAGCATGCTTCCTTGCTCCATCAGGGTTGGACTTAGCCATGCCATTTGTTTGTTTGTTTGTTTGTTTTTGTTTTTGTTTTTTGAGACAGGGTTTCTCTGTGTAGTTTTGGTGTCTGTCCTGGATCTCGCTCTGTAGACCAGGCTGGCCTTGAACTCAGAGATCTGGCTGCCTCTGCCTCTGAAGCCGCAGCCAACCCCGCCGCCATCGCCACCACCACCACCTGGCTAGCCATGTGACTTATTTTGATCAACAACATGTAAGAGACGTATGTAACTCAGCCCAAAGCTTGGACTGTGCCCTCTGTGGGCTTGGGCTTTACTTTTACCTCCTGAAGTATCCCTTATTTAAGTAGAATGAAAACAGGCGAGAAGGGCTGGTCCCAAACAAGCCTGGAGTCAGGTCCAGCCAAGTCCAGAGAGCAGCTGAGTTGCAGATATGTAGAAATAAAGCAATGGTATTTTATCACTAAAGCTTATGGTGATTTGCTGTGCAACAAAAAAGAAGGAATGGCCAGGTGTGGTGGCACATGCCTTTAATCCCAGCACACACAAATAAATCCATGTAAAATATGGATTTCCTAATATTTCTCCTTTTTTTGTTTTGTTTTTTTGAAACAGGGTTTCTCTGTGTAGTTTTGGTGCCTGTCCTGGATCTTGCTCTGTAGACCAGGCTGGCCTCGAACTCAGAGATCCGCCTGGCTCTACCTCCCAAGTGTTTCTAATTTTTTTATACTATTTGTTAGAGCTTGGTGTAGTGGTGCATGCTTTTAATTCCAGCATTTGGGAGGCAGAGGAAGACAGATATATGTGAGTTAGAGGTCAGCATGGTCTACACAGTGAGTTCCAGGATAGCCAGGACTATGTAGAGAGAACCTGTTTCAAAGAGAGAAGAGAGAAAGTCACAAAGTGTAAGAAAATATCATCCCCCACTGACCTCTCTTTGGAAGCTACTTTAGAGGTTTGGGAGGGCAAAGAGGGGGACACATGGGACCTTGGAAACAGAATACAACTCTTGAGAGTAATCAGGCAGATCCAGGCAACAATGGCCCGGCACTGGGCAGTAGCGGAGCTGGGAGTTGATGTTGCTGGAAGGGAGGCACTCAGGAAAGGGGTGCTGCAGGTTCTGCTGCATCCCGGAGCCTGCGGAAGAGCCTGGAGAGGTGGAGGCTGTAGGGTAAGCAGTTCAAGGCCACTCTGGGCTATATACTGAGTTCAAGGCTAGCCTGGGCTTCAAGAGATGCTGTCTCAAAAAGTAAAAAAAAAAAAAAAAAAAAAATGTGTGTATACCTTCATAAACAACAAACCACCACCAATAACAACAACAAAAAAACAGAGCTGGAGATAGGGACACGGCTCAGTTGATAAAGTGTCAACCATGCAAGCTTGAGGACCCAAATTCTGGTTCCCAACACCGATGCAAAAAGCCTGCTGTGGCCACGTGTGTCTGTAACCCAGTTCCAGGTTCATTAAGGAAACCTGTCTCAAAAAATAAGAAATAAGGTAGGCAGTGATCAAGGGAGATGCCCAATATTGACCTTTAGCCTCTATACACACACACACACACACACACACACACACACACACACACACACAGAGAGAGAGAGAGAGAGAGAGAGAGAGAGAGATCACAAACATACATACTCAGAAACATCCATACACACACCACACACAGAGAGACCCACACAGATAAAAACAGTACTGACAGATCGTCACCTTTTGACTCAATCTATAAAACTCAGAAAGCTTTATTATAATTGTAGATGGATTAGAATTACTTCAATCTTGACAATGTAAAAGGAACCATAAAGATGACTTAAGCTGGGAGCCAGAAAGTCAAGTCAGAGAAATAAGGGGTGTTCTTATGGACAGAAGCATAAGTAATGAAATCGCAAACACTGTGTTTAAGCTTGTGAAAGTAGCCAATAGACAGGCTGAAAATAATAACCACGTTGAGAGGAAAATATAGGGTTCGGAGTTAGTTCCTCACGTGTCCTTGTAAGACATCAGTGTATAATGTTCCCAAGGCAGAATGTGTCAGGGTTCATAAATCATACAGCACTACCTGAAGGAGTTCAAGTTAGTGCATGTAGTCCAGGGCTCCTATGATCTTAACGGAGCTGGAAATTTCTTATCTCCTAGTGGCACTGTTGCCACTGTGACCTCTTAGGGTGTCAGGGACACACCATCCTCATGTGTTCCTTGCTCACACTGATTTAAACAAACCTAGAATGGCACATACAGCCGGGTGGTGGTGGTGCACGCCTTTATGCCCAGCACTCAGGAGGCAGAGCCAGTTCCAGGACAGGCATCAAAAGCTACACAGGGAAACCCTTTCTCAAAAAACAAACAAAACAACAACAAAAGAATGGCAATACAATTATATTCAGTATGTCATAACTGATATATGCCCACAGTACCTATTGACTATTGACTATACCTCTAACCATCATTTTAGAGTGAACGTCTATTTACAAAAATAGTTTACCATAAAACAGAATACCTTACAGTGCCTCTGAGTTTGAGCATCTCTAGACTGCATCATCTTCTCTTGTATTTGATTTAATCTCTTGTTTCTTGTGGCCCTGGAAGCAATAGGCTGAACCCATATGTGTGTACCACAGAGTCTGGTGGGTAGAAGACTATACACTGTCTGGGTTTGTGTAAGTTCGCTCTTTAATGTTCAACAATGGCAAATTATCTAAGAAAATCATCAAAGCATTTGACTTCTCAGGAGGTGGCCTACCACAGAGCAATGCAGGATTAAGGTTGCACTGGGATGGGGCAGGGCATGCTGCTGTTCAATATGTGCACAAGGTGATATCTGGGTCTCTGACTATGTCTCTTTATGATTTATCTTACTTATGGGTTTTTAAAGAATACACACACACACACACACACACACACACACACATATATACAAACATACATACACACACACACACACACATTTTTTTTTTTTTTTTGAGACAGGGTCTCTCTTTGCAGTCCTGATGGTCCTAGAACTTACTCTGGAACTCAGAGATCATCCTGCTTCTGCCTCCCAAGTGCTTGGATTAAAGGTGTGTGATGCCATTTTTTAAAGATTTATTTTTATTTTTAATTGTGTGAAGATGTGTGTGTCTGTGCACATGAGTGTGAGTACCTGTGTGGGTATGTGCATGTCAGTTTGAGTACCTACCTGTGAAGGCCAGCAGGTGGTGATACACATTCAGGATGGATTTTCCCTCCTAGTAAACTCTAGAAATGCCTGCATAGACACATTCAGAGATGTATCTCCTAGGTGATTTAAACCTAGTCAAGTTGACAGTGGAGATTAACCATCAGAGGACACTCTGTGTAAAGTTATAAAAATATCACTTCCCTTTGTTTTTGTTTTTGTTTTTTGTTTTTTGAGACAGGGTTTCTCTGTGTAGTTTTGGTGTCTGTCCTGGATCTCGATCTGTAGCCCAGGCTGGCCTCAAACTCACATAGATCTGCCTGGCTCTGCCTCCCAAGTGCTGGGATTAAAGGCCTGTGCCACCACCGCCCATCTTCCCTTTCTATCTACACATTGGCATTATAAGGTCAGATTTTAAAAAAATATTTAACTCTCCAAATAAAGCAAAACAAATTAAACACAAAGCAGAGAGGATTCTTCTGTACAATTAAACCAAATTAAAAAGACCTGTGTAGCATGAATCTTAAAAGTACTTATTAATAAAATCAAACCTTGGGCCAGTTATTGGGGTGAATGCTGGAAGATCAGAGAAGCAGAACAAGCCACAGCTACCTCACTTTGCCAGTTCCTCAGCTGATCCTGTTTCCTCAGACTGGAAGCTTCTGAGTCCTCATCCAGATGAATCTCAGCTGAACTGTGCTAATGGTTAAGCCTAAATGCTTAACCAGCCAAATGCTTCTAGTTTCTGGTCTTCACGCCTTATATACCTTTCTGTTTTCTACCATCACTCCCTGGGATTAAAGGCGTGAATCACCATGCTTGGCTGTATCCTTGAACAGATGGATTTCTGCTTCTGGAATGCTAGGATTAAAGGCATGTGCTACCACTGCCTATCTCTATGTTTAATATTGTGGCTGTTCTGTCTCTGACCCCAGATAAGTTTATTAAAGTGCACAATATTTTGGGGAACACAATACCACCACAGACCTGAAAATTGTTTTTTGTTACTTTTTTAACTTTTCTTGAGATAGAGTCTCACTATGTAGATTAGACTGGCCCTTAACTCACAGCGATCTGCCTGCCTCTGCCTTCTAGTGCTATGTTAAAAGGTATATGACCTTGCCTAGCATAGCTTTTTAATTTTTGTGGGATTTTTTTTTTTTTTGAGACAGGGTCTTATTATCTAGCCCTGGATGTCCTGGAACTCACTATGTAAACCAGGCTGGCCTCAAAATCAGAGATCCACCTGCCTCTGCCTCCCAAAGGCACTAAAGGTGTGCACTACCAGAGCTCTGCTCAGCTCTGTTTTTATTTTCCTGATATGAAAGTCTCACTATGGTGCCCATATTAGTCTGAAGTTCCTGGGATCCTCCAGCCTACTGAAGTTACAGGCACAGGTCACCACCCTGAGTGCCAATCATATCGGCCCACCATATTACTATTAATATACTGTTACGTTACCATAATTATGATCATTAATATGTTATTACATTAGGAAAAGGGCTAACAAGATGGCTCAGAATGCTGAGGCACCTGCTACTAAGCCTTACAACTCAGTTCAATTCCTGGGGCCCATGTAGTAGTAGTACTCACTCTCATAAAGTCGTTCTCGGATTTCCCCACATTAAAAACTAGAATGTTAAATTAGGCATGGTGACAACCTTAATCCCAGTACTTCAGGCTAGGTTATATTAGACCCTGAAAAAAAATACTTGCCTCACAGCTCACGGTTGTGGAAGCAGGAAGTTCGAAAGCCCGGAGAAAGTGGAGAAAAGGCTTTTTGCATGGTACAGATAGCATAAGGACAGCAGAAGGGGGAGGGAGGGAGGGAGCTGCTAACTTGAGTCTCTCCCTCTTTTCTTTTGTTGTTGTTTTTTGAGACAGGGTTTCTCCATGTAGCTCTGGCTGTCCTGGAACTTGCTTTGTAGAGAGCATGCGTCACCATCTCTCGCTTCTCCCCCCTTCTTTTTTTTTTTTAGCTGAGGATCGAACCCAGGGCCTTGCACTTGCTAGGCAAGCACTCTACCACTGAGCTAAATCCCCTCGACCTTCCTTATTATCTCTCAAATACTCCCCCTCCAAATACCTGAGGTATGAACTTCAGGATTTTTTTCCAACACGAGGGGCAGTACACATCCTCCGTTGTGCTGTCTAGTGCCAGCAGCTGCCTGTACTGCAGCACAACCCTTCTTTTGCTACTAACCTAGTTCAAAACAGTCTTCCTGTGCACACCGAGTAGGATTGGATCTCCATTCCCAAGTGCCAAACCTGCCGCCTCCAAACACTAATGAGGTCCAAGAAACAGCACTGTACTACCTCCTCCTAGTGGTAGGAGGCGCCAGGTACAAATAATTTACCTTTTACTTCAGCAGGCCTCAGATGATTAGACCGGCAAGAACATGGAGGCTCCTGAGAGCACCTTATGGCCATCTTTCTTACCTGATCATCAGCTCCAACCAATGGGACACCTTAGTGCAGTGCAGCAGTGTGCCGCCTTAAAGGTGGGTCAGCTACCTTAAAGATTCATGATAGAGCAGAAGCAGCATAGCTCTGGGGAAGACATTGAGTGGAACTGGTGCCTTCTCCCAGGGAACAATGTGTGAGCAGTGTGGCACCTGCCCCATTGCTCATCTCAGGGACTATCAGCAGTCTATCTGCCACTGTTTCACTGGACCACTTCTAAACCCAACTGCTGCCAATCAAGTCCCTGAAAACAGAGCCTGCAAGCAGGGACTCATTACATAGTGTTCTCAGAAGGGATGTAAGGAAGCAGAATGGGGTCAAGGAAAGCAGAGCTGTGAAGGAGAAGGGCTATTACTGTTCTCTAGTGTTAGAGCTTATAGAATGTGTGTACATAAAGGGGATTATTCATGTGGTTTGAGACAGGATTTGTGTAGCCTTGGCTATCTTGAATCTAGGTCTACAGACCAGGCTGGCCTCAAATTCAGAGATCCACCTGCCTCTGCCTCCTAGAGTGCTAGGATTAAAGGTGTGATGACCTGCCCCCCCCCCCCAAGGGGATTTATTCACTTGTTAGAGTGGTTTACAGGCTGTGGTCCAGCTAGTCCAACAATGGTTATCCGCCAACAGAAGGTCCACAAGACTGAAGGTCTCTCTTCAGCATATGCCAGAATCCTGAAGTAGGCTCCAATGCCAGTGAAGGAATGGACTTGCCAGGGAGAGTAAGCAGGCAGAGTAAGCTTCTTTCTTCTGTCCTTCATATAGGCTGCCAGTAGATGTGGCCCAGATTAAAGGTAGATCTCCCACCACAAAAGATCCAGATGAAGTGGGTCTTCCCACTTCAAATGATTTAATTAAGAAAACAAAAAAAACCAAAAAAAAAAAAAACCTTCTCACAGCTATACACAGCTACTTGGGTTTTAGGTAATTACAAGTTGATAACTAATAGCCTTCACAAGGGCCAAAGACTGAATTTTAGAGTTAGTCCCAGGTTGAGATGGAGTGGATTTATGAACATTACCACCCCCCCACCCCCACAAGAGTCAGTCAGTCATAGCTTGTTGACTTCTCAGACACAGTAGCCACTGTTCTGCTGAGGCAATTCTCTATAGAACGCAGCTCGAAGCTGAAGCAGTCAATGCTCACAGCGGTGATGAGGGGCATAGATAAAGACACCTGCACACACTAACAGACACATAATTTGAGACAGGACCTATTCAGCCCAGGCTGACCTGAAACTATGTACCAGGCTGGCCGTGAACTCATTCACCAGCATGTCACCATACTTGTTTTTTTCTGCTTGAGAGGCATGCACCACTATCCCTGGCTAAAAAAAAATTGTGTTTGTGAGTATAGTGCCCATTGAGGCCAGAGATCATCAAATCCCCTGGAACTAGTTATAGGTGACTGAGCTACTGATAATGGATACCGGGAACTAAATTCTCACTTTTGAGACAACTCTCTACATAACCTTGGCTATCCTGGAACCTCCACTGTAGATCAGGCTGGTCTCAATCTCACACAAGATCCTCCTGCCTCTGTCACCATGGCTGGCCACGTATGGGTGTTTTACTTGTATTTATTTAAGCACACTATGCCACTCCAGCTGAGCTTCAAGGGTTGCACGTTACACCCCTCCCCCATCATATATATGAAAGAAAAAACGGCCATACTCCAAGTTAGGTTTAAGGCGTAATATTCTTTGGGGAAAGGGAGGGGGAAGTCACAGATACATTACCAGCTGGTATTGGACAAACCCAAGTCCTACCATATGCCCAGCCATGATGCACCAAATATTGTCTCTTACAAGAACCATTCCTGCCTGGCTCAAAAATAAAGTCTAGTGGTAGTGCATGGAGGCAGGCAAATCTTTTGTATGTTTGAGCTCAGTCTGGTCTACAAAGTGGAGTTCCAGGACAGTCATTGCAGAGAAACCCTGTCTCAAAAACCCTGAGAGAATAGTCTTAATCACTACCCTAGGTGGATATAAGCTCCAGGTTTATAGGACTTCAAAGGTTCATGGGATCAGATTCTGATGGGGAAGGGGCAAGGAGAACATTAGCTGATCATTTATCCATGCTATCCCACTCTGGAATGCCACTAACATGGGGGGCTGATGAGGTGGCTGAGACTCTGCTGGCTGAGTCCCAACAACTGGAGTTGGACCTCTGGAACTCACATGGAGAAGAAACTTCCACAACTTGTACCCTCCCCTAAATGTGTGTAATACGGTTTATAAGCCCATGCAGAATCTAAGTGAGGATAGTACACATACCTGCCATCTTAATACTTGGGAGGTAAAAGCAAGAGAGTTCAAAGCCAATTTCAGTACCCATACTGTAGGCCTTAATTAGTAAGATGTGCAAGGAACCAGGAAGGTAGTCCGAGGACAGTCTAGAATCAATGGAGTCTGAATTCCCTTAGTAAAAATGTTATTCAAGATTTGGAGCTTGGAGGTGGTGGGGCATGCCTTTAATCCCAGCACTTGGATCTCTGTGAGTTTGAGGCCAGCCTGGTCTACAGAGTGAGATCCAGGACAGGCACCAAAACTACAGAGAAACCCTGTCTCAAAAAAACCAAAACCAACAACAAAACGAAAAACCGAGCCATTTCCAATCTATAGAATACATTCTACACCTAAAAAGGCCAGTGGGGCTGGAGAGATGGCTCAGAGGTTAAGAGCACTGGTTGTTCTTCCAGAGGTCCTGAGTTCAATTCCCAGCAACCACATGGTGGCTCGTGACCATCTATAGTGGGATCTGATTCCCTCTTGTGCTTGAAGACAAGACAGGTCACTCATGTATATAAAATAAACATACAAAAAAAATTAAGCCAGTAACCCAATGAAAGGATCAACCTGTTTTCATACACAGGGCTGACATACATATACTCCACAGAATACCTGACATTCTAATCCAAAGCATGAGGTATAATACTGGAATAGCTTTCAGTGCTTTTTACTTCACTATAAAATGAAAACATAGCTTAACTTTAATATTAAAGCAGAGACAAAATTTAATTTTAACATTGTTTTAATCAAGTAATGTAGCTGTTTGAAACAGGAAACTTTTTAAGACACCTTAATAGAGCAATGAACGATTGATTACTCTTAAACCCCAGATTGTGTGAATTTGAACCCCACTGGTTTGGCACCAGACACAACAGTGGCTGAAGCCCAAGCCCCTTCCTCGGTATTGGAGACCTGACTGTGACAGCTCTAAGACAAAATCTTACCAGGATGAGGTTGAATATGTTGATCTACTTGAGAATCTCATGATGACAAATGGATGGTTGGGCCATGCAAAAAAGAATCTGAAACCTACGAAATGAGTTTGCAAATACCTCTTCTTTGGTGTGACACTGCATCTTCCCGTGTTACCATTCCAGGTATATGGCTCCCATTCCATGTTCAGCAGACTCAAGGTTTTAATTTTACCAAAAATTTGTATCATTTCAATGCAAAAAATTTACATATTTATTAAAGTTTTATAATCTGTGAGATTGATGACATAAAGGGTAAGATCTAAACAATGTTATGAGCTAGTATGCCACACAAATTAACCACCTGGGTTCTTAACTCCCAGAATGCACTTTTCTGGAAAGGAATATATATGATAACAAGTTTTTAATGCTGAAGATGAGTTTGCAAATATAATCAGGAACCCAGATGGAGTTTACACCAGCTAATGGGTAAGGAATTCACTTGTGTCTGAAGTTCAAGGCTCTGAATGGGCTGGTCAGGCCCTATCAACTGCACCCACCCAGTGGCCATCACCAGACTTCTCAGGTGCCCAACTATATTCAATGTGAAGTAAAAAACATCCCAAGTCTTACACCAAAATACAGGCTCTGACTCAGAAGTATGATTTTAACTTTCTCTTTAAATAAGACAATTGGGGGCAAAGGGATCAAGCTTGAAACACAATAACACTTATTTTGGCAAGATAGCAACCAAAATCTAAAGTACAAGCTATTATATTCAAATTCAAAGGCATTGAAGAATAAACCATAATATTGGGGGTGGGGAGAACACATTGAACACAAGATACAGTATGTCTAAACATCTTGAAATTATAATTTAAGGGTAAAAGCTGAACAATTATGCTGTTTTAGCTAGGAATTAAGTGCACCTTTTCCTGTTTCTCCCAAATAGAATCAGAGTTTAAGATTTAATCACACCTCAAAGCTTTTTCTCTCATTACAAAGCAACCACTAAATACACACAAAATACTTATTTGTTAATTATTTCCCTGGCTCATAAATGTGCAAAGCACATGACTCCAAAGACTACAATTTGGGGTGAGTGTACACAAACTGAAAAACCACAACTCCAAATTTCAAAACTTGCTCTTAAAACCATAGGACACACAGGTTGTTTTCACTTCTCATGAAGATGTCACACTTATTTATTCATCAGTCTCCCTTAGAATGACAAGAATTATCAGTTGCCAATCTGAACAGATGAGGCCTGGAGATACAACTTTAAAAATATCCCATTTCTTAATAGCTGAATAAGGTCATTACAATGGTTTGCATTCTCTAAGTTTCAGCACCTGCAATCAACCAGGCTCAAGGACCTAATGGTGTAACATCCTATAAGTAGCCAATTACTTCAGTGTAAGCCATTCAGAGCCCAAAGTCTGAAGAATGACCAAAATCAAATCTTTATTTTTTAGTAACTGTATAAATGTGATCCAAATGTGTCCACCACTAGTTTTTCCAAAAGAAACATGCTATAAATAAGCAAACTACAACTGTTCACTGATAAGTATGGACTCCCTAGATGTCTCATTGGGCTTAATTATAGACCACTCACAGTAATAGCTTTTTAGTATCAAGTGTAGCATGATGTTAAGCCATTTGAGCTTTTGCACATACATGTTGCACTTCTGGCTGATAATGGAGAAAAATTTGCAGCATTACACTGTTAAGCTAAGTTGCATCCATCCTTTTAAATGGCATCAATATCAATGTCGTCATCCTTGTTGTCAGACTTCACAGTTTCAACTTTTGGTACACTGGCAGTCTTCGAATATACCACCTGATAAAATAAATCATTTCATCAATTAAATGTAGGCATTGAGCAACCACCCCTAGTAATATTATTTCCATTAAGTTTCTCTTGTTTTTAATTTTTTGAGATTACAGTATTTTCCCTTTCCTTCCCTCCCTCGAAGCTTTCCCCCCGAACCCCCACCCTTCTTCCATTTTGGTGTTCTGAGACAGGGTTTCTTTTCATAGTCCCTAGCTGTCCTGGAACTCAGGAGATCCTCTGCCTCCTGAGAGCTAAGAAGGTACATGCTACCATGTCCATCAGTTATTTTATTTTATTTTTTTTTGTATTTTCGAGACAGGGTTTCCCTGTGTAGCTTTGCACCTTCCCTGGATCTTGCTTGGTAGACCAGGCTGGCCTCGAACTCACAAAAATCCGCCTGCCTCTGCCTCCCGAGTGCTGGGATTAAAGGCGTGCACCACCACCCGGCATAGTATTTCTTTATGCCTAGGGGTAAATGTCTATCATTGAGTTAATTTAATTATTTTCTAGGGCTGGAAGAGGCAGCTTAAGGTTAGAAAGAATGCTTGCTTACCTAACACTCCCCAGAACGCATATAAAAGTTGTCTCCTCCACCCAGAGAAAGACTATATATATATATACACACACATATATATACATATATGTATGTTTGCTTATGTTTTCAAGACAGGGTCTCTCTGTGCAGCCTTGGCTATTCTGGAACTCACTTTGTAGACCAGGCTGGCCAAAAACTCAAGAGATCCACCTGAGTGCTGGGATTAAAAGTGCCACCACCCAGCTGATTACACTTTGTTTTATCTTTAATCTGAAATTTGGAACTCTACTTGGAATCAGTTCAAGGCTAACCAGGGCTACACAAAGCAAAACAAAAACAAAACTTCAATGTCCATTGCCAATCAAGTACTCAATAACATGTTCCCTAGCTTTTACCTCAATATTCTCATCTTCATCTTCTTCTTCGCCACCAGAAGATTCTTCCTCTGCTTCCTTCAACCATTTAATAAACGGTTCTGCTTTGACACGAATCTCTTTGGCAAGTTCTTTTGAGACATATTTCTTAGAGGCCTAAAAAAGTTCAGAATTTTCTCAGTGAAGATTTGAAAATATACTTATACAACAAGCTATTTAAAGGGACTGGGTCATACCCTAACCTTCAACAGTACATACATACTAAGAGACTAAACAACAATTTCTGCTGCCTTTTAACCATAAAGAGACTTTAACCCACCCCCACCAGCTGTTTTGATGCTTCTGAACTTCACAAACAACTTATGTGCTCCCCACCTTTTCCGACCAGCTGATGATGACCTCCTCTTCTAAAAGGTCTGCATCATACATCTCCTTCAAGATATGTGGAATCTTGGAGATCAGCTGAGCTTGATGCATTGCTACCACACATTCCAAACCATGAAGAAGGTACCGCTGAGCCTTTTTGTTGTTATGACAAAACTGTAAGTAGATAGTTAGCATCAATAATAGTCCCTATTCTAAGATAATTCAGTACTTTAAAAAACATTCATTATCTTAAAGCATGGCACATGTAACAATGACTAAAAAAGGTCAATGCACAGATACCCTTACCATTTGCAGGTGCTCCCACACTTGGTAAAGTGGGCCAATTACCTATTTTCAGGATGATAATATAGTGGACTGAAGCAATTTAAAGCCACAGTACTAAGTTCACAATCTTGATTTATAATCCCCAAAAAGTCTCTTACTCTTAAGAAATGGCGCCTGTATTTCTTGATCTGCTCTCTTATCTTCTCGTTAAAGAGAACTTCAGTCAAAACAAGAGGACCCATAGCTTTTACATCCAGTCTTTCTGCCTCAGCAACAATTTCTTTATCAGATGAATCAATAATGCCCTCTTCTTTCTTTTTCTGGAAATAAAAAATTCAATGAAGTATGAGCATATCTTGCTATGCTGTAGATAGTAGTCCTGCTTTCTTTCTCCAAGATTTCTACCCAATTTATGGAAGTATACCCACTATACTTCCAATGTTATTTTTTGAATAAGAAAAGCAAATACAAGCACTGAATTGAAAATATACAAAGGGAAGGTGTGAGCCGGGCGGTGGTGGCACACGCCTTTAATCCCAGCACTCGGGGAGGCAGAGGCAGGCGGATCTCTGTGAGTTCGTGGCCAGCCTGGTCTACACAGGAAAGGAGCCAAGCTACACAGAGAAATCCTGTCTCAAAAAACAAACAGCCCCACAAATGGAGGGTGTGGTGGAATACGCCTTTAATCCCAGCAGAGTGTGGAAGACCTCTATGAGCTCCAGGCTACTGTGGTCTACACCAGTGCCAGGACAGCAAGGGCTATAGAGACCCTGTCTCAAAAACAAAAAACCACTGAATAAATACACTTCAAAGATATCAGAGAAAAAGTTAGCCAATTATAAAAACAAACATTTCAAAGGCCAAAGGTTGTATGATGTGTGTATTTGTAGATCAAGCATATTTACCTTAACAAAATCAAACAGGATGTTAACACGCTCTTCTATAGTTCTTTCCAAATCATCGCTGAGTGTCAGAACTTTTGCATGGTCACTGATTTCATCCATTCTGCGCCTCTGAGCTTCCTCAGTTGTGTCCTCCCCCCAATCATCATCCTCCTCTTCTTCCTGCTTAAACAAAAGCAAAGCTCTTCAAATAGTGGTATTAGTCACACTGACAGGATCAAACACCTTTGCCTGAAGACCAGAGAATGTACCTTTCACATGAGTGCAAACAACAACAAAATGCTAAGCAGGGAAAACCCAGGCTCAAAAATATATTCAGTTTAGCTCAACTCAAGCAACCAATAGTACAGTTTTAACAGTGCACTACATTAACAAATTCAAATTTTCGTTCATTTCAACCAAACACCAGTTTTCCACAATTTTAAAGTGCCCTACACTCACCACAGCATGTGGAGGAGGACTAATTTCATTTGGTGGTGGAGGTGGTGGTGTCTCACTGCTGGATACGGAGCCATTTTCCTTGTCCTTGCCCTTTCTATTTTTCTTTTCCTTTTCTTTCTTTCCTGTACCACTGTCACTATTCTCTACAGGGAAACAAAAGTTAACTTAGTCCTACGGTTTATGCATCACTGACTATCAGATTTAAATCCTACCCTCTCACCATCGCGACTCTCCTCAGTAGTTAACACAACAAAATGCAACTTAGAATTCTGAAGGGAGGGCTGGAGAGACGGCTCAGTGGTGCAGACCACTTGTTAAAACCCAAGTTCGATTCCCAGCACCCGTATGGTGTTTCACAACCACCCATAACTCCAGTTCCAGGGGATTCAATGCCTTCTTCAGGTCTCTAGGGCACTGCACACACATAGTGTACAGCCACACATGCACACAAAACACCAACACACCAAATAATAAATATAGATTCTGAAGGGATACAGACAAATATACTACTAACCACATTTCACAAGTTATAAAATACAATGAAATAATGCCATTGGGGATATTAAACTGTTGGAATTGTTCATATAATGCCTCAATCAAGTAGTTTATCCCCATGAATTTAAAGAAAACCATATCCAAAACCTGACCATCCAACAATTAAAGAGTTTGTTTGAGTCTATATAACGGCTTGTCTCATGGGGAAGAGAACACCGGAATAGGTTGGACTATCTTGCTATAGCAAGCTCAAATTGTGTCAGATAGTTTTGTTCATCTGCCACAGAGTGTTGCTTGCAATTTTCTAAGCCACTGTAGCTTAATGAGACAAGGCTTGTTTTCAGAAAGGTAGATCTTTTGATGGATTTCCATCATAATCTATTTTATAAATCAACGGGATAATATAGTTTGGTAGCTTCCTTTTCACTTTTACTGTTAAATAAAACACATTTTTCAATAATATCTTATAGTCAGTCAAAAATCACAAAGTCCTAAGCCAAAGACAGGCAGGCAGACCTCTGAGTTCAAGGCCTGCTTGGTCTACAAAGTGTGTTCCAGGACAGCCAGGACTACACAGAGAAACCCTGTCTCAAAAAACAAACAAACCAAAAAAGTCCAAAGACTAAAGTCCCTTACACTGTATATATTTGTACAGTAATAAAACATTCTATTTTTTATTCCAATAGTCATTTTGTTATGACTTACCAGGTGGGTTTTTGAGAATGAATGTACAGAGTTTATGATGTGTGTCAAGCATGCCTCGGTACCCACAGGCTTTACAAGAGTTACCTATTGTTTGCTTCTTTGGATTGACATGCTGTCAAGAAAAGTAAAAACAAGTGTCATGTATAGTTAAAAACAAAAACTGTGTATGAGTTTATACAACATTAGAAAACATCTGAAACACTAACTTAACACAAATTTTCTTCATAGTAGCCTAATTTTAACAAAAGGTATTCTCTAACAAGTCTGGCTCCTTCTCAGGAACATCAAAGCATAATCAGGCAACACCACAAAAGCATATAGAATTTAGTGACAAAAACTTTAAAGGCACTCACCAGATCTGTTTCAGGATTCTCACACTCAGGACAAAGAACAAATTTTTTAATGAATCCATCCAACATGTCTTGCAGCTTATTCGCCTCATGAGATCCATTGACAATGTAACGGTCATTCTTAACATCAAACTGGGTCTGTGCTCCCAGCTCACAACCAAAATATTTGGTGGGATCTACAGAAGACAAGGTATTTCATTATAGTTAACTAAAGCACTGGCTTCACACAAAAATTTACACAGAACTCACCGTTCCTTAAAATTACAGGGCCACTGGGAGACAGCCAGGGTAGTTTAATGACACCCAATCAAGTAGGTACGAAGTTCCACACTTGCTAGTTAATATATGATCGAGGAAAGACTGTCAAGACTATATCCATAATATACCTTTTTCAGGCTTCTCCAAGCTTTACTTACACGTTGGAGGCCGATTAAGCGCCTTTGCAACGTCAACCATGTTGACTATAACTGTCTTGATTCCATTTCCTTTGCCCTCAACCTAAAGGAAATAAGAATTTCAATTTTGCACTGTCTTCCCTGTAAATGCAATCTTTCAAATCCCATGAAGAACATATGGACCAACGTCTTACTAAAATGAAGATCCGTATACCTTGGCAATCAAACGGGGCATCTTGTAGCGATAGAACTGGTCTGACACGCTGCGGTTGACGTTGACAGACATTTTGGCTTATTAGTGACTTTATCAATAAGATGAACAGATCTTTGATTGCAACTTTTTGGTATCTTCTGTCTGGAGAAGAAGGGATGACATAAACGACTGCAAGAGTTCTCGGTCTCTGACATGAAAAAATTTTCGCCACTGAGGCTGTAAGCTTCTTGCTTGTATGCTATGTTTCCCCAATACAGGTACCAATGGCTGCGCAACAGCTCTGGAAGAGAGAAGCAGAGAACACACAAACACCCCTACCGGGTTAGTACCACCCCTATGCCGACAGACCAACTTCCTGTCTTAGAGCACCCCGCCCCATCAACACTCCTGGCTCCCAGCGCCCGGGTTCGAGTGCGTGTGTGTGTTGGGGGGACAGCCAGCCTCGGGAACAAAGCACACCTCCAGGAACCTAGGCGCCCACCATCTTGACCAGAGCGGTGGCTGTGGCGGGGAAATGGCCCACAGACCACCGGCGAGTCATAGGCGGCCGCCGCCGCCGAGCGAGTTCTAACCGCCGGCCGGGGAGGGGCCCGGCCCTCTTCTCCCGCCGCAGCTCAAGCCCGCGAGCAGCCAACTTCTCCAATCGCGCCTCCCCCGGCTGCCATCCTTGTGAAACGGGAAGCGTCGGGCCGGACCTGCCAACCGCCAAGCTGCGGCTTCGGCGACTCCGGCGACCGGCTTCAGGGCGGCACGTCCGGGCCCGGAGCCATGGGCTCCGTCGGAGCACGAGGACCGCGGCCGGAGCCGCGCCCGGGCTCGCCGCGCTCGCCCCCTCCAGCGCACGCCCCGCCGCCCCGCCGCCCCGCCGGCCGCCCTGCGCCCTCGTCCCCATGGCTACGCGACAGCGAGCGCCCGTCGCCCGGCCTCCCTCTTCCGGCGGCCGGCGGGGCGGAGGTGCGGCCTCCCTGAGTCACAAACGCGCCCGGGGCCTGACTCAGCCCGGCGCCGGCACGCGCGCGCGCGCCCCCGCGGCCACCGGCCTCCCCCCCCCCCCCCCCCCCCCCAAACTGCGCCACACGCGCGGCAGGTCACGCGGCCGCGCCGCCATCTTGCCGCCGCCATGGCCCGCCGCCCGCGACTCACCGTTTTCGTCAAATAAAGACATAAACCCAACGCGGCTCGCCCGGGACTGGGAGGAAGAGGCGCTGGAAACCGGGTCCGGAGCGGCGGGGCGGGCGGCGAGCGGAGGGGCGGCTGGGCAGGTGCCGCCGCCGAGCAGCGGGAGGGGCTGTCCCAGCGACGTCCGCGTCCACACCAGCAGCGCCGAGCCTGGCGACCTGGCGGGGACACGGCTGTGAGCCGCAGGCGGTGCCTGCCCCCCGCCGGCGGCCCGCGGGGTGGAGGGGCGGGAGCGCTGGGCAGGGGCACGGGCCACCGCCCCCCGCGGACTCACCTCTGGAATGTTCTCGCTCTGACTGAACAACGCCGCCGCCGCGCTCAAGCTACCCTCGGCCCCGGATCCCGCCCCCTGCAGCGGGCCGCAACTGCTCATTGGCCGCAGGCCCACCCGAGCTCGCCAGCCATTGGCTTGCAGGCGCGTCCGTTGCACCTTTCCCCGCCCTCCACTTCCTGGGGCTCCACTCGTGGGCTCGGCCCGCCTCCCGCCTATCCCCGCTTCCTTCCCCTCCCTTTCCCCCCCCTGTCTTTCCCAGAGGCCTTCGCGGTCTCGCGATAGCTGTGTTTTGCTGTGAGTTTGGGCGCTCAAGGCAATATGGCGGTTGCCTAGTTCACCTGCGGGGCGGGGCCGACTTGGGCCGCGGCGTTTCCTGGCTTCGGGCCACGCCGGTTCTAAATGGTCGCCCTACCTAGGCCTAGCGCCGCGGAAAAGGCAGCTCCGGCTGCCTCTTCCCCACTGCCTGGCCCGGGGCTGTCATCCCGTGTGGTGCCTCCCCGAACTCGGGAAGCAAGGCACGGCTAAGACTCTGCGATTGTGGCTCTGGGGTTTCCCACGATGGAAACGCCACCTTTTGTGTGTAACTTGGGCCCCCGAAAGTGCGTCGTGGTGTGGTTTCGACCCCAGTAAGGTCTGGCTGTGCCTCAGAGCCAGCCATCCCCTCCTCGGGGCTCAGCCGCCACGTAAGGCCACTCTAGCCCAGCCCAGGTTACAAAGTCGATTCCTGGCTGGTGAGCGTGGCTCCCGGCAGGTGTACCTGCTGAGGCCACGGTTCTGTATTCACTAACCATTTCTGTTCGGAAAAAAAGCCCCGACTTTTTCTTTGTTGTTGTTGTTCTGTAGAAACTCCCTCATTGTCTAAAAACTTAGTTTTTTTTGTAAAAAGTTTCTACTGAAACTCAAAATCGTACCAATTAAAAGGTAGAAATACCTGAGATTGACCAGAGCCCTGTTCGAACTTCTTGCGGCTTCTGAGAGCAGCAACCTGGCTTAGCAGCTGCGTGATTTCCTGGATGGGGAGAAACAACAGTGTTATGGAAGAGGGGTTGCTCTTTGTTCTAAGCCAGATGAATTTGTAAGGTTCAAATAGAAAGATCTAGTTTGTTTTGCTCAAAACCAAGGTTATTTTCCCATGACTTATAAGACCTATAAAGCCATTTAGAAATCGACAAGTGTCATTGGGGCAGAATAAAGACACGATGCAGAACTGAGAGATTTGTGTCATTCTCCGTGAGTTTTCCTTATTTCACAGTACATGGCTGTACAATTTTTAGGTCGAATGCGTACTGATTATTGGTTACCTGGGTTCCCCATCGTTAAAGTGGAAAAATAGGTCCCGGGCAGTGCTTTATGGATCATGACTTAGCAGTATTGAAACAGATTGAGTTTTTGCTCGGCTGCCCTCAAATGGCATTATTTTAGAAACTCTCAGAAAATAGGGATGTGAAACTAATCTGAGGTAAGAGGCTTGTCTCAGAAAAGTATTTTTGATAATGCTATACAAAGTGGTCTTTTCTGTATGTTTGATGACCTGATCTTTAATTTAAATTTCATTAAAAAGCCTGATGTGCTGACACTTTTAATTCTAGCACTCTAGCGGATAGAACACCGTTAAAGGCTAGTCTACATCGTGAGTTCCAGGACAGCCATAGAAACAAACAAGTAAATAAATAAAAATAAAAAAAGCTGTATTGGCAGGAGGTGGTGGTGCACATTAAACCCAGCACTGGGGAAGCAGAGGCAGGAGGAGCTCTGAGTTCGAGGACAGCCAAGGCTATACAGAAAAACCCTGTCTCAAAAAACAAAAAGCTTGCACTAGTTCTAACTTCAACTTTTAGTGTATGCTCCACTGCTGTGCTATTATAGGCAACTTCTAAGAACACATTTCATGCCCTCTCACCATATAGCCAACTTGACCTCAAACTCACTGTCTCAGCTGTAGAAGAATCAGAGCATGCGCTAGCACACCCAGCTAACAAGTACTCAATCACACCATTATCAATGCTTACTATGTCTTAGAAATTTGATTAGACTTCCAATACACTGAAGACTTTTTATTCCCATTTTATAAACAAGAAAATTGAAGTGTGTGTGTGTGTGTGTGTGTGTGTGTGTGTGTGTGTGTGTGTGTCTCGGGGATGAAGCTGCTTTTCCAAAGCTGTATTCCCAGTAACTTGCAGAACTGGCATTTGTACCAGTTCTCTAGGATCCTAGAGCCTCCCTCGGTTAGCATGTGGCATACACTTCCAATTAAATACAAAAATATAACGAGGCGGTTTATATGTAACCCCACTTAATCGACTAATAATCTGGTAAGGAAGTGTTGTACCCATACTTTACAAGCGATGACAGCCCTTTAATGCACGGTGGGCAGCTTTTGAACTCCGGCTTGTTTGACGCCAAGCTTATTGCATAATTTCCCCTGCCATTTCCGTCCCCACCTCATTTGGCTGTTATTTCCTTCAGCCGGGTACTTACAGTTGGTTAAATAATGGACACTGGGTGCTTATGAAATCCTTGTCCATGGGTTGTGCATTTTGGCACTGGGAAGCTGACATGAATAGTTGCTGAAGAGGTAAATGAGTAAACTGCCTGGCTGGTTGTTTAGACATTGGTGTCTCTGAGTCTGTTCAGTCTGAATTAGTCCCCTGAGTTAAAATCAACTCTTTGTGGACTAGAACTTTGTGTTTCTGAGAGTAGGCCATTGAGGAGACTAAGGTAAAGCCAGCTTTGAGGGGCCATCTGGTTGGTCAGCTGCTCCACCCCCCTTTATGACATCTGTCTCTCAGCTTTTAAGGCTGCACAGTTACTTCAGTTGCTGCCTCTTGCTTGAAGAGGAGCTCAAGGACATGAGCATCCTTTTTCTTCTGGCTCACTAGCCCATCTCCTCAGTGTGCACTGAGAAGAACAGGCAGCCAAAGATGCCAGAAGGGAGTGAGTGGTCTCTGGTAAGCACAGAAGCCTTGACTGCCTGATGGGCTGGTACCTAAGTCACAGCTTTTTTGGGGGGGGAGGGGTTCGAGACAGGGTATCTCTGAAGTTTTGGTGCCTGTCCTGGAACTCATTCTGTCGATCAGGCTGGCCTTAAACTCACAGACATCCACCTGCCTCTGCCTCCTAAGTGCTGGGATTAATGGTGTGTATACCACTGCCATCCAGTTTAAATCACAGCTTTTTAAACTGTGGCTTGCAACCCCATATGGTATTGCATAACTGTGGAGAGCATGAAAAGTTTGGCAACAGTAAAAGGCATCAATCAATAAATGACCAAAAATTAATTCCAAGTCAACATACCTATGTTGCATTGTACAGCATCACTATTTCTGAACCAAGACCATTTTGGTCCCTCATCCCTCAGACAGGGTTTCTTTGGAAGCCTGTCCTAGAACTCACTGTGTAGACCTGGCTGGCCTCAAACTCATGGAGATCCACCTGCCTCTGCTTCTCAAGTGCTGGGATTACATGGTCTTGCACATGCCATCACACCATGCAATGCCATCAAAGGCTTCCTGAGTCACCTCTGCCCAGATTGGAAATCATTGTGAGTTAGGAGGGGCAGCATTACTGTAAATACAAAGGTATTGCTCTTACAGAAACAAACTTACTGCTCTTCATCATGTATCAAGTTAGTATATACTGTGTTACAATGTTTTATTTATTGACTTATTTTGAGACAGTGTCTCACTATGAAACCCTGCTCAGTCTGAAACTCCCAGAGATCCACCTGCCTCTGACTTCTGAGTGCTGAGACTGAAAGTGTATACAACCACACCTGTCTAGAATGTTTTATTTAGTTTTTAAATTCTATTTGGGGGCTAGTGAGAAGATGGCTCAGTAACTAAAGGTACTTCCTGGAAAGATTGGTAATCTGAGTTTGGTCCCCAGGCCCCACATGGTAGAAGGAGAGAACTAGTCCCACTTGAAAATGGGCACAGTAGCATGCTCCCCAATAAAAGAAATAAATGATATTTTAAAAATTAAAAACTGCTGTTTGACTACAAGGGAGTCTATCATTAAAAAAAAATGAGGCTAAATGCGGTAATCTCAGCACTGGGTGTGTGTGGAGGCAGATCTTTGTGAGTTCAAGGCCAGCCTGGTCTATATAGTAAGTTCCCAGGCAGCCAGGGCTACACAAAGAATCCCTATCTAGGGCTGGAGAGATGGCTGCTCCTCTGCCATCGTAGATGCTGACCATCTTTCTGAAGTAGAATCTTCATGGCCTGAACATTTCTTGGCAATAGTTTTGAGCAAAATATATGTTTAATAAGAAGATAACCACATCAAGATGGTGGGAAAGCTGAAGCAGAATTTACTTTTGGCGTGTCTGGTGATTAGTTCTGTGACAGTGTTTTACCTGGGCCAGCATGCCATGGAGTGCCATCACCGAATAGAGGAACGTAGCCAGCCAGCTAGACTGGAAAACCCAGAGACAACTGTACGAACTGGCCTGGACATCAAATCCAACATAACATTCACCTACCACAAAGATATGCCTTTAATATTTATCGGAGGTGTGCCTCGGAGTGGAACCACGCTCATGAGGGCTATGCTGGATGCACATCCTGACTTCCACTGTGGAGAGGAAACCAGGGTTATCCCTCGAATCCTTGCCCTGAAGCAGATGTGGTCCCGGTCCAGTAAGAAGTGCTGGATTCCGCCAAGAAAGCCTTCCTTCTGGAGGTCATTGTTAAACATGGGTGGAGGAGGTGGGGGGAGTGGGGGGTGGGGGGGGGGGGCAGCGCCTTATTTATGTAACAAATATCCTTTTGCCCTGAAATCCTTGACTTACTTTGCTAGGTTATTTCCCAATGCCAAATTTCTCCTGATGGTCCGAGATGGCCGGGTGTCAGTACATTCCATGATTTCTCGAAGAGTTACCATAGCCAGATTTGACCTGAATAGCTACAGGGATTGACCAAGTGGAATTGGGCCATAGAAACCATGTACAACCAGTGTATGGAGGTCGGTTATCAAAAGTGCATGTTGGTTCACTATGAACAGCTTGTCTTACACCCTGAGTGGTGGATGAGAATGCTCTTAAAGTTCCTCCATATTCCATGGAACCATTCAGTTTTGCACCATGAAGAAATGATTGGGAAAGCTGGGGGAGTGTCTCTGTCAAAAGTAGAGAGATCAACAGACCAAGTCATCAAGCCTGTCAAAGTGGGTTGGGACGATACCCCCAGATGTTTTACAAGACATGGCAGTGATTGCACCCATGCTTGCCAAACTTGGATATGACCTATGTGCCAATCCCCCTAACAACGGAAAACCTGACCCCAAGATCCTTGAAAACACCAGAAGGGTCTATAAAGGAGAATTTCAGCTACCTGACTTTCTGAAAGAAAAGCCCCAGACTGAGCAAATGGAGTAGCTGGTCTGGAACTTCCCACAGTGAGGGACGATTGCTGCCTTTTCTACTGAAGGGAAACCTCTGGAACCGCTGTCTTCTGCTGGGAGAAGTGGGGTGTCCTGTTCACCTGCCAGCCTCCTGTCCCAGAGCGGGTGTCACACAGCCAGCCTCCCTGAGTGATGGCTCTTGAGCCCAGTGACATGCTTGGCCCTCAAGATAAGGAGCCCAATGTACCCAAGGAATGCTCAATCATACCACAGAGGCATTTGCTCAGCTATGTTCATATCAGCATTGTTTGTAATAGCCAGAACCTGGAAACAGCCTAGATGCCCTTCAACTGAAGAATGGATAAAGAAAATATGGTACATATACACAATGGAGTACTACTCAGCAGAGAAAAACAATGACATCATGAGGTTTGCAGGCAAATGGATAGATCTAGAAAAAAAATCATCCTGAGTGAGGTAACCCAGACACAGAAGGACAAACATGGTATATACTCACTCATAGGAGGATACTAGATGTAAAACAAAGATGACTAGACTGCTACACAACTCCAGGGAGGCTACCTAGAAAACGGGACCCTAGGAAAGACACAGTGATCACCCAATGACAGAGAAATGGATGAGATCTACATGAACAACCTGGATGACAGTGGGAGTAATGAATGGCAAGATTTGAGGGAAAGTAAGCTTAGGGGAGCAGGAGATCCCAGCTGGATCAAGAACAGAAAGGGAGAAAGAGGAATAACAGACCATGATAAATGAAGACCACATGAGAACAGGAATAGGAAGAGTGCTGGAGAGGTCCCCAGAAATCCACAATGATACATCCACTGTAGACTGCTGGCAATGGTTGAGAGAAAGCCTGATCTGACCTAGTCTGGTGATCAGATGGCCAAACACCCTAATGGTCATGCTGGAACTCTCATCCAATAACTGATGGAAGTGGATGCAGAGATCCTTGGCCGGGCCCCAGGTGGAGCTCCAGGTGTCCAACTGTCGAGAAGGAGGAGGGACTGCAAGAGCGTGAATTGTTGAATCCAAGATTGCAAAAAGCACAGGGACAAATAGCCAATCGAAAGAAAGCACATGAACTATGAACCAATAGCTGAGGAGCCCCCAACTGGATCAGGCCCTCTGGATAAGTGAGACAACTGAATGGCTTGATCTGTTTGGGAGACATCCAGGCTGTGGGACCAGGACCTGTCCTTAGTGCATGAGCTGGCTGTTTGGAACCTTGGGCTTACACAGGGACACTTTGCTCAGTCTGGAAGGAGGTGACAGGACCTGCCTGTACTGAATCCACCAGGTTGAATTGAATCCCCAGGGGAGTCTTGGCCCTGGAGGAGATGGGAATGGAGGGGAGGGGATGGGGGGAAGGTGGGGGCGGGGGCGGGAGGGGGAGGACAGGGGAACCCATGGCTGATGTGTAAAATTAAAACACATAATAATAAAAAGAAAAAAGAAAAAGAAAAACAGATAAGGAGCCCAACAGGGACACAGTTCTGTTACAGCTCCTCTTGCCTTGTCTTTTCTTACGAGACTCCATCTTTCATTTCAAGAGAAGAAGGGCTGAGAGATGGCATTCTGTTAACAAAACTGGCGCTCTCATTTGGAATAGGTTATCTGTACATATTCTGGTATTTTGTAGAAGACTTGTATCTGTTTAAATGTATTGATGTGGATAATAGTAACTACCTTAATTATTTAAATAATTCATTGTATTGAAATAAAATTTAGAAAAAGAAATAAAGAAGCCCTATCTAAATCATCATAATCATCAACATCTAATTGAGTTGTTTGTGTTTCATAAAGAACTTAGTGAATTTTGCTTCAGAATTAGGACAGAATTTCCAACAGTTTTTGGAATTGCCCTAAACATATTTCTGCCATTTTAATTTATGTAAAGTAGCATTCTTGGGCATCAAATAAAAATTTTGATCATAAAAAAAATGCTGATGATGCCCTATATCCTGCAACATCAAATATTTAGCTAAGATTTAGTTCTTTATGCAAAAATAAATAAGCATCTACTTCATTAGTCTGTAAATTTGTTTTTTCCTTTACATTTTATGTATTTGATATATGTGTGTGTATGTGTGTCCTGCTTGGTAAATACCCCAATGATGTTTTTCCCTTTCAAGCCACTGACCTTCCAGCACAGCGGTTCTCAACCTTCCTAATGCTGAGACCCTTTAATACAGTTCCTCACGTTGTGGTAACTCCCAGCCATACAATTATTTTGTTGCTACTTAATAACTATAATTTTGCTACTGTTATGAATCATGTTTGATATGTAGGATATCTGATATGCCACCTCCCCAGAGGGGTAGAGACCTATGTGTTGAGAACTGCTGCTCCAGCAGATGCCTGCTGCCTTTGGGACCTGCCCCCTGTCCCCTCCCTATTCCACATCTGTTGGAGTGCACAGTGCTGCGTTAAGATTTTCCATTCACTTGTCTCTGCTACTTATTAGTCCCAGCAGTTTGAGGTCAGGGACCTTGGTATGTTTTTATTTTTCTATGAGACAGGGTTTCTCCATGTAACAGCTCTGGTTGTCCTGGAACTCATTCTGTAGACCAGGCTGGCCTCGAACTCAAAGAGATCCTCCTGCCTCTGCCTCCCAAGGTGTGCACCACCACTGCCTGGTTGAGGGATTTTGAGAACAAAATAGTATGGTTTGGTGTAGGCCTAAGCTTAGCCTTCTGTCTTGAAGGCCCAGGCAAGAAGCAGGAGTGTCTGGGCAAAGATGAGCATCCAGGTGATGTGGTACCCTCTTCCTCCAAATCAGTGTTCCGACTGTGGTCTTGTCTGCCATTCCTGGAAAGAGGAAGAAGTGCACAATGGTGTGAGTCAGCCTTGTTTTCTCTCCCACACGGATGTTGGGGCCTCAGGAGTGAGGATGTTGCCTCTGCTCTGTATTGGTTGTCTCAGGAACATGGAAGTTTCTGGCATGATAGCTGCCCCATGATGGACCTGGTACAACCTAAGGTACATGGTCCCTGGACTGAACACTCACCCCACACCGGCCACAGGGATGCTTGCTGTACGCACTGCAATGCTTATGGAAGTGCTGTGCAAGGTGTCTTCTCCTGCCTGAGATTCTGGGACCGCTACTTCATTCTGGGTCCTGGCAGCCATCTGTGAGGGAGCATCACAACAGTCCTCCCCCGTCTCATTTCTAATCAGTTGTGAATGTGGTGGTTTGCCCACACAGATGAAGGTGCCACTGGCCTGTGGGTGAACCCTGACCCCTAGTGATCTGTGGGAAGTGGGTCCTATTATTGGAGTACCAGGCCACACCCCTAGGATGAGTATGTCTCACTAGATTCTTTGCGCTTAGTTAGGGCTACCCGGGGTCTAGGAGTCATCTGTATCATAAAGTGAGTACCAATATGTGTGGCTGTGTTCTGGGATGCCCCCCCCCCCCCCGTGTGTGCATGTGTGTGTGTGTGTGTGTGTGTGTGTGTGTGTGTGTGTGTGTGTGTGTACTGTTTGCATGTGAGTTTGCAGGTACATGGGGAGGCCAGAAGCAGAAGATGGGTGACTTCATCATTCTTTACCCTGCTGCCTTGAGAGGAAGTCTCTTATTGAACTAGAATATTACCTGTTCCTGCTAGGCTGCCCAGTCACCAGCTCTCAGTATCTGCCTATCTCTGCCCTCTAATGCTGGGGTTACAGGTACATACAGCCTGAGGTCACACTCCAGTCCTTGTGCTTGAATACCAAGCACCCACTTAACCCCTGAACCTCTCCAGCCTCTAGGATCCATTCATTTCTTAAAACTCTTCTGTTTACCTTTGTGGGAACTGGTTTTTCTCAGGGCAGAAGCTTATTCTAAAACACAGGTTGGGGGCTATCAAGACAGCACAGTGCAAAAGCATCTTGGGTTTGCTGCAGCTGAGTTCAATTCTAGTGCCTACGTATTTGAAGGAGAAAGCAGAATCTCTCAAGCTGTCCTCTGACCTTCACAGGCACACTGTAGTGTGCACATGCCCATACATACTACTAGACAAATGTAATTTAAAAAGATTTTTAAACTGGGTGGTGGTGGCACACGCCTTTAATCCCAGCAAGGCCAGCTTGGTCTACAAAACGAGTTCTAGGAAAGGAGCAAATTACACCAAGAAACCCTGTCTCAGAAAAAAAAAAAAAAGATTTTTAAATCAGCAGGGCCATGGTGGCACACACCTTTAATTCCTGCACTAGGGAGGTAGAGACAGGCAAATCCTAGGCCAGCTTGGTTTACAGAGTGAATTCTAGGATGGGCCAGGGCTACAGAGAAATCCTATCTCGAAAAACCAATGTGTGTGTGTGTGTGTGTGTGTGTGTGTGTGTGTGTGTGTGTTTTAAATCGCCGAACTGGGCCTTGCAGAGGAGAGGATGTTTTTCCTGGGTGGGACATGAGGTTTCTGGTAGATTCCCAAAGGCTGCAGGTGCTATGCTTCCCAGGACTGCTCTCTACATAGAAGCATTCATTTACTTTGGATCCCCCCCCCAAAAAAAAAGAGAGCTTTCTTCCTAGGTATTTCTGGGCAGTCCATCTGCAAAGGAAATGGCTGAAGAGGCAGGTCTGTGACCCAGTGAGTATGTCATGGAAACAGTCCCCAGGTCCAGTTTTATTTTATTTATTATTATTATTATTATTATTATTATTATTATTATTATTATTTATTTATTTGGGAGCTGAGGATCAAACCCAGGACCTTGCTAGGCAAGCACTCTACCACTGAGCTAAATCCCCAACCCCAAGACTGTTTTATGTTGATCACAACCTGTTAGATAGAATCAGAGTGACCTGAGGTCCTCGTTGGTCACCACCCCAGTGTGCACATGTGCGCACTCTCCCTTCACCTCACAGAAACTGTTGCTTAGTGCACATCTGTGTGGGACTCAGGTGTCCTGACATCCACTTTCGGGTCTTCCCACTGTGGAGGGACTGGTTAATCTGTTTGGTGGATCCAGGTTCTAGGAGTAAGCTTCTTCCCTTACTCTTGACTTGGTGGTTCTGATGTTGTTTCAGACAGGTCAAAGGGGTGGCGGGGTCTGAGTGCAGTGCTGAGAAGGAAGCCTGGGAAGAAGCCAGGGCCTTACAGTCTGTTCCACCTGGGAAACTGCATTTCCTCTAGGCTACTGCTTGTCACTCATCAGCCACCGTGCATCCATCCTGTCCAGGGATGCGCACAGGACACTTGAGTTTCAGTAGGCACCAGGGTCATAATATCCACTCATGTTTATTTTGAATGGGAGCCAGCATTTCAGAGATTAGGAGATTTGGGGCTCAGCAATTAAGAGTATATGAGGTCCTGGATTTGGTCCCCAGCACCCACATGGTGGCTCACAGCCATCCTTAACTCCAGATCCAGGGAGTCTTTTTTCTTTTTTCTTACGATTTATTTATTTATTATGTATACAGAAGAGGGCACCAGCTCTCATTACAGGTGGTTGTGAGCCACCATGTGGTTGCTGGGAATTGAACTCAGGACCTCTGGAAGAGCAGTCAGTGCTCTTAACCTCTGAGCCAACTCTTCATCCCCCCCCCCCCCCAGGGAATCTTAATACCTCTTTTAGCCTCTAATAAAGGGCACTGAATACATGTAGTGCACTTACATGCAGGCAAAACACCAATACTCATAAGAACAGATAAAAAAAAAATCTTTAAAACAAGGAGATTTTACATGCATGTCTAGGTTTCTGGCACTTGAAAAGCTGGAAGCCTTGGCACACTGGACATCCCATTGGACAGTCTTGTCTCAGCCAGATGGTCAAAGCCTGGCTTAGGGCCTGACTGCTCATTGGTGAACACCATTGTGCCCTTCCAGGTGTGCATGAGCTCTGCCCAAGGATGTTTGTGCACTGTCCCTATCCAGGTGTACACTTGTACCCACACCGGTGCCATCATTCACTGCTGTTTATTTTCCCTCTGTGCATCTGCATTCATTTCAGTCATACGTTCCCATTCCTCTACGTTCCAACTGTAGGGAATCTGAACATTCAACACACCATGTTTCAGTCTGCTTTTTCTTACTGTAATGAAATAGCTGAGGCAGACTGTTTTTAGTAAAGAGATCGATTTGGCTTGTAGTGTTGGAAACTGGAAGTCCACTCACTCAGGCAGTCCCATCAATTCAGCAGTGTGGAGGCAACATGTAAGAGACCACACATGTGTTGGGATTGACAGATCTCTGGGCAGACCAGGGAGCCTGGGCACTGTGTTAGTGTCCTTTCCTGACAAGAGCACCTTAAGGAACAAAGGGTTTGCTTTGCTCACAGTTCCAGGGTGTGGGCCATCCTGGCCGGGCAGGCATGACCTCGGGAGCTAGCACATTTAGTCTGCAGTCTGGAGGAAGAGAGAAATGAATGCTTATGCTCAGTGCACTTTCCCATTTTTTCACAGTCTAGAAGTCCAACCCAGGAAATAGTGCTAATACCAGTGGGTGGGTCTTATTTATTTATTTATTATCCATCCATCCATCTATTCATTCATTCATTCATTCATTCATTTATGTATGTATTTATTTATGTATTTATCCGAGACAGGGTTTCTCTGTGTAACAGCTCTGGCTGTCCTGGAACTTGTTCTGTAGAGCAGGCTGGCCTGGAACTCACAGAGATTCGCCTGCGTCTGCCTGCTCAGTGCTGAGATTAAAAATGTGAGCCATCACTGCCTGGTGGGTCTCATCTTCTTAACCCAAGGAAGATCCTTGCCAACAAGCATGCCCAGAGGCCTGTTTTCCAGGTGAGTCTTTATCTCATCACCTTGACAGTTCAGATTAAGCATTGCAGGCAACAAAGCACCACACAGTTCGAGAATGAAGACATCAGAAATTCATTTTCACAGGCTGGAGCTACCACAGATCAGTGGTAAGCACTCGCTGCTTCTTTTGTCCTTGATCTCAAGGCCAAGCTCTCTGTTCTGCTTCCAGTGTATGCTGACAGCTTTTGGTGTCCCTTGCTTGTATTTACAAAGCTCTAATCTTTATAAAATTGTGTTTTGTTTATTTACTTACCACACACACACAGAGCTTCAAGTGGAAGCTGAAGGACAACTTAAGGGAGTTATTTCTCTCCTTCCACTATGTGGGACGTGGGATCAAACTTGGGTCATCAGGCTTGGTGGCATGTTCCTTCATCTGATGAGCCATCTAGCTGACCTACAAAAGTGCTAATCTTTTTTCTTCTTATTGTTATTACTTGAGGCAGAGTCTTACCAAGTGGCCCTGGCTGGCTTGGAACTCTCAGAGAGTGCTGGGGTTAATGGCGTGCACTAGCATACCCAGCTGAAGCTTTGATCTTGATAATGATGGTGCACACCTGAAATCCCAGCACAAGGAAGAGGGAGGACTGAGGCTGTAAGGCCAGCCTGGGCTACAAAGCAAGCTTGTTAAAAAAGAGAGAGAGAGAGAGATTAAATTATTAAAAAAAAAAACAGCTGCAATCTCCACTGTTGCTGTCACACGGTTTGTGTGTCCTCGGGTGTGTCTTTATTCTCTCCAAGTGAGCCAGCCTGCACCTCATCCCTTCTTAGAGAATACTGTGTCCATCGGGTTAAAGGCACACCCACACAGGATGCCCTGCATTACTTGTTTATGTTACTAGTTTACATAAAGTTAAAAATACAAGGAGCCTAGAATTTACCACAAGGCCTTTGTTCATCAGCCCTTGGGGAACTACGTTGGCCAGGGCCTCAGGGGCTGCTCACATTTATCAAGTTTTCATGACAAGTCTGGTCGGCTCAGTGTTCCACATATTAGTCCCCCAACAGTCTTCCTAGGTGTAGATTCTCTCTTTCTGTAAAACTCTCCACAGGTAAGGAAACGGAAGCACAGAGATGGAACAAAGTGTGACCAAGGTCACCGTGGAGGCAAAGTTGGTTTGAACAAAGCAGGCAGCTGAGTCTGAAGGTGAAGCTCGGCCAACTTCACACTTCTCCTAATGGTAGTGACATCAGGGAGCTACTGGCTGAGCTGGGGCTTATGAGCTGGAGTCTGAATGTCATTTCCAAGTGTGCTTGTGAGGTAAAGCAAGCCCCCTCTAGGCTCTGCAGCCTCCCAAGGTCATACTAAGGGTATGACACCCTGCCTGGCCAGCATGTTGTGTTTAAACTTCCTCTTAGAGTCAATTTCTATGTGTCTGGGATATTCTCTAGTAGATGGAAGAACCTTCCAGAAACCTAACAACATGCTCTAAATAGCCTTTATTTTTTGGTACAGATCTGAGTAAATATAGCAAGCACCAGATGGGACTGTGGAATTCTTAAGGAAAGAGTGGATTCATTTTGAGTTTTCTTAAATTAGGTGAGCTCCCACGTCCAGCTCTCCCAACGTGACATTCTGTGCTATTAAACTTGGTAAATGGAGCCTAGCTATTCCGAGCTTTGTGTGCTAAGAAGCCTTTGCTCAGAGCTCCTGCTTTGGGTTGTTCATAAGGCTGCTTTTCTATTGGGTGCTTTGTGCAGAAGGAGGTCTCTCCTGCTGGAAATTTACAAAATCCATGGCTTTTTCTTTTCTGCTTTCTTTCTTTCTTTCTTTCTTTCTTTCTTTCTTTCTTTCTTTCTTTCTTTCTTTCTTTCTTTTCTTTCTTTCTTTTCTTTCTTTCTTTCCTTCCTTCCTTCCTTCCTTCCTTCCTTCCTTCCTCAAGGATGAGTGAGTTTCCAGGACAGTCAGGGCTGTTACTCAAAGAAACCCTGTCTCAGAAAGGAGGAGGAGAAAGAAGAGGAGGAGGGAGAGGAGGAGAAGAAGAAAGAAAGGAAGAAAGAAAGAAAGAAAGAAAGAAAGAAAGAAAGAAAGAAGACGACAAAGAAGAAGAAGAAAAGAGGAAGGAGGAGGAGGTTGTTGGTTCTTTGGGGGACCCCACCATCCAGCTCCCAAATAAATCACACATGGAGGTTTATTCTTAATTATAAATGTCTGGCCTTAGCTTGGCTTGTTTCTTGCCAACTTTTCTTAAATTATCCTGTCTATCTTTGGCCTCAGAACTTTTATCTTTCTCTATTCCTGTATACCTTTTTCTTTCCTTCTTACTCTGTGTCTGGCTGTGTAGCTGGGTGGCTGGCCCCTGAAGTCCTCCTCCTTCCTCTCTCCTTCCTTGATCTTTCTTCTCAGATTTCTCCTTCTATTTCTTCTCTCTGTCTGCCAGCCCCACCTATCCTTTCTCCTGCCTGGCTATTGGCCAGTTCTTTATTAGACCATCTGGTGTTTTAGACACAGTAACACAGCTTCACAGAGTTAAACAAATACAACAGAATCAAAAGTAACACACCTTAAAATAATATTCTACCACAGAAGAAATGACTTTACTTGCTTGAAGTTCCCTAATTTGGTTATATTACTTTTTAAAAAATTGTTATATCACTACATATCCCAGGCTAGTCTCCAACTTCAGACTAGACTTGATTCTCTTGCTTCAGTCTCACGAGTAGTTGGAACTACGGGTACTCTAGGGCTCGATGACAAGCCAGGCCACATGGAGGTTACCACTGCAACCAAAGGACTGAGTGTGCTGAACTCCTGTGAATGGCCAACAATTCCATAACAAACCGTTTTCTTTTAAAAATATACAGGAGTTTGGGGACATGGCTGTGCAAGCATGAGGACTTGAGTTTGGATCCCTAGCACCCACATAACAAATCACATGTGGCAGCAGACACGTGTAATCTCAGTAGTGCCAGGAGACAGGAGGGTCCTGGGGGCTTGCTGGCTAGAGAATCTCACCAAATCAGTAAGCTCCAGGTTTAATAAAAGAAAAAATGGAGAGCAATGGAAGAGGACACCCGAAATCAACCTCTGTCCTCCACACACACAAAGCTATCAAGAGTCTGCACCAGCACTGGGAAGTTATTGTACACACCTAGGAATGTGAACATCACATGGGATCCTCCCACCCCACCCTGAACAGGACGAGTTTACATCCTCTTACTAGCCTTGGCCCCTCACAGCCTCCTTTAGGTGGACAAGAGGCTGGCTCTGGAGCAGTGTGCTTTGTTTTTTGTTTCTCTGTGTAGTTTTGGAGCCTGTCCTGGATCTCACTCTGCAGACCAGACTGGCCTTGAACTCACAGAGATCTGCCTGGCTCTGCCTCCCAAGTGCTGGGGTTAATGGTGTGCATCACCGCCACCTGGTTTAGGAGCCTTGTGTGCTAAGATCTGCCTTGAGGCTCACTAAGCCTCTCTACCTCTGGACCGAATGTGGCCAGTTTTGGGGGGCCCTTCTGGAATGACTACCTAGCTCTGGATCCAGCTAGGATTAATGTATCCAGTAAGGAGCAATGAACCCAAGTGATTCTTCCCACTTGGGAAGTTCTCTGTCTGAAGACAGATGTGGCTGTGTCCACACACCTCACCATAGTCCACAGACAGGACCCAAGGCAGAGTCCCTCAAAAACTTTCTCAGACTCTCCACTGTGACCGGCTGCAAGATGTGCATTTTATAACATAGTTCAATAAGTGCAGTGCACAGTCTCAGGCCGGAAAACCCTGAGATCCTGGAAACAACAGCAGAAGACAGGTCTGAGGTCACATAACCAGACCTTCCCCAGGGACCACACCACGGTGACGTCCTGTCTATGAGCAGGGTCCAATTTCTGCAAGGAAGACATGGGGCCCGAGCAACCTCCCCCTTTGACAAGGGAGTCCCCTCTTCCAGGTCAGTTGCAGATGTGGAAATCAAGGACCCAGGCTCAGCCTTGGTGCCTTATCCAGGAAGAAAGAAACACTCGGCTGGAGAAACTTCTGTGGGGGCATGAAGGCCTTGACTCATGAGTGAGCTTAAGGGGGTGCAGGCTGAGCACGGAGCTGTTCATGCAGGCCAAGTAACCCGTGCCACGTGTGACTGCCACGGGAGAAGCCCTCCCACACACCGAGCCTTGCTGAGGTCTTTCTTTCCATGTCCTATGTCCGTGGCAATGCTTAGAACCTGCCTTTCTGAGAGTTCAAAGAACAACAGGACAGGAAAGAAATGCCAAGCCTCGAGTGGCCGTGCATGGCTGAAAATCCAACACTTGGGACATAGAAGAAGGTTCAAGAGTTCAAGGCCTAGCTGGGCTGTGGTGGTGGTGGTGGTTGTGGTGGTGGTGGTGGTGGTGGTGATGGTGGTGCACACCTTTAATCCCAGCACTCAGGAGACAGAGGCAGGCGGATCACCATGAGTTAGAGGCCAGCCTGGGTTACAGAGCAAGTTCCAGGACATCCAGGACTATTACACAGAAAAACCTGTCTTTAAAAAAAAGAGTTCGCCGGGTGGTGGTGGTGGTGCACGCCTTTGATCCCAGCACTCGGGAGGCAGAGCCAGGAGCATCTCTGTGAGTGCGAGGCCACCCTGGTCTACAGAGCGAGATACAGAACAGGCACCAAAACTATACAGAGAAACCCTGTCTAGAAAAGAAAAAAATAATAGTTCAAGGCCAGCCTAGGCGATATAGCCCAGCAACCCATGTGTCAGAAAACCAAGAGTTGAGGTTGGAGTTCAGTGGTTAGGGCGTTCAAAGCTCAGAGTGCTACCTTTGGCATTGGGAGTGAGGCTGTAACATGCTGTGTATAATGCTGTATGCCTATAACCTCAGCACTCACCAGCAGAGACAACAGAGTCATTGTGAGTTCAAGGCCAACCAAGGCTACACAGAAAGACCATGTCTTAGCACCCTGCCAAGAAATGGGGCTATAGCTTGGTTGATAGTGTTTGCCTAGCATGTACAAGTCCC
This sequence comes from Onychomys torridus, assembly GCF_903995425.1. Classification (NCBI taxonomy): domain Eukaryota; kingdom Metazoa; phylum Chordata; class Mammalia; order Rodentia; family Cricetidae; genus Onychomys; species Onychomys torridus. The sequence goes on along the minus strand of NC_050456.1, from coordinate 78,862,764 downwards.
TAAGTTTATCCCTTAGCATCTCATATAAACTGGACACGGTTGTACCAGGTGTAACCCTAACACTTATGAGACAGAGGTCAGAAGATTAGAAGGTCAAAGTCCTCCTCAGTGGACAGTGAGTTTGAGGCCAGCCTGGGCTACATGAGATTCTACCTCAAAAACAAAAATATAAATAAACAATATAACTCATCAAAAAGTAAACTCCTTCTCCAGGCCCACCCCTCCCACTCAACACACCCCTTGCCACACAGCGACCCTCCTCAACTATTACCCACTGCCTGCTGCCTGCTGCCTGGGCTGTGGACTTCTTTGAGCCAGCAGCAAGTTTATGAACAGCTGACCCAGATTCCCGAATTGACAGAGGACATCTCCCTGGCAGTTGAGGAAGTGCTGGGATGAATTTAAATGTTACTACTCTCTGAAGCAGAAAAGCTTGATGGCAAGGTCAGGCAGCTTTACCCAGGGTGGGGGTTGGGTGAGGGTGCTGGTGCCAGCATTCTCCAAAGGCCAAAGCCCCAGGCAGGCGGGACCCAATCAGCCCACCGCCTCTCCTTCATGCTTCAGGCCTTCTCCTAGAATGTCTGCAGAAGGATGTATGCTCTAAACCTTAATTATCCTGCATTTTATCCAGACCTTGTGACCTGATTTTTTTTTTTCTATCCTCAGAGACCTACAAGGTGGCAATACAATTTTCTGTTTTAATCCTAACACTCATCAAATGAGGGCATGACCCTCAAGCAAAAGACAGGAACATCAGGAAGTAGGAAGGAAGCTGTGACAGACACACCAGCCAGGGCCACTGTTCCCCTCGGCCCTTCATCTGCCACGGTGGAAATGGGGATAGGGGCCAGGCCAGTCACACAGAGGAGTGTGTATTGGCATGAGACTCACCTCCCTCCTCCCAAACTCCAGCGAATATGAGTGATCCAGAAAATTCACACTTCCCACAGGCTGCTCCCAGCCCATGGCCCAGTGTGGTAAGAACACTAAGGCTGGCAGCATTGAGGAGTCAGGATAGTCAACCCCAGCTCCATAATTCACTGATGGCCATGCCTAGGGTGCCGAGGACACTGCCGACCTTCCCTGCTTGCCTTGGAGCTTGACCTAGTCTCCCTAGGAACATCAGGCCTTGACTTGCAGGGATACTCTGTCTGTGCTCACCCACCCCAGCCCAGTGTACACAGCCTAACAGAGTAGCTGGTGTCCCATGAAGACTATGCACAGAGCAAAGCCTCCAACCCACACAAGGCAGGGCTAATCTAAAGGAGACAGACTATGTTCCACATTCTACAGGCAACAGGATCTCAGCACTACAGCACTGAACAGAGACAGCAAGAGAGGGGAGATGTTAACGCCGCACAACAGCAGGAAAGAAGGGCAGTAAGAGGGCCAAGCAGCACCCCCAGCCACGGAGGGCACGGCCGGAAGTTCGGAATACGATGAACTGAATAAGAGGCACACTGGACACGGCTGAGGCACAAACCGGTAGATGGAAGATCTCACGGAAGAAGCTTCCTAGAAGGAAGTGGAGTAAGACAGAAATAGAAAATGAAAATGCCAAGCCGGTGATGGGGAGAAAAGGTAAGGGCCGACCAGGCGTGGTGACTCAGGAGTTCACGGTCTTCCTCGATGTGATTGTTGAGCTTGAGGCCAGCTTGGCCTACATGAGACACAATCTCAAAACATGGAAAAGGAAGGGCTGCCAAGAAAGGGTTGAGAAGAAGCACGTTCCAGGCAGGCGTGCTTTGTGCAGCTGGAACCCCAGCATTTGGGAGGTGGAAGCCAACTTAGCTATATTAGGACATTGTTTTGAACAGAATTTTTTTCTCCCAACTTTTTTTTAGATTTGTGTGTGTGTGTGTGTGTGTGTGTGTGTGTGTGTGTAATTATGAGTGTGAGAGTATGCTACATGTGTGCGGTTCCCACTGAGGCCAGAAGAGGTCATTGGATCGGATCCTTTGGAGCTGGGGTAATAGGCAGTTGTAAGCCACCTGATGTGGGTGCTGGGAACTCAACTCAGGTCCTCTGGAAGAGCAAGCTTAAACACTGAGCCATTGCTCTAACCCTCTCCCCATCCTTAATGTAAAGATTTTATGCTATAATTTTTTTTTTGAGACAGGGTCTCACTCTGTAGACCAGACTGGCCTGAACTTGACAGAGATCCACCTGTCTCTGCCTCCCAAGTGCTGGGACAAAAGGCGTGTGCCACCATGTCCAGCTATGCAAAAACTTCTACAGCCTGGACTAGACAAGACCTAGTCTCAAAATAAACAAATAAATAATGGACTTACCAGGTTGGCTTACATCATAAGGCTGGAGAGTCCAGTAGTGGCTGCCTGTGCTATGGAGAGGCAGGAGAACCAAGGTGCTTCTCAGCCTGGCAAGCTGGAGCTCCCACTGAGGTGCAGAAAGTTTGGAAGCTCCAGAGAGAGCCCCTGGTCTGGAGTGTGATGGGGGGGGTACCCACTCCACCCAATCAGGAAACAGCAGAGGCAGGCACTGGCACAGTGCTTTTTCCTAGAGCTTTTCACCTGGGCCGCTGGTTGGAAGGACCATCCATATTCACTGTGGGAATATCCCTCAGTCACTGTCCCTCATGTCAATCCTCTCTGGATTCCGTCCCCTCTCCCCATCTACAAATCCAATCCCAATGGCTCACACCCCTACAAATCCCACCCTGATGGAGGTATGTGGGTTCACACTCCTACAAATCCAACCCCAATGGAGGTATGTGGGTTCACACCCCTTTTTTCCATGCAGTACATCCACTGGCTCTGAGTTCTGACTCTCAGCTTTGTACATGGCCAGAAACCAACCTTCTCTCCTGCCTACTGCACCAAGTTTTAGCTCATATCATCCAATGCAGGACACACAAGGCCTCTACAAGTGACCATGGAGACTTCTCTCTGCCCAGATGAGCTCCTGGGGCAATCATATACCACACCAAGTTGTCTGGGCCAGAAGACTTTAAAGACTCCTCTGTTTGGTTTGCATCCAGAGAGAATTCAATGATGCCTCCTCACACATGCCATCTCTCTTTGAGTTTCAGAATCACATTAAAAGCCCTAGTCTTGGTGAGTACTTCCTGGATCCACAACACCAAAAACAGTCCAGAGAACGTCACACCGCTGGCCTCAGTACTGCATCCTGCAGCCTCTCCACTCCCCCAGACTCCAGACTCTGTACACGTTCTTTTTACAAATTATAGCCAGGCGGTGGTGGCGAAGGCCTCTGATCCCAGCACTCAGGAAGCAGAGGCAGGTGGATCTCTGTGAATTTGAGGCCAGCTTAGTCTACAGAGCAGAACAGTCAGGGCTACACACAGAAACGCTGTCTTGAAGAAAATGAAAATAAAATATAATTCTAAAAAGCTAGCAAGAACATAGTATGCATATCAAAGTTTCTGCCAAACACAGAGTTTGGCGTTTAGTTGGGAAGTAGCAGCTATTATTAAAATAGAGAAGTATCAGACTCATGATAGGCCATACCATAGAATAAAATAAATTTATCTAGTTTTAAAAAGATTTAAATCCAAACTTGGAAGGCATTTTTTTTTAATCTAGGGATGAAATATTTTTAGCTAGCAGTGAGGTAGGAGAGTCCTCAGATTATCTACATTGAGATTCTCCACCAGCCCTGGCTCCAGGCTGTCCCTTACTCATGTTTCTTTTCTGAAAAGCAGGAGTTGGAACTGAAGGCCCTTGTACCCCTTCCATTTCCATTCCACAGCAGGAATTGCCAACTGGTACTCACCAGCTAGACACACCCATCTTGTTTGGTCTGTGTGGATTTTGTTTTGTTTTGTGTTTTGAGACAGGGTTTCTCCGTGTAGCTTTGGAGCCTGTCCTGGAACTCACTCTGTAGCCCAGGCTGGCCTCGAACTCACAGAGATCTGCCTGCCTCTGTCTCCCGAGTGCTGGGATTAAAGGGGTGTGCCACCACCGCCTGGCTTAGTTAGATGTTTTTAGACAGTTTTACTATGCAGCCCAGCTAGTCTTGGAACCACAATTCTGCTGCATCAGCCTCTCAAGTGCAGAGATTACCAGTATATATATGCTACTGTGCGCTGACAAGGGTAATTTTTGTTTGTTTATTTGTTTTTCAAGACAGGGTTTCTCTGTGTAGTTTTGGTGCCTTTCCTGCATCTCACTCTGTAGACCAGGCTGGTCTCGAACTCACGGAGATCTACCTAGCTCTGCCTCCCAAGTGCTGGAATTAAAGGCGTGCACCACCACCGCCCGGATTGTAATGCTTTTAAATCAGTCCCTTAATTTGCCACAGTCCCTGGCATTCATCCTGCTGCACCCCAGTCCGCCTCACTCTGATATCACCTGCCCAAACCTTGAAGGACTTGAGCTCACAACACCTGCTCTCTAAGGCGCTGTTACTGCTCACCACATGCTGGAAGCCAATTAGCAGCAGCAAGGTTCTGCTAGAGAAAGAATTTTATCTTGCAATAAACTAGCTGATGATGATGGCAGGGATTCTCTCCTCTAAAGAGCCATCTTACCAGCCAAGTCGTGGCGGCACATGCCTTTAATCCTAGAGCAAATTCCTGGACAGCCAGGGCTACACAGAGAAACCATTTTAGAAGGGAAAAAAAAAGAGCACATCTTGCCAAGAAGCTGGTCTAGAGATGTTTTATAGTGATCACAGAGTAATGGGTCCTTCTCACAGTGGGCTGGAGCCAATCATGCACATCTGATCCTGATTGCCAAGGCACAAAATGTGTCTCAGCTTTGTAGTTCTCAATAATGAAGACCATTATTTCTTCAGGCTGTTCTCATTATGAATCAGTTTGCCCACATGCTGTTCCTGACATTATGCAATGGACAGGCTAGGGGGGCACGACCCAAGGCCCTCTTCCAGTGGACAAACTCAGGCTAAGTAAAGAACACAGGCTTCACCTGGCTGCTGTAGAAAGCAAGGGAGCTGGAGTGAGGTAAACACAGAATACAGCAAGACGTGGTCTTGGTGCTCAGCTTCGCTCCCCTTCACACAGACCTTTCTGAAGACGGTTATATCAGCTACCGGCTACTTCCTGTTGCTATAATAAAATACCATGACCAAAAGTGATTTAAGAGTGTATTTTTACTTAGAGTCCAGAAGGCAGAGAAGGTACTGCAGTAGGAACGGGGGCACAGGAAGCAGAGAGTGCCTATAAACTGGCCAGGCTATAAACACCAAAAGCCCACCCCAGTGAGCAAGGCTCTGCCACCTAAAGGTTCCATAACCTCCCCAACAACAGCGCCAGTGTGGGGGTGACACTAAGTTCTTAAGCATATGGCAGACACCCCTCATTTAGACGACTATCACTGATCTTCACTTGTATTTTACTTGTGTTGCTAAAATTTTTAAAATTTTAGACTTACTCATTTTACTTTATGTGTATGAATGTTTTGCTTGTATGTATGTGTGTATGTATGTGCATCATATGTGTACCTGTTGGATTCCCCTTGAACTGGGGTTACAGATGGTTGTGAGCCACCATGAGGTGGGTGCTGGGAATTGAACCCTGGTCCTCTACAAGAGTGACAAGTTCTCTTAACCACTGAGCCATCTCTCCAGACCAAATTTCATGACTTTAAAACAATTTTTGTTTTGGTTTTGGTTTTGGCTTTTTATTTTGGTTTGTTTTTCAAAACAGGGTTTCTCTGTGTAGCTTTAGAGCCCTGGAACTCACTCTGTAGCCCAGGCTGGCCTCAAACTCACGGAGATCCGCCTGCCTCTGCCTCCCGAGTGCTGGGGTTAAAGGGGTGTGCCACCACCGCAAGGCTAAAACAATTTTTAATACTGTAGAGTTTTATCATCCACCATGACTGGATAACAATAGCTCAAAGTGCTAACATGGTATCTTCACAATCACAGAGCTTAGTCAGAGTTAGATGGATTGCTGTTTGCCGAGGGACATTTAATCTGGAAAAAAAAGAAAGAAAGAAAGCAAATTTCAAACAAATAACAGTTACACTGTGCATATTTATATTAACTGCAGGAAGGTTTTTTTTGTTTTTTTTTTTTGGTTTTTTGAGACACGGTTTCCCTGTGTAGCTTTGCACCTTTCCTGGAACTCATTTGGTAGCCCAGGCTGGCCTCGAACTCACAGAGATTCACGTGGCTCTGCCTCCCAAGTGCTGGGATTAAAGGCGTGTGCCACCACTGCCCAGCTGAAGATGAGCTTTTACGTAGCTACCACCATTTGTGCAGACATGGATACAGTCCCCAGCTATTTCTGTAAAGCTGTGATGGGGTTTTGATCAGGATATACAGAGATGCAGAGACACGTAACATTCACCTGTCTAGGTCATCAAGTTTGCCTCGTTAACACTGTTCCGCAGCTATCGCCACCTCCACTTCCAGAACCTCTTTTCATCTTGTAAACCAATGCTCTGAAACATTCAAGGTCAGCTCCACGTCCATCCCCTGTCCCTGGCCACCACCTTGTCTACTCCACAGGTCTGCTGGTTTAGGGACAAGTCCGACAGTCCTTTCAAAAGCCCTTATTTCTTAGCATGATGGTGAGCTTTGGAGATAGCCTGCTAAGGAAATGCAGCCTGTCATGGCTTTACAACTGGGATTTTTAAGGCAGCAAAAGCATGTGCTAAAAACAGCTATAATGGGTCACCAAGGTGGCTCAGTGGGTAAAGGCACCTGCTGCCAGGTCTTCCATCCCCAGGACCTGCATGGTTAAAGCAGAGACCAGACTTTCAGAAGTTGTTCTCTGGTTTCCACACATGCACTGTGGCACACATATGCCCACATACATACAAACTAATAAATGTTTAAAAAAAAATTAGGGGTTGGGGATTTAGCTCAGTGGTAGAGTGCTTGCCTAGCAATCACAAGGCCCTGGGTTCAGTCCTCAGCTCTCAAAAAAAAAAAAAAAAATTAAAGTGGGCCTGACTTTGTATGTTAACTAAAAAATAATAATACATGAACAACAACAAAGAAAAGCCATCAGCCAGACAGTGGTGGTACATGCCTTTAAACCCAGCACTTGGGAGGCAGAGGCAGGTGGGTCTCTGTGAGTTCAAGGCCAGCCTGGTCTCCAGAATGAGATCCAGGACAGCCAGGAATGTTACACAGAGAAAACCTGTCTCAAAGAAAGAAAGAGAGAAAAGGAAAGAAGGAAGGAAGGAAGGAAGGAAGGA